>NC_046192.1:2928519-3233394 GCF_011004875.1 Balearica regulorum gibbericeps | reverse complement strand
AGCATTTCACTATTTATCTTTGGCCCTGAAGAAAAGCAACTTCCTGCAGAAAAAAAATTCAGTTCACGGTGAGCAATAGGCAACCCTCCCCACAACTCATCCCCTTTTAAAACTTGACTTTTAGGAACAGAAATAATATGTTCTCAGATTTCCCCTGTCAAAATGGGTGCAGGGTTTAGGCTTAATCCTGAACTAATGAAAGAAAAGTTTTTGCCACTGCCCTCAATGGGAATGGTTTCAAACAACTCAGAGGACTCATATCAAGGACTTACAGGGAGAGCCTTGTGCTTCAGAGTTTCCCTCTCACGCAGTCCCACTTCGTAAGAACAAGAAGCCAAACGATTAACAGTAGTCATTCACAAAACCAGCAGACACAGCTGTTTTCTGCAGTATTACTTGTCTGAGGTGTGTCTGTATCCACTAACCCACATCAGGAGATCAGAGAACCAGCGCACACAGATGAAATGCTTTCTATACTGATAACATGAATGATTCTAGTAAAAAGTTAAGAACAACCATGTCAAATTTCAGCTACTTTCAGACAGCATCCCTTTTTCTCCTGCTCACTACATGAAACACAGGAGTAGCCCATCCTTTCCCGAAGCTTAGACTTCTTGCCCCATTTGGAAGTAGGGCCCTTGGTATAACTAATTTCCTAATCTGGAAAACAAGATCCTATTAGCCAGACTGAAGGCAACTATCAACTGTACCCAGCTGTCAGGCTGGCAAGTGTCCTTTGGCACAGGGAGGCTCCAAACTGTGTTCAATATAGACAGAGGAAGAACAATACAACCTATTTTACAGCTGAGATCATGACATATTCTTAGGGGCAGTTATTCAGTGCAGCATATCTGAAGCAAGAATTTTGCTCCACTGATATTTCTTTCCAATGCAGAAAAAGAACTGTATACAAGGTAAAAGCAAAATAATTTTAAACTATCTCAACAGCAACTAAAGAATCCCAAATACCAAAGTCTTCAACATCTGGATTTCTCTGTTTTCCATGTGTCTTTAGAATGTAAAAACTTCAGGGAACAGACTGTTTTTATTTGTATGTACAGAGTGCTGAGGCCAAACAACAAATAACTGACTAAAGAAAGCATCAAATGCACAGAGGAGAGAACACAATGAAAAAGCATATGCGGAACTGACAGGCTATCTTTATATATGCTTACTAAGGAATTTTACAGGCAGTTGATACCCTGGGACCAAGCAACCTCATCAAGTCACTGACTTTGGGTAACCTGTGGCAAAAAGATGGGACTAGATCTGCAGTCACTTAAACACTGCGAGATAGTCTTGCCATGTTAGGGCAGGTACAAATCTGGAATGCTGTACCTTGTTGTGGGTAAAACAGTTTTAGTAGCTGGTTCCACAAAAGCTCTTTGTGGTCATAAATATGGAACTAATAATTATTTGGAAATCAAATGAAATACAGTAAATCTGACAAAGAAACTACAGGAATAAATCTAACCAACCCCGTAGAATAAGACATGAAAGGTCAAAAGGCTAGGGGTTAACAAGCTAATCCGAGAGCAACATCCTTCCACCAGACAGTGGTCACACCCTGGAAATTAACTCCAGGAAGCTTGGAGGGGGGAAATCTGGATCAGTAAAGCAATTCTAAGTATGGGACACACATAGAGAGCTATACAAATCTATAGGGGAGTACAAGGAATTTACAGGTTGAGTAGTCGTGTTTGGGAATTCTACATTAAATGCACTTGGCTCTTACAAAAGAAAGAATTGAATTAAGATTTCTTCCACTGATATCAAAAGGACAAGACACTATGTGAACTCACTGCAACAAAAGGACTCCAGAAGAGGGGAAAAAGAAAAAAAAATCAGAGGTCAGCAGCAGGAATCAAATTGCAAAATACAAGCTAGGGCTGTGAGTCAACAATCCAGTAACAGAAGCTGAGCTCTCCACTGATGAAGGGAGTATTGTCTAGGCTTTCAGTGTACATTGTTTAATACCATTTTGTTGTAATAACCTATGGTTTATCAACTGGGAAGCACCCATGTCAGGTTACCTCACAGAGCTCTGTACAACCACATGGGAAAGCCTGCAAAATCTCCCCCAACAACCATCCTCCCCATCTTCCCTCTTTTCTGACGTCCATCTCTGCTGAATTAGCTGGACTCTGCATACCCAGTGAGAGACTAGGGGCGAGCTCGGCTGACAGCTCTTGGTACAGCCTCTCTGCAACTGCTAACACAAGCAGAATTCAGAACAGTGTGCAGTGATCCATCGATAGTGTAGCTGAGATGTCACTGCAATAGGAAATGCAAGCTTATTCTCCAGATCAGCAGTGGAAAACAGGAGTTTGTATCAAATAAAACACAGAAATGGCTCAAGTTAGAATCTGCCTTGGCACAGGTTAACAAATGCTCAAACATTTCATTTCTCATTAGTTAATGCTGCAGCCAGTAAACAAAGAACAGGTCTTTGAACCAGCTTCTTTTCAATACCACATTCAGCTGCTACTATTGTGAATGACTCTCTTCTAAAAGAGACAAGCACTCATAAAGCTAAAGCGAACAAATTAACAAAGAAAAACAAATTCAAAAGCATGCAGAAAGGTTGCATGTACATGGGAAAGGAAATACAACATACCAGCATATCATCACGCAGCTCCCTGGTAAAATGAGCTGAGTTTAGAGAGCTCCAAGCAAAGTACTTAAAATAGATGAATACTCTGGTCAGCTACTTAGAAGAGAGAATGAAAAACACACCAGTACACTCTGATTCAGGATGAGTTAGTAGCTGGACAACTCCTGGCACGCTAACTGCTTAAGCCCTCAGTATGTCTTCCATAGATAGGCTCCGGGCATCCTTCCCAAACACATTTATCACAAGAGGGGAACTGAGCATGAAGCTCAAGTTGTCCCAGCAAACTACAGCAAAGCTGGAAGATAAGGGCTCAAACCCATCCACAGAGATAACCAAAGCCAAAATACCAACAGTTTAAAAGCTACCTGAAACCTTTGGAATGGAATAAAATTTTAAAGGGTATTAATTAAACATGAACTTTATACATTTAAGGACAAACATTAAAAATAGCTGTTATTTTTTCTACCATCTTAAATTACACATATCCAACTACATCCCTTCCTTAGGGCATTTTCCCCATACACAAAAAATGTCAGAACATGTTACCTGCTGTGAAACCTTCAGCTCTGAGACATGCCTGTCACACAGCTACGCACCAGCACCACAGAATCCCCTGTATTAACTCAGAAGCACATGGCTCTGCTGCTGAAATGCAGCAAAATAACCTCATTTTGAATCACAGCAATGTACCCGGAACCCTCTAATGCTGCAGCCTGTACCACTAGAGCTTAAGTAACACTGTTATTCATTCAGAGAGTGCTAAGTTATTACCAAAAAATACCATCACCCATCTAAGCCCACCCATGCACCTCACTGGCAGGTAGAATGAGCCGGGCACTTACCATAGCGGCATGTCAGGGCCATTTGATATGAGACTACCAGGCTGGGAAGGCGCGATCGGTGCTACTACAAGAATAGCAAACGTAAGGGAAAGCTCATCCAGAATACAGCTGCGGATCTCATCCTTGCAATCATAACCACCCCATCCTTCCCATACTGCTAAATGTCATGGAGATCTTGGCCAAGGAGGAAGGAAAAGCCAGCAAAAGTACTGGTATAAGAACTTCAGGACATGGGAAAGTGAAAGCTATACCTTGAGGAAGAAAACTGAATCCTTTGCCCTTGTGTTGAGGAGGCTGAGAGAACGACAGCTTCCTCCCACTGTGTCTGGATTCCCATCAACTCTGCTACTGAATTCTGCAAGGAGCCTTATTTGGTAGTGGCTGGTAGATGTAGGGCCAAATCCTGCTCCTTTTACTCCAACTGGTATTCCAATGGGATTACACTGTTGAGAGCAGAAAGCAGTTTTTGGCTTTTGGCCATTTAATTAATACTTAAGGTATCTTAGAATTTATTTTTATCTCATCTGTAACAATTGTCATTATCAGATTTTCCATATTTATGTATTAAACAACCTGTGCTTTTAAGTTTTTTTTTCCTCATCCATTTAACACAGTTTTTAAAGGATACTCCAAAGTTTTTAATTTGTTTTTCCATTTTCCCTGTTTTAATGTCCTGCAAATACCTTTGACCATGCCAAGACATCTTGATCAGCACCAGTAACAACAAGGAAGGTTAGCACAGCCCTGGGAACACCATTTTGTTAACTTTCAGCTAAACAGAACAGAAGGGGCTGGTGTGAGTTCCCAGAATACTGATTTTTAATAAAACTTCAGCAATAGATCTACATGTTCGAAAGTAGAGCTCTGACCTGCCTCAGCAGAGAGCAGTTTGAAAAGCAGGCAACACGTCCTCCCTATTTTATCAGCCATACTTCTGTCTTTCGAGAACCAGTGAAGGCAGCTGTCCCATGCATCAAGACATCACCCTGGAGCTTGCAACACCTGCCTCAGTTCCCAGCTCTCCCGGGGATGCCCTACGTGATTTTGTGCGTTTGATACAACAAGTATGTATCTCAATTCCCTGAATGGGAAATTGCGGTGGTATCACCTCTCCCCACTAGAATTTTACATGGCTAAATTTATTAAAACTTGCAAGACTCAAACACAATGTGCTTGATGAAAACATAATGTAATTAAGACGGCATTTCCTTTTTCAAAAAAAGCAAACCACAACATCAGAATAGGTATCAGAGGTAACACTTTCCAACTTAGCAATGAGACCGTGAGGAAATAAAAAGATTTCCTCTAAATTCAAATGGGGTAATTACATATTAATCAATCACCTAACTCAGCAGTGGTAATCTTTTAGCCAGGCAAGCCACCGTTTTCCTCGCTGGATGAAAGGAGGGCAGCAGGCTTTGGACCTCCTCCTCTGTGTAACTGCCTTCCTGTCCACGTGCAGCCCAGGCTGCAGACAGTAAGCGCCGTACCCTGTGGAAGCACTGAACTCCTTCTGTGGAGGTGCAGCACTACTGAATCAGGCATGCACAATAAGCCTATCCCTTTCTGGAGTGCTTTAGATAAAGCGTGTGAGAAGGGACCGCAGAATATGGCAGCTGATGTGGACCACTGCTACTGCCTCAGCTATTTGTCTGTCTGAAGCTGAACTGGGTAACTGTCCCGCAGGGCTACACAACCAAACAGAAGCATCTTTCTTTAACAGACACTTACATAAATTCTTAGTGAAACAAGAAGCAATAACCACTTAGTGGGGAAAAAGGAAAAATGGTTTAAGTGGAGAGTTAATAAAAATTCCTTTAAATAACGGTTTGTGCATTTGAAACCTTGAAAACACATATTCCAAGAGAAAGGTGCTTTTCACTTAGTATTTTACTCTAAAATTTCTGATGCTGCTGTGACACTATCTAGTGTAAACATTAGGCTTTCAAGAAAACAGGGAATACAAAAATGTCTCTTTATCTCGCTTCTGCTTTCTCTTAAGTATGCAGGTATAGCTGCTATTTTAGAAAGAATCACATTGATTTGTAATTAAAGAAGGTAAAGTTATGCAGTGTCTTACATGGTATACTGGATTTTCTAATCAAGTAATCTAGAGATACACATTTGATAGTTTTCATTTATAGCTTTCATTTATAATCCAGTACCTCTCCAAAGTAAAATATCAATGACTTTTTTGTAACAACAGGTTTTAGGTAGAGGGAAATACTCTAAATATTTGACTTTGTTTTATTTTAAAAAAAAAGAAAAAAAATCCTTTAATATTAATTTTATTTTGTCTCTAATTTTATTTGAGAGAACAATTACTAGCCTGGCAATGTACTTTTTAGCAAGGTGGTTTAAGTAAATCCATGTTCTCAAAACATGCAAAAGTTTACTGTTAGCTCTTTAGTTCCTGGAACCTGAGCTATAGTTAGAAAGAATGAGAAAAGCTACAAGTGTGTGTGGTTTTGTGCTTTGTTTTGTGTTGGTCTTTTTTTTTTTTTTTTTTAAATAGGAAGTAACAGCTGTTGCTTTCACATAGCATCCAAAACTCTCCAGCAGCAAAGCAAACTTACAGTACACCAGTGGTAACACAGCACTGGGAGGCTTCCCAAATTTTGTCAGAACAGCTGACTCTGAAGAGTATGCAAAATGTAACTTAGATATTGTTAAGGGACAGAAACATTCTTACAGCCATGTACCCTGGCCTAAAATCCTACCTTTTCACTCAGTGCTCAGAGAAGGAACTAGTCTGTTTGTGGTGTTAATCCAAGAAAATTCATGTCCTTGAAACCTGTGCTCAAGATGTTCGGTTTCAATTCAATCACAAGAACCTCTCTTCTCAAACAATTATCTCTTTTTTTAAGTGAAGAGCTCCCAGTTTCTACCTGGACAGAAGCATGAGCCACTACAATTCACCACATGCGAAGGTCCTAAAATGTCATCTTTTAGACACTCTATTAGAAGGCAGCATAACAAAACCTTACATTTTAATATGTTTTAGTGGAAGATGCTACAGACAGAACATGAATTAAGCCATAAATTCCTGAAAATTCCCTCATTTGTTGCATATTTCTTTTACATTGTCTCTTCACTGAAATGTATTGCTTATCATCATAATATTTCTTTCAATACTTGTATGAAATGAATAAACTGCTTGGTTTCCTCATTCTAATCTCATCTCAGAAAACTTTAAAACATTTGCCCTCCAGAAATAAAAATAACACTTCTTTAACTATAAAAAAGACATTTTATCTATTAGGCAATGCAAGAAGAAACAAAATGAGCTTTCTTCAGTTGCTCACGCTGCCTACCACATGTTTAGTGTAGTCTGCTACACATGTTCAGTTTAGTCTGCTCTGGAAACTTGCACAAAAATGAGGAGAAACATTTTGCTTCCTCCTGTTTTTTCTTGCCTCTACGCTTCAGGGTGGCTTCTAGACCTCAATGCTACTAATCAGAAAGAGAATCACAACTTCTCATAGTGCAAAAGATATCTATACCACAGACTGCCACACAGCACAGAAATCAGAAACTTCAGATACTGAACAAAATCTGTCCTCTGCAGCATAAAGCTTAGTACCAGTTACTTTATCCTGCTTTTCATAGTATAAATTAACCTGGCATATCTCTGCTACTGGAGCTAGACAGCTTCCAATATCCCAGAAAGTCCGGAGCTGCTCACTCTGTTTGCAACTCTGTTGAAATATATACTGCAAACTTGTCTTTACAAGTTCAAGGCAATGATAAATGGTTATAAAAACTAAAATGTTACAGAGAAATTGCTCATAAGAGTAAACAGAAGTTAAACCGTTAGTCTAAACAAGAAGTCCTCCCGATGCCACCCAAGGACGTTGCTGAAATCCTGTCTGGTAAACAAACTGAGATCTCAACATACCAAAGCTGGCATGCTGGAAATCACACCTAACTGATGAATGAAATGAGAAGACAGCCTATTCATCCGCTCTCCTGCTTTCTGAGGTTTGTACTGTGATGCTTGCAATGAAAGGTCAAGTGCAAAGGAAGAAGCGTGCTTTATTGTCAGAGCCCACATAAGGTGCAGTGCCCCTCCATTTCACACCCTCATCTTCCAGGACCACTTTTGATATTACGGTGTCTTCATCCATGCCAGGTGACAACTGAGATGATGTTACCACTTCAGCTGATACCCGCTGAGTCCTCAACATTGCTTAGAAGGTGGGAGCGAGGCTCCTGCTGTTGCCACTCCTCACACACACCATCCTTCTCTTATTTCATCTCTTTCCTAATTCCCATCCGTTCAAAACTACTTTATTTTAGTTAACCAACAGTTTCTCTAGCTGCACGGCTGCCAGCCTGAGACCAGGAGAGGGGCTAAAAGCAGTGCGCTATGAAGCTTGATGGTGGTACAAGTCCGACAGGTCTCAAAATGGCTGATCAAGCACTCTACGCAACCTCTACTACTTTGCCAGCTGAGACAACAGCAGTTATGCTACCAGCTATACCTGATCACACGAGGTTTTTTTCTTTCCCCAGAATAACAATCATTAAGAGACTGCTAAACATACTTACACCTTCTTCCTCAAAAATTCTTTCTAGCTAAAAAACAAGTAAGAATATTAAAACATAATACTTCTCTTTCCAAACACAGCTTTCCGCTCCTCCATGCCCTGTCCTGTATCTTCACAAGAGACAGATTTTTCAGCTAAACAGATCTTAGCTATGATTTGCCTTCAGACACTGCCCATGTGTATACATACCTATAGTACCTATACATCCAAACAATTCTATTTGCCCCACAGTACTACCACATCAACATATTGTATTTTAGTCAACCGTGGTCGGGCAATCTGTGGGCTCAGAAACAAGTTCACTGAAGTTCTACGGTCTTGTAAGCAAGCAGCTTTATTTTACAGCATTTCTTGGGAAAACAGATGACAGGACCGGAGGAAGGAAAACATAACTTCAAAGTGTTTGTGACTGTGACAAACAAGTAAATTCTGAGGAACTCCACAGCTACAGCAGACTCTGCACTCAAGCTGTGATAACAGTAAGCTTCCATGGTGATTTAACTCTACTTACAGGCATGGTCTTGAGCTAACTACAGCAAAAGATGTGGTTAGAAGAGACTTATATCCTCAGGGCACAGTAAAAGTCTGCCTGCATCTCTTACTGTCACTCTGAGGGACCTGTCCAACAGCTTCTACAGCTTATGGTAGTCTGTGCTCTGTCATTCAATAGACAAGTTCAGAATTAGGTCTGCCTTTACAGAGGAAGCAAGCTCCTCAAAGTCTCATCAGAACTATGATTACTCACAAAGTTGTCTTTGCTCCTTGTCCTCAGGGCAAGGAAAAAGTATGCATGCAGCAGCATGCAGAAAAGACAATGACGAAACAAAAAGGCACCAACAAGCAACAGAACACATCAATCTTTGATATCATAATACCTGGGCTTACTTGGAAAATTTGACACTGTTTAGTTGAAGGTCTTCTGCAGATTAACACGCAGGAGGCTTAATAGCTGTAGACAATATCTGTTTATAATCCTTGTTCTTAACGTGTTTATGTTCGCGTAGTACAAGTGGCTGGTTTAGGTTTTTTCCAGCCATGCTGACGCAGGAAGTGATGTAAAACAGGGCAAATGATTAAGTAGGGACACAGGGACGTGTTCTACTATATTAAAACAAAAGTAAAATCCAATGCACCTTTTACCTTAGCATCTCTGTAAGCAAGAGTTCCCGAGAAAGTTATTGTCCTTGCTCTTATCACAGACACCACCACACAGATATTAAAGTCGGACTATGGCACCCTTCCTCCCTTCCCACGTGGGACCCCTGCCACACACAGTATTAAGAAATCACAAGGTACATCCAATCTCCAGCAAGACAAATTTCTGATATTCAGCACCTTGTGTGTGGGAAAAGATCTCGTAAGGGTTATTTTTTTCACAGCAGATTAACAGACTGGATCAGGTCACCTGGTGCTGCAGCATGGCTGAGATCTGCTTGATACACTGAACATTAACCCAATTAGAGGGTTTCACCATTTCCTGTTGTGGCCGAAGAACCATGTCACTCACATAGCCCAGACCCTTAGCACCTTAACTCAAGAAGTGAGTGACAGTGTCAGCAGCACTTCGCAGATGGAGGAAGCAGCCCCGCCACGCGTAATGAAGTGAGCACACAGTCCTCACGTATGACCAAACTTTGTGACGGGGGTTTTCGGAACTGGGACCAATGTAGCAAAACGATGATGAGCAGCAGAATGACAATACATTACGCATTTGAAAGTGAGGCAAACTAGCCAGCAGAAAAAAAATCCCTACAAAAATAATGCTTCAGACACTGCATCATGCTGAGACGTTTACTCTCCTTCACTGTCAGCACAAGATAAGCAGCACGGAGCTAGCAGCATCAGCACTGAGCAAGTCTCCTGCATCCATGCCGCAGCAAGTGTGCTTGCCCATGCTTCAGAGACAACAGAAAGGTGATAGCAGAAGAGTAACTAACCTGGTATTTCTAAGCAAAAACATATCGCACAATGATCCAAGAGTTATGCAGGACTTTAATAGCTACAAAGAAAAATCATGCAGCTATAGTAAAAATAGTACAGAAGAGGGCAACTCCCTATGGGTGGTTCCTAGCCTAAGCCTGAAGGAAATCTTCGCATCTTCTCTTACAGTAACAACACAGAGGAGCTACAGTTGTAGTTGCAAAATACTGTTACTGCCCCTAAAAATGGCATTATCATTCCAGAATGAGCCACAGAGGGGTAAAATCTGACTGGGCCAAGGGAATCAGGGTGGAAAGGATTGTTACCTGAGCAGGGAGGTGAAGGAGGGGCACAGAACACAGAAAAAGCTGGGAACAAACACTAATAAGCCATAAGATCACTGTTTCCAAACAGGAGGCTAAACTTCCCTACATGGCTACCAAAAGGAAAAATAGCACAGTCCAAGATGGGGAAAATGGGGATGCAACAATGAAAAGGATGGTAAGATGCTGAGGGAGGTACACACTGACTGTAGGGTATAACAGCAAGGGCTGCACTTTTCAAAGCACAGAGCTCTGAAAATGAGACAATCACTTGTGCCATGTCCAGCAGGGTCACGGGTGGGGGGTTAGGAAAGTGATAACGGGAGAGGGCACACTGTGACAAGGAGATATGGCTGGGCTGTGCAGCACCCCTCAGGGAAGACATAGGGAGGTGAGGAAGGAGCCCCTGGCAACTCCGACATGGGGAAAAAAGGGGAGATGCAACTTCAGGGGTAGGGAAGGACAGGATGTCCTTAAAGCTCAAATATCAGATAATGGGGGGCAGCACTGGGGAGCAGGAACTCAAATCTGATTTCCATGACTCCAAGAAAATATAGGGGGAGAAAGTAAGGAAGGAAAGAGGTAAGACAGGGTCCTGCTGAGCCTGGGCACACCGATCACTGTTAGGATAGAGAAACTCCCAGGCAGGTCTGAGCCCAGGCACCGGGAAGAAGGTGGCCTAAGCTGGGCTACGAGGGAGGTTCCTACATGGCTTCAGAGAGGCCGTTTGGGCATGGTACTCGCTGGGTGATTGGGGGCAATTCCAGCAGCCCCTGAGGGCAGTTCAGGGGTCGTTGGCAGACCCTGAAGGGCGTTTAGAGGGCAGCTGTTGACAAGCATCTGAGGAACAGTTTGTTATGGGGATCCCTGAGGAGAATTTAGGGGTTCATAAGTCCATGAAAAGCCGTTTGGGGGGGTGTTGTCAGCAGGTCTCAGAGGGGTGGTTTGGAGGTTGCCGGCACGTCCCTGAGGGACGACTGGAGAGGATCTCCGGCAAGTCCCTGAGGGGGCGGTTGGGGAGGGGGTCGCAGAAATGGCCGTCCCTGAGGGGCGGTTTGGGAGGATCACCGGCAAGTCCGTGAGGGACGAGTTGGGGGGATCGCGGCCGGTCCCTGAGGGGCGGTTTGAGTGGGGAATCACCGTGAAGTCCCTGAGGAGCGGGGTGTGTGTGAGGTGGTCGCCGGCAGGTCCCTGAGGACTGGTTGCGGGGGGAGGGGGCGTCGCAGCAAGTCCGTGAGGGGAGGGGGGGCGGATCGCCGGCAGCTCCCTGAGGGGTGGGCTTGAGGGGATCCTTGGCAGGTCCCCGAAGGAGGTTTAGGGAGGGTCTTTGGCAACTCCCAGAGGGGCAGCCTGGGGTCGCGGGCGGGCGCTCCCCGCGGCACAGGCCGTGCCGGGCGAGAGGGGGAGGCGGCGGCGGCGGCGCTGAGGGAGACGGGGAGGCAGAGCCGGCCACAGCGCTGCCGGAGCCCGAGGCCCTGCCCGCGGCCCCCGCCCGCCGCACGCACCTTCTGGCGGATTTGCCCGGACGTAGAGACTTTGCGGATGAGTTTCTGCGGGGAGCCCGGCTCCTGCTCCGGCTCGCTGTCCGACGATTCCTCCGCCGCGGCGCTGGCGGCGGCGCCCGCCCCGGCCTGGGGCTGCGCGGCGCCCGCCGCCGCCATGCTGCACGGTGCGGGGCGGCGCGGCCGGCGCCCTCTCCCGCCGCGCGCCGCGTTCTGCAGCCACCCGCCCGCCCCGCCGCCGCTGCTGCTGCTGCGCCCCCTGGCGACGGCCGCGCCCCGCGCGCCCGATGGCGCAGGTCGGAGGGAAGCGCTGAGGCGGGGCGGAGCGGGCAGGCCGCCTTCCACAGCACGGTGGGGCACGGCGCGGCCCACGGCCTCCCCCCACTCGTTGCGAAGCGACACGAACGCCCCAACCCGAGCATCGTTCACAACGGCCCCGGCCCAAGCACTCCCGTGGCTGATTGGGGCCAGAGAAAAGGGTTTCAGCTCAGACCTCTCTGCTGAGGTGAGCCAAAAAGCTCGAATGTCAGCCCCAGTTCCTGTGGTGGTTTCCTGCACTCCCTTTGTTCCACGGGATTTAATAAAATACTGTGGGTAAATGACCCCTAGGAAAGACCTGTCATACCAACCTCCTGCACAAAGAGGTACTTCGCACCTGCTCCATCTTACATCTCCTTTCAGTCACGTACAGGCTTGCTGTGCTCTCAGCACGAGAGCAGGCTCCTGCTGCCAAACACCACTTTATTTTTCAGTACAGAAACACTCTTGCCTGACTCAGCCTTTCCCCACACCATTCCTCATGGGCTCCATCAGCATGAGGTAACTTAGCCCCAATGCCCCATTAGCTGCAGCTACGGGACAGTATGAGCATTTCAGTGGGGATTTCATGAACATGGATGAGGGGAGGGCATTTGCCACCAAACCAGTCCCGTCAGCAGATGGCTAAAGCACAGAGACCATGTATTTCATAAAAGCTGTTTTCAAGAGCAGCAGTTTCAGAGATGCTATCGCTACCAGAGCGCATCCCTCTCCTGGAGCTGGCAGTCTTTCTATACATGGAGTGTGACCACATCAAAGGTCAGGAAATTGGATCGCTCTCCCCCAGCTATAAATATGAATAGCAGGCTACAGGTCTGACTTAGAAGATCAACATAACATCAGAACCAGAAGAACAAAAAGATAAAAGGCAAATAGTTTCAGCTAGAGACCTCTTTTCTGTTGACAGAGGTCAACATCTGCTGATTGAAGGGCAGAGGAATACAAGTCCACCCTGGCCTGCAGGACGGGAAGCTGAAGGAGCCAGCAGAAAGCCCTCACCCTCTGCTAAACAAACGGTCAATGGCTGAAAGTGCTTTCCTAAGCCCAGGCAAAAGAACAGATTTAATAACTATTTCGACTCCTACCCGCTGCACAGCGGAGCACACTGTGATTTTGTTACATGGTTAGCTTACAAAAGTCATCACTGCAGATAAATATGAGAGGAAAGTCAGGCAGTGACAGAGGCACCTCACAAGGTTGAGGTATAAGAACAACAAAAAAAAAAAAAGGCAAAATAAAAAGGAACCGGGCCTCTAAGTTTGCTAGTCCCATACTTACAACTCCAGTACCAGGAACACTGAACACCTCTGTGGAGGAAGCCACATTTTGAACCCCCCTCCTCCTCCTCTTAGCATCTGTAAAGGATTTCCTGAATACCAGCTCTCCGAGACCAGCATGTTCATTACCAGCAATTTGCTCAACCCTACTGTATCCATGTGTCCTTCTCAAGCCATCAAAAAATTAGTAATAAAAATACCAGGGCAATCAGTACAAAAGCTTTCCCAGAAATCCAGGTGCAAATACCTAACCCTCCCCCAAAGCCAAGGCTGACATCACACAAATTATACTGACCACAAACACCTGAAAATGGCTGCAGGGTTTCTTTAGCAGCAAAGCACACAATGCTTAGGAAGAGCAGAGCAAACATACGGCCTCTTGCAATTTCATTTAAGATGAGACAGCTGTGACTAAGGGAGCCAAATACCCTGACTGACAGGTGGTATTAGGTGAGAGCAGGGATGGAACTGTGCAGTCGGCTGCGGTGTTAATTCACTGCTTTCCGCATCTTAATCAAGACCAGTTTACAGAAGCCAAACAGGAAAATGCTTTACTTTTAACTCAAGCTATTTGTAAGCACGAGAGGCCACATATAAAGCTGTTTGGTTAAAGCCTTTAGACCATCTGCAAAAGCAGGGCTTGTAAACATGATGGGGTCAATACGAAAAAAAAAACCAAGCAAACCTCTGCTCAAAACCCAAGGCCTGTATATAGAACAATTCTGCAGAAATGCCAGAGCCCAGCCCACGCTTTTCTCCAAAGCAGGCTGCTTTGGCTTGTTAAGAGTTACCAGTAGTAACCTAAGCCAGCAAGCGGGCAAGCTCAGTTTGCACAGCCTCTGCAGTCCGAAGCAGGATGGAAGTGCAACCTGCTTACAGCAGGCTTTTACTGGGAGGAAATGGACATCTCAAAAATGTCTCCCTCATTTTCTTCTCTGTTAAAAGCACATCGTTGTTAAGCAAAATATTTAAGTGGGAAGCTCTTGATTACATTTTTCCGGTGCATAGGGCGGGAAACAAGTTTATATTAATAAATGTAGATCCTTTCTTCAGACTTTCCAGGAGAATTGTAAGCCAGGGACATTGAAAAGCAAATTTAGAGCAAAAAAATAAGAAAAACACCAGTCATTTTACATGCAAAATGTAATTAGTTGATGCAACTCACTGCAGCCAAAAATCTAAGTGAGATTCAGGAAAGGATTAGACATTTACATGGATAATGAGAATATCCAGATCAACAAGAGAGAACAAAGTTTGCAGAATACCATCTCATTCCTCAGAGCATAAACCAACCTCTGGCAGACTGATGTTGGAAAAGGCTCCTCAGGGCAGGCTGCCCCATAATTTCCTCCTTACTTTTACTGCACCCTCTTTTGAAGCACTGTTGCAGACAGGAAACTAGATTAAATATAGGATCAGTCTGGACTAGCAGTTCTATGTTTGGGTTGTATATAGGGAGATTTGTTAAGGAATTCATGGACAGTGCACATTTCTCTCATCTTTAATAACGTGGTTGTTAAGCATATTGCTAGAAAGCTGACATAGTACCTCAGCATTATAGCCGCTGTGGAAGATGACTTGCAAGACATTTAATGGTACAGAAAGTAGATCTAAGCCACACAGGGGAACAGTGCAAGCACTGAGGATATGCACTAGGTGAGTTTGATAAAGCATAAACACAAAAGCAACCAAAAAGAAATAAAATCAGTTTTGTACAGTCTGCTGAGAAACTTCAACGAATCACAAAAGTCTGCAAGCCAGTCTTCCAGACTAGGACTTGGCTCACTAGCATTTCAAAGTCGGAGACTCTTTGACACCAAGTAAGTCCAGGCAGGCTGCACCAACCATCATTTAAGCTCTCACCAGCAGTGAAAGCAACCATCCTTTTTATTAGCAGATGTCATGGCACAGCAGCCTTCCTGTTCTCCTCTGGTAACTTGAGTAAGCATCAGCTTTTCAGTTTACTACATTCTTCTAGAGCTGAAACTTTTAATAAGCAATAGATATTCATGATTTTATGTCCATTGATCTCAGAGTTGATCCCTGGAAGGAGCACGCATGCACTGCGAACATGCAGTTTACTAGAAACCTAGGTCCTAAATTTCTAATTGATGCCAGACTACACAGCTTCTCTGGCAGCTTGTTCTTTTAGTCACTCGTCAGTTGAGGACATATTCTTGTCTTCGTCATCAAGCATATCTTTTAGCTGTTGACGAGCAAACTCCTCAAATACCAGCTCTGCTTCGCTGTAAATGGAAGAAACACAAGTCTTTCAAAATGATGTTAGCAATTTTTTTATACCAGCAGACTAAAGGCAACATATAGGAGGAAGATATCTGCCCGGAGCAGATTCTGGTGATGTTTCCTTTGTCTTCAAAGGGATTCAGACCATGTTCCCACAGGCACCATCTTCACTGGTGGTATTCTAGCTGGTGTGAAAAGCAGTCGATTGAGCAAGTCAGGACACAAACTGAGGAGGTTTTCACCTGTACCAAATCATGTCCATTCCAGCTAAATATTTATCAGCTAGCTGAATAGTCTGCAGCCTGAAAGGGTCTTTGTCTAGTAATAAAATGTGAAATCTTTCATCCTTATCACTTCTGTACTAATAGGGGTAAGTGGTCAAACCTATTGAGTTCCTGAAACTTAGAGCTACAGAGCATCAGCTGACCAGAAACACGCCCCTCCCTCCAACTGTGAGGAAAAACATGTTCTCTTAAGCTAGTTTCACATGGTCAGTCATTGCTGTTCAACTGATAGCAGTCATTTGTCAAGCCACAGTAACTTACTTTGGATTTTCGTTCATACCCCGTGAACCCTGTGAATTTTCAGACAATTTTGAGAAGTTTTCAAAGACTCAATGCACAACTGCAGCTAGAATGTGAAATGTTAAAAGAAACTTACCCATCCTTCCCTGCAATCATCAGCATGCAGTAAAGGAAGAAAAAAAGACAAACCAAGTAATTAGAACAGTGGATGCTGAAGCCAGCAAAAAATTATAAACTGACAAAACACTGACAAACAGTAGGATTTGCAGCAATACAGGAGAATTGCAGAAAGTCTCAAAATGTGTGTACATGCACCTGATGAAGCAAAACTCGATCTCCTGAATGGAAAAGCGCTCTAGCAACGTTGCCCAAGACATTAGAAGGGCTGAGAAACAAAGACAGATTTTGCCATTTATGCTTGCTTGCGGTCACAGCTGTGAGAGACATCTGTGCGTACACTTCTATGCAGATGACAGTGCTTGCGTGACATGATGTTAGCCTTAATTGGTCTGTCACTGTGATTTAAGTTGTCAGCTGATGAGAAGATGATGTCCTTGTTCAATAAACATGAAGGTATTAAAATCAAACAGAGGTCAGAATACAGAAAGGCCTAGGTGGTCTCATTAGATGGGTTAGGCACTTGAGGCAATACTCCTGAATTCCCTAAATACAATCCCGAGACCTTTGGCACTTGTGTTTCTTTAATGGGATCTTTGCTAACCATACCATAACGAATCCCGCTTGGTAGCAGGATTCCTTGGAAGCTGTTTCAGCACAGCCTAAAATAAGCAGAACAGGCTGTATTGCAGTGATGAAATGGGGGCAGGGATGGTTTTTTGTTCTCATGGTTACTTTATCTTTAGCAAGTAACAGTCACTTCACTGGCTTAACTTCTCATGAGTTTAAGTCAGGGAGCAAAGCACACCTAGGCCATCATTCTACAGAAGTCGTCAGGGATCTGGGATGCTTCAGTGACTGGATAACTCGCTACCTGGAGAATTCCCACCCACAACGCACACTGAAATCAAGGGCAATGAGTGGTGACTAGCACTGCCAGAAAAGTCAGCATTAAAAGTGTGCCAAACGGGGCCACTCTAGCCAAAATGCCTCAAAGGATGGATCGTGTAAAGACATTCACGATGGTATCTATCCAGACTCAGAAAGGATGGTTTCCTCAACTCACAGAAGCCAAGATGAAGCCTGGAAAGTCCCAGGGCATACATGCTCAATTGAAATGGATGTAAAATGAATATTTAGAACTTTAAAAACTTTCCAACACAGAAAGCATCATTCTCATTTAATTTTTCCTCCACTTTTTATTCTTTAAACAGTCTGTTCTCTTTTCCTCTTTGAAACACATTCATTACTATGGGAACAGTGACATCAGCAATGCAGGTGAAGCTGAATGAGATACCCACCAATGCTCTTTGAAGTCAATTTTACAAAATGGGTTGAGGGGAGAAAAACAGATATTGGTTCAGTTGGGCACATACTTTACTGTCAGATAAATGCTTACAGAATCAATACATAGGTAGTGTGGCAGTAGAGGAATGCTTATCATATACCTCAGATGTACAATTATATTAAAAGATGCTCTACTCTACCTTCAGGCCGCTATACTAACATGTGGCTTGTTAAATGGCTACGTTAGCACCCTAGCAGGAGTCAGGCCCATTCCACACAGTTCTCCTGCTGTCCTGTGGCTTATTTAACATTGTAACATTGAAAAACTCTCAGGAACCTGAAAATGGGTAGACTTTTTCTTTTTTTAAACTGGCATCCCAGCAATTGTTTTGAGGGTTGGGATGGGAGGGGGCTGTGCTCAAGGATCAACAAGGCTCCAGAATGTCATCATACTCTCTGCAGAGGGCTTTCTGTAAGCTTTTATTATGTGGCCATGAAATGATTCCGTATAATTAAAGTTGTGGCATATGGTAATTTTCATTATAAGCTTGCTTTTAACCTCTCTTAACTTTAGGGGGGGGGGGGGAAGAGGGAGTAGTCTGTGTTGTTTTTCAAGATGTTAAAGTGCTTAAAAAATACACTAATCTCTGAAAATTACAATACCAATACAGGGCAGGTATAGCTTTAATATAAAAGGGACAAAGCATTTATGGGTTTCTTGAAACTGGCCCCTTTGTGCAAGTTTAACAAGGGAGCACATAAATGACCATTTGTTGAACAACAGCCAAAACAAAGGCCAGTGTCCAAGACACAGGCCCACCAAACGTAAAACATCAGGAGAAGGGCAGGAAAACCCCAGACCAAAGAACTCACGCTGAGACCACAGCCTTGAGAAAAACCCAGCAGGAGCTTCTGGGCTAACTGCTGACTGGGAAAGGTCTTGGAAGCATGAAGAGACGCAGCCCAGTTTGAATCTATCTTTAAAAGAAACAGATCTCTATCCATTTTTGTCAACAGGCGGAAAAGACAGACTGCCAATGTGACAGGAGCTGCTTCGCCTAAAAATAACCACCTGTGAACCACATGGGTCCAAAACCAGTTGCAAAAGCAGCACACATGAAACATGCAAATGCTGGCCTACAAGAAGCCCAAGACAAGGAAGCTTTAAATAAACACGGGAAAGGAAAGGTAGCTAGCAAGCTGTTCTTTTTCTGTCTCCTCCAGGCACAGGAAAGAAAGAGCAAGCAATCTGCAATAGCCATGCACTCTGGCAGACCCACTTTTTACTGAGCAATGAATGCTTCAGAGCTCACTAACAAACAAAAAGGGCAATCTCCTGTAAAATAAAGCACACAGCAATTGATCACACTTGCCTCAGCTTGGGCCTAAAAAAATTAAACCATGTTCTTGGGAAGCTTATCTTTCTGAGGTTTTCTACACTCAAATCAGCCCTGCATGATTAAATATACTGATACTACACATTTTATTTACTTTTGCCATAAGTCACCTTGGCTAGAGCAGGGAAAAGGATATTATTCCAGTGCAAGGAAGAAATCATAATTCGTAGCATTTTTAAATCCCACTTTAGCTTTGACTCTCTAAGATGGTTGCTTTGACTTCTTTCTCTTCTCCCAGATGTGTCTTAAGATGAAGTGACAGTCAAGTAAGCAGGGAGGTGCAATAAGCAAACTGGTTACTACTGACTCATCAGTAAAAACAAAGAGGCAACGGAAAAAGAAGATAAGGAGTGATCTCAAAATTCCCTGTGCATGCACCCCTGCCTACACCCACTGCAGAGGCTGCTGAACAAGCCAACAAAGAAAAATTCCATCTTTTGGGGCCTTAGAGTCTAAACACTGTTTGTTGAAGCTCCATCTCTGCAATTAAGTCTTGATTCACTTGATTCCAAATTAGATGGTATTTCACTAATGAAACACATTTTGTTTCTCAAAGTTGAACTAAGGTGGTACAATAAAAATTTAAAAAGCACAAACGCACAATTGGAAAGAGTGATTAGGCACAGGGCATGGAAAACTACCAGCAAATAAAGCCGGAAAGAGTTTTAGTTTACCAGCTTCATATGGGAGGCTGTTTTATTCCCTGTAATGAGCTCAGACACCACATTCCAGCACAGTTATCAAGTCAGCTATGCAGGCTTCAGAGGAATTTTCTGTTATGTTACAGTATCTTTTTTTTTTTTTTTTTTTTTTTTTTTTTACGAGAAAGCATTTATTTCTCAAGTTAACCATTTGTAAGGCTTTCCCATGGGACAGCTTCTGAAACTACCTGTATTTTCTTCAATTTTTAAGAAACCTGCAATTTCCATCTGTACAAAATGCATGAACCATATCTGTCTTCTGACAGCAAGCTCCTAGAAGACTTTGATGTAGCAAACAATACGTGGGCTGTGCCTTTGGTAAGAGGATGTGTTGGGGGAAGCAATCTGAGAAATATTACAGTTCTCCATTTCCCTCGTAAAGTCTTCTACCCACATCCTTTTGAGTGTACTATATAAAGGAGTATATCAGCTGTCCTTTGAAATGATCTTAGAAGGGAGAACTGACTGACTTCGATTTTTCTTCATATTATAAATACTTCTGCCAAAATTATCTGCCTGAAGCATTAGTAATAAGAAGGGGGTTGCGACATTGTTAACACCAAAAAAGGTCACACAAAAAAAATTCACAACATTCTGAAACCATCAAATTCTTTACAGTTGCCTAAGCCTTTGGACAATCTTCATTTGACATTTTCAAGCTTTTCTCCGTCTGGATGAAAGCTGCAGGTTTTGTAGCCCTGAGCTGCTGGACCAGCACCCCTCCCCACAGACACTAGATGGCCCTCACCAGCCACCGCTCCTGAGGGCACTAGTGCCAGTCCCAGCCCCTCACCAAGCTCCTGGGCAGGGGGACTGCTGCAGGAGAGGCAGAGGGAAAGCCTCCGGTATGTACAAGCTACCAGAAGAGACAGAAGACCCTTGCCAAAACGGCTCTCCCACAATGCGTCACACATTTGAGATAATGAACAAATGTGCAGCAATGCCAGTGTTTTGCTGGCAGAGCTTCACTGCCCTTCAGCATAAAGTGAAACCCATAGCATAGGCACACCATCAGACAAACGCACTTCACAGCAGCTTCTCCAAGATGAGCCAGTATTATTAGTCCTATGGACCAACCCTGAGGACCCAATTCCCACCGCAGAGGCCAGCCAGAAGCAGCTTTGGGCTGCATGCTGCTGTGGGGCGTCCTGTTGCTAATCCTCAAAGATGTGGCTGTCTCCTTTGCGGCCACAGCAGAAAGGGGTCAAGAGGGGAATAGGCCTCATGTATTTGTTCTGAAGGTGCTTCCTAGACTCATTGCACTACTCTGATGGGGGTGTAACACACAGAGAAAACTTCTCCTATGAGCATGTTCTATATCTGCGCTGAGAGGCCCTGCTGGCACAGCTCACAAGCATTTTGCCAGTGCAAGTGAGAGTGCAATTCTCAAAAAGGAGGGAAGAAACCTACCTTTGTCCACTGCAGCACATCCATAATTAGCAAACAATGATTCCCAACCAGAGCAACTGAGTGTGGAGAGGATCACCAGTCTCTTCTCATCGCTCACATGTGATTCCTCCAACAATTTCACACAATAAGGACTAAAGTCACCCCTCTCTAATGCTGCCAGTATAGAACATGGCATCTATGTTTTGTGTCCCATAGCTGCTTCAGATGCTGTACGGGAGCTCCTGATTTAGTGCGAGCACCTTGCTGTTTCTGTATGTTCACCACTAGAGAACAGAGCCAGCCAGGCCCGGAGGAAGTGGGAGGAGAACACAGATGCTCAAGACAGCCTGCAGTTTTGGCATCTGATTCCAAGCCTTCACATGCCTGGGGAAGACTAGTTCCTTACACTGCTTTAAAGTTCCCACACTTCATTTGCTGACCTCACTCTGAAGAGATGTTCCTCTCAGATACCCACTGAACAGCAAGGCAACACCACAGACACCATGGCCAATGCCACATCAAGATAAAGGGGACTCTAAAATCATAAACAAGTTTTATCCCCTCTTAACTTTGCTTAAAAGTATTTTGCTTTTTACAATGTTCATGTGTCTCAGGTGTTTTCTGTGACAGATTCTTGTTTGCTATGTTGGAATCTGGCTGGGAATTGCTGACCACTTCATTCAGGACACTTTGCACAGCAGTCATGAGATTTAACTGTGTGATGCTTCCTCAAGCCCCTGCACTTTGAGTTTTGATTCCATAGATGAAAGACAAAAAGGGAACATGACCCATTTCCACCTTCTCCCATCTCAGCATTCCTTCTCCCTGTTATTTTGTGCCTTAAAGTTGAGATATACATATACACACAAACAGAGCAGTCCTTATACTGGAGTCTTGTTGATTCTAAAGGCTTCCTGTAGAACAAATTGCTTATAAGCCTTGCAATGGTAAGATTTCAAGTCAGTCTGTTAAAGAAAGGCAAAAACCAGGCATGACTGACCTGCTGGGTTACTCTCCTCGGGTTTGGGGTGCATGAGACGGAACGGCAGCTCTGTGCCCACTTCACTTTGGGGAGAAGAGAGAACACATCAGATCCACAGCTCCATTCAGGCCTGGTTCAGTTCCCTTCCCACCTCAGGCAAGCCGAAGCCCTGAACTCCAGCTTCACCCATTCTTTCATCTTTTTCTAATCATAATTTTTCCCTGAAAGAGTTAAACTCCGATTTCTCCACAAATATCCCAGGCATATCCACTTTAATAAACTTAGTTTATTATGTGCTGAATGTACTTGCATGTACATAAAGTCACAGATATTTTTGTAATTGCTTCATTTTCGCAGCTGAATGCACAGACCTTATTTCAATTAGACTAGGGTATAGTTTTGGGGTTTTTTTAGGGAGGCAGGAAAGAGGGTAAAAAGACCAATTAACAATTACAACTGTATGGTCTGAAAAGGAAGATGACATTTACCTGGAAGTGAGGTCTCCCAGCATGCTACAGAGCAAAACAAGGAGAAAAACACAAGCGTTTTTAGTGCCTTTCCATTCTGGTGCTCTACCAAATGCTGTTTTATTGGTCGACTATTAAAACGACCTTCCTCATACACTCTTCTGCACTTGCTACAACTTGTGGCCATAAACTTGTTTTTAAAAATGGTAAGTTTCATTTTTCATGTCCTTCCCGTGGAGAAAGAGTTTAAGTTTTTGGACTCCTGACCAAGTGCTGGGCATGACTCCTTTTCCAAGAGCCAAAGGACAAGAGCAACTGGAGGACCACAGAAGGCAGCAGTCATTTTATCACACTTTAGGCAAATCATTGACTCATTTTTATACTAGAAAGGACAGATGAATGAAATACACATGTAAACAGTGACTATCACCAGACTTATCCTTGTCCTCCTTTGCACTGTATGCTGGAAACTAGCTCAAATTGATAACATCAGCTTCTCCCAGAAAGCTGGCTCAGTACAGAACCTGAGCTACAGTATTTATGACTCTCAGGCAGATGTCTCTACCTTCTGCTCTGGGAGAACAAGAACGTCAACAAAGGCTCGCATAAAGTTTCACTTCAGTTCTCATGAAATAAGTTAAGGCTTTGAAACAAAAAAATTGGCATGCAAACTAGAGGTTCATACTTCAGCTGTAAAGTCCTATGATATCTAAGGAAGGTAACCCAACCCCTCTGGCTCAGGACGAGTTCTTGGATAGGCTAAGACTGATTTCCAGGCAGTTTATGCTTTAAAGGGAGCCCAATACCCTACAACGTGTGCCCTTTCTCTGACAGTGGACTGTCCTGTCCCCTCTCCACCCATCAATGAAGTACACACCTTCCCCTCATCTCTATCCAGATGTAGCAGAAAGTCTATTATTCTTACCCTGGAACAGTGAGCTTCACTTTGACCTTGTAGGAAACCAGAATCCCCATCACTGTCTTGTCTATTCCATCCTTAATACTACCAGAGAAAAGAGACAGCAGCATTAGGCAGCGCAGCAACAAAGATGCAATATATTGCTGGAGCAAGAACCAGGTGAACATCCTATTCTCCTGAAAATGATAGGGCAGACAAGCCTCAGGGACAACTAATACCTCTCCAGATGTATGATCACTATTTACCCTGAATGAATACGATGGGTAGATCTAAGTTGTGTGATTTAACCTATCTGGACACACATTTACAGGTACAAACTCCTGACAGGAGTATCTCCTCCATCCTCCCATCTTCTTTATAACACTTCACTAGCTAGGGCCATTTAAAACTCTACTCACATGGTACTAGAAGCCAAGTTGGTATCCTCATCCTTTAGCTTTCCATCCAGAGCTATTTCCCGTGTCTCTCGGTTATTTGCTAGCAATGGCAGAAGTGTCAGTGTCTTGGTCAGGCTGCTGTTTGGCTGCACCTTTTCCCTGAAAATAAGCAACAGATGAGAGAAGCAAAGTGATACACTCTCTGATTTGCATTACACATCCAACCAAGAGCATTTCAAAACAAGATTACAAAGCAATCCAAAAGGAGTGGAAAAAGGATCTGTCCAAACTTAGTTGTCTACAATGCAGATGTAGACATCTAAACTAGTCAGAAAAAGTCCCTTTATAATCAGCAGACAGGAACAAGCACTTGCACAAAATGATTAATTTCGCATTAAGGCAGACTTCTAAAGTAGGTCAAACTATGCTGCAGGACAAAACAAATCCTAGTATAGAAGACCAGTACTCAATGGAAAACATGTCCCTAAGCTACAGAGCAAAAACCCAGAATACAACATGTCTGGGTGTGTCCAACTCTCCTCACAAAGCAAACTTCAACGCTGCACTGCCAATGCAATGCAAAAGAGCAAGCGGTTCTCCACACTGTCAATAGCTTGAGGTTTTCACGGGCTTTCCACGGCCAGAAGAAATCAAATGAAATAGCGTGAAAAAGTCTGACCTACAGCATCCATGACTTCCACTCAAACAGCAGCACCTTTCAGAAAAATGTTGCATTTCTAAAGATTTCAAGCAATAGAGAGCCTTCCACAGTCCCTGCTAAGTTTTTCTAGTAGGTAATTACTCTTCAAACAAAACCTCTCTTCTGCAACCTCCTCCTGTTCTCTGAGAAAAGGTGCAGGGTACCTGCTGGCTATGAGAAAAGGAGACCAGCTGCATCCAGAGAGTACAGGTGGTGTGGGACACACACACACAAGGTGAGAGAGCACACTGTAACAGCAGGCAACTGCTAGACTACAGCCAGAAGTACGTCCCATTACCGAGGAGGAGGGTAATTAAAAGGAGCAGGAAGGGATAAGCAGAGCATTCACTCACTGCGCTTCCTCAGCAGCTACCACTTTGGTATAGTAGTCACTGGAGTACAAAACCACGTTGGCAACCTGCTCCACTGAGTGAGAAAGGGGAAAGCAGGCAATCAGTTGTGCATACACATCAGAAACAACATAGCTGCTCCCCCTCCTGAGACTTGGGAATGGAAGACATGACGAGTACAGCAGGAAAACCCATCCATTTAGAGCCTGAAGGGACCACCAGGTGGAACAGCCTGACCTGGATAGAGATGAACAGCATAAAAGGGGCCAAAAAACATCTTCCCTGAAAGGCATCCAGCCTTGATTTGGAGATGACAAACAGTCAGTAACCCATGGTTTCCCCTGGGAGTCTGCTCTCTCCATTATAAAGATCTCCCTCCTCCTCTCTAAACATGTCCACTTTTATTTCTGGTCACTGGTATCTCCTGTGCGTTTGCATTCAGGAGACACCATCATCAAGCAGACTGGATACCAAACTACGGTGAAGAGCCTGTGATAATAAATGGCTTGTATTCTCCAATCAAACACCAAAAAAACTGTAGGGTAATCCTGATTGAAACACTGATGAGGAGAGAATCTGGGAATCAAAGTCTTTTTAAGCCTGAAAGAGGCATGTCAGCCTAAAAATATTTGGGAATCACCAGACAGTGCATCCAAGACCAGCACTGAACTGGCGTTCTCTAATATAGAGTTTTGTAGAAACTTCAGCAACTTTGTTCCCTCCTTGCCTTCCCTTATCTTCCGCACCCTTTACCCCTCAGACTGTCTTCCACAGGTCCGAGTGCAATAGGGTTTGAGGGAAGAAAACATGCAGTGCCACAAATAAAAACACAGACACAGTACTGAAACTCCTCTGAAACTCAGCTCCTGCCTTCAGCCTCCTCAGGAGAAATTACACCATCGCTGGCAGAGTGTCTGTTTCTCACATTGCCAGATGTTTCTGAAACCCCAGGCAAAATTCTACGCAACCTAGGCACATCCACAGTTAGCAGGAGCATCGCGCTGACAGTGGAGCCCTTCCCACCAGCCTCCCAAAAGAGGTGGATTTTTCCCCACAGCATCTGCCTTGCCCACTGCAGGTGCCAGACTCTTTCTGTTTACTAGAGAGGACATTCATGGTTACCTGAATGGCTTAATTTCAGGCACCAGTGAGTCGGGAAAAAGGCTGCAGTGTTGCACTTGATCAGCAGCAAAGAAACTGCAATAGGGTGGAGGGACAAATTCCTGACTTGTCCCACACTGCCTACTTAAGCTGTTGCGAACACTAAATCCTGGCTCATTTTCAGCCCTCCCACCATTCAGTCTTCTAGCCCTCAAAGAATCCCAAGTAACAGTAAAAACATACCCTGGACTTTGATCTTCTTCACTGTTTTCTCTGTGCTGTTGTTGATGGTGATAGTGACTGGAATAGGCTCACCATGGTAGTACACCTAGAAGGAATTTGAAATGGCTCAGAAATCCAGCCAGGCTTCTCCCAAGCCCTAAATCCCTCTAGTTCCCCCAGATTAAATCTCCTCACAGAGGCCAGATAAGTGACTTATTTAGCCTCAAACGTGTCTTGTAATAGGGTCTCAGTGTCCCCTAACATTAGCTACTGACAGAAATTACATTAGAGCCCTTGAGTGCCGGGCCAAGTCAGTCTCAGCTGAGACTGTCCGAGTAACACACAAAGTAGCTGCTTTGGGCAGCAAAACGCACATTGGCACACCAATACTATGATGTCCACAGCCCCGGGGCAAACTCCTCACCTCTTTACTGAGGCAAGCTTTCAAGTGTAATGGTTTGTTGGACATGAAGAACTGCCAGGTGGTCTCCGCACAAGGTTGGGGTCCTGGCTTTTCTGGAGCATATTGCACCTTACGGATCAGCAGACGTGCAGAGTTCCTGGGAAGAAGCAGAGGACAACGTGTTGGCACTTCGTGGTTGGCAGAGGCAGGAGTCCTGCATTCAAACGTGCTTACACACAAGAAGCCAAATGACAAGTGGGGCACATCTGAACAATCAACCAAGGTGCATTACTGAACCACCCACCCCCTTTAAGAGCAGCAAAACTGAAGAGAGCCATACACATTCTGTTACCTCTTATGAATTCTCTCTTCCACGTTCTCTGTTGAGAAAGCTTTCACCTCAAAGTCCACCCCACAGCTCTGCCAGAAAGAGAAGACAGCTGTGAAACCAGTATCAGAAGCCAAGAACATCTGCAGATGTTTAAATATTTTTCTATACACCAGAAACTGCCAGATTCCTGCCAGCTGCAAATTCTTTTGGCCTCCTACCATTACAGAGATCCCTGCCAACTGGTGTGGCACCATCCACCTGTTCCATGCTGCTTCTGATAAATGAGGCTTAGTTCCCAGCTTTTGGCAGATGACATCCTTACTCCTAAAAGGCTTTCTGTGAGAGCAGTGCTGCAGAGGTCACAGCATGCTGCAGGTTATAAGACTGATCAGCCTGCAAGGCTCTCCAGTCTGCCTTGGGTTTCTGAACTGAATTTTTGAATGGCTTTGTAATGCCAATATCTGACTTAGGGTCAGCCTTCTTACTTCCCAATGTCTAAGGGCTGATCAGACCAAGCTGACCTTTATTTAGAACTCTCTACAGAGCAATATGGGATTTTTTTTTGCCAGAATACCATTCCTTGGCAGAAAACACAGCTTACCCTTATGGCACTGGATTCTAGAACTTGCACCCCACTTTGCCCAGTTGTTAACTCTAGCTCAGCTGTTCAGAGGAGCAGCCAGTGAAGTATAAAAGGAATATTTTAAATTGTGTCAGAAACCTTGCAGAACATGTCATTATCTGGTGACTTTTACTCCAGGGTTTTTGTTTTGTTTACACACATGTGCAAACCAGCCCTTCTTTGCATTTTTTTAATTCAGAAGTAGGTCTTAACACATGCTATTTATAGTGATCTATGAGGTTTTAGGCACTTGGTCTCCTTTTCTCTCACGTAACCTGACAGCCACAATCATTTTATGTGCAGCCAACCCACAAATCATGTGGTACTGTTAAGGAAGCTATAAGCATTGCAGATTTTGTAGTCTTGCTGCTATTTGACTAGACTCCTTTTCTTATTCTGATGACTTAAATTCCAAGTCTGTGACACACACACGTAGCTCTTAAATCAGGTTCCTGACATTTGTGGCATAGCACGGTAAACCCCAGCATCACCTTATTTTACTCTCAAGCTAGCCAAATAAATTCACATGACTGTTTCCGTATGACTTTCCTCAACCATGATAAGCACAAGTGTCCCATTGGTTTCACCTTATCAACATCTCGAGGTGCAGGCTGCAGACAGACTGAACACGGCAGGTAATCTGGAAACTGTAGAAGAAAGAAAAGAAAGATACCCCAAAGCAATATTACAAAGATTTCCAACTCTGCAATACTCCAATTAACACATTGCTCAAAAAAGATACAAAGCAATCCTGAAGACAACAGGTCACACACTGTTGTGTTCTGGACCTTATCTTGCCTTGTGTAAACAAATCCTTCTCTCCAAAAATACTGTACTAGCCAAGGAGAGATTAAAAAATTCCCAAAAACCGAGAGTGTAAAACAAGTCCTGGTCTGGGCAGGGTCTGCTACTCTAGACATCAACTGGGAAGGCTGCAGAGTAGCTCATGGAGACCAAGTGCTAACACCCCATTACAGACTCGAGCAGTTTGAAGATCACTAGATTGTATTTGAGTGGTTAATAACATTACAGCAGGTACCAACTCGTTCAGAGACTTCTTTGTTGCTGCATCAGAGCATGTGGGTTTCAAACCTGGATCCTTCTAGGGAATGCTAAGGCATGTCACTGACAGTACTGGAAGCATTTCCTGTCAGAATCAGAATTTGACAATGACCTGTTATTTGTTGACAGCATCTGGTAAAGAGCTTTTCATCTACTTGACCCATACAATTTTTAAGGAGAAAGGACTTGGCATTTCCTCTGTGAGCACTGGGGCAATGGTATAAAGCATTCCAACCCCTCAGGAATGGGGAAGACAAGGTTATATGGGGCTGTTGCTAGCATAAAGCCATTGCATGTTTCCTTGCCTTTTCAAGGAAAGCATTTTTCACATGCAGTTAGGATCTTCCTGCACTTTACCATTTAAGATAGCAAGAAAAGAAAAGGTACATTGCCTGTCACTCAAAATTAGAACTTTGCATAACACAAATTCACTATTAATCCCTGTCTTCAGGCCATCATCAGGTCTCAGTAGCCTGGTAATAACAGACAAGGAGAAGAGAGCCAGACTCTCTTATGAGATACTTACTGTAAAGAAAAAGGGATAAGCATTTTTCCCCAGCTTCTTTAGCAAAGATTCCTGCAAGTGGGAGAGAGACTCTGGCTTGTCAGCAGGTGGGTACACCTGGACCCTAGAGAAGAACAGGTCCCGTCGGAAGGTGAGGCCAATCACATCAATGTCTTCTTGGCCATACCGGAAAGCACAGGTCAGGGACACATACACTGGAGAAAAGCACATGACAGGTAAAGCATGCAGCAGGCTAACAGCGCAGCCTGGGTGGGATGTAAATCCTCTTGCACTAGAGGGCCAGAGAAACCCATTTTGACGCTGTTGTATAACTCAGTATTCACACCACATGTAAGAGCATACATTATATTGAGTAAGAAGCCCATTCACTGGGCAAGAGAGCTACATTTTTACCCTTAAAACAACAAAAAGGTTCTATCTTAGCATCTCACTTCAAAAGAGAAGTAAATCTCTGAAACATGTTGCATAAAACCTCAAACCTTTTTTCCCCTTGATAATTGCAGGATCCACCAATACAACACCATCTGAAAGGAAAAAATAAATAAGATGAACAGAAGATAATCAGGGGTGACAGAGCAGGAAGGGCAGCACATATCCTTGTGGACTTACCTACTGGTTCCACATTCCCTATGTTGTCAATGAAATCCCGTTTTCCCAGGTAGATGGTCAGCTGTAGGGAGATGACAATGGCTGAACTACAGAGTGTTGATGGTTGTGTGTTGAGGGGGAGAACAGCAGAAAGCTATAAATCTTTTAGAGAACAGAACAATTCCAATTTAACTGGAATTTTATTTTTTTTTTCAGCAAACATGCAATCCCCACCAGACTCAACAGGATTATTCACATGCTTCAGGACATCAGAATTGAAGACCTGATATACATCAGCTCCCAAAAGTACAAGAGAAATACTTCTGCATGGGACAAAGAACTAGAAAGATTTTTGGTGCCACCAGGTTGGAAAGACAATGAGTCAGGTTTGTTTTAAACATTTACCAGCAGGGGTACAATCCAGGAGGAGTGAGAGACTAGTTGCCTTCCTCTTGTACTGTAATATAGGAAAAGCTTGTCCTATAAACTGTTTACGTTATCTCCTCAAACTTAGCACTAAATACAGCTCACGGTCCTTCTTCAGCAGAAAATGAAGGGGACAGGAAAGAGCTTTCTAATAAGTCTCCAAACTGACTGCAAGTAAAACTCACCCCCCATATAAACCCATTATTATGGTACTTACAGCTTTGTCACGGGTGCTTTTTTTGAAGATAACTTGTTTATGAGGAGAACCAGCATTCTTCCCACTCATCCCTGTCTTTTGTGACTCAGGGCAGCTCATGGCCAAAGATAGGTATGTGACTGTGGGTGAATGAAGCTTTTCAGCTCCAAAACGTCCTGGGAAAAATATCAGGAAAAAAAAAAAAGGTGGAAATAAGAGTGGAATTATACCTGGTGGGTAAAGCATTCTACTCCCATGTATAGTTTATAAAAGACTATTTCAGCAGATACCCAGGCACAGCACAGAATGTGGGTTTCTTTTCATTTTAGCAGTTTTTCATTAAACCTCCCCCCACATTTATTTAAAAACAGCTCTTCAGAACTATTACAAAAGACCAAAACCTCCTTTTAATTCATATCAAAAAATTAGTAGACTAATAGAAAAATCTGGAGGGGAAGGGATAGCTTGGCTTTTGCAGAGAGGTTTGTGGAGAGTAATTTTTGAAGAAATCTGCCAGAGTACAGGTAAAGGTAATCTGATCAACACAAGGTACCTCAATTTTAAAACTGTGTCTCTAGATTTGTCATCAGAGGCTTTAAATTGTCATGAGATAAGAAGGAAGGTAATCTCATTATTAATGAAATAAAGTGTAAGAAATAAAGAATATCAATACATGATGGGGCTTGGTTACTTTCTGGACTTTTGGGGGTTTTTTACCATTGCAAGTATAAAACAGCACAGCATCATCTGTCCTGGGAAATTTGCTATAAAGAATATCCTTGAATGAATGGAAGGAAACCTAGATAAGGAGTGAACAGCCTGCCCACAGACACACAGCTATTCTGGATTCCCAAAAATAAAACTGTCTACGTTAGGTTGGATGACTGCTTCACAATGCAGGCTGGATAGGTCATGAAATACCATATATTTCATCACAGTAAGTGAAAAGCATTGCACTTGAAAAAAATACAACTATAGTCTGACATGCACAGTTCTACTTGTTATCACTTAGGAAGAATGCCTTGACATAAGCAGAGAAGTTATTAGAAAATAAATCAAGAACATAAGACAATGCCATTTATGCAATTTCAGAACCCCTTACATATCCGCATCTTGGATACAGCACGCTCAGCCTAAGACCTAGAAAGGTGGTATGTATTGCTAAGGAGTCAGATCAAACCCAAAACGAGAACTCATCTGTCCTACCGTATTTTCCTAAATCAGAACCAAATGCAACCCATTACTTACAGGGTATCACTGAACTCAAAACAGAATGGACCTTAAGAATCTAACAGTCCAGTCACCAACCCAGAAAGGTAACAAGTATAACCAGGAGTAGGAAACAGCTTGTACCCAAGGAAAAAACAGATAGAATGAGATTCTTCAAGAGGACAGAAAAAAACCAAAAATTAAAAAAAGGGACCAAAAGGACACAAGAGACGTCCAGAAAACCCAAGTGGTACAAAGCGAAGAGAGATTAGTTTTTCACTTTGTCGTAAGTCACAAAAAAGCAGCATCCAATTAAACGATCAGACAGCAAATTAAAAATAAAGTGAAGCATTTCCCAATCTAACGCAAGATTCAGCAGTACAGCACGTTGCTGCAGAAGGCTCTGGAAGTCACCGATATGAATCGATTCAAAGGATTAGACGTGTTCACAGGGAAAAGGCTTTTGGCAGATGTCAGACAGGATGATCCAGGTGCAACCTTCACCCTGTAAAAGCCTGAAGCTGAGGAGCAGCATCAGGAAAGGACGACGCTGCAGGTGCCCTATTCTTACACTTCTCCCTATTGGACCTGTGTGAATGAGCATACTGCATTAGACCACTGGTGTGACAGTATATGACTGTCCTTGCAGTTCTCATCCATTCTATTTTTCTGCTTGCTTTCCCATTTTAAAACTATTTCAAGGGTAGAAGCAGTTTCTAGGGCCTATTTGCACGCAACAGACAGTAAAAAAAGGAAGTATTTCCCTTCTTAGAAAGCTGGAAAAAGTGTAAGGTAGAGATTAGACAGACCTTACACATGTTTAAGCATTTCTGTTTTTATGAACCACAGGTAAGTTTTCCAAGTCCAGGATATTATTTGTTGCTGAACACACACCCTACTCATGCTGTAGACCCAAATAAACCAGCAAATAACATTAAATACCTTGCTGTGTTCCAAACACCACAGGAGCTGCCACAGGACAAAGACGTGAACTCCTACACCACTGAAGACAGAAGAATTTCCCACACAGCCGTGTCCTACGCTTCTTCGTGTCTACCAGAGGAAATCACTAACCTCTTAGCAAACAAGGAAGACAATTTGTAGGGGATTTGGAAGCACGTATCTAGTTGCGTCCATCCAGGATTTCAAGAATTAATCCCCCTCCAAGAGCAAATATTGTACCTGGGGTAAGATTCAACTGGAAAGTGGTTAAGTCAGCAATATAAAGCATTACCTAAGGAAGCTCAGATCGTCAGTGAAAAGGTGTACAATGTCATACTCGCGCACTTTGTAAGGACTACAGACTTACATAGAACAGGATGGTTACTGAAAGCAGCTTTATTATTAAGCTCTTTCTCCATCTTCTCCTTCCTAAGGCTGCAAGCCATCTAGCCTGATAAGAAGCTGAACAGACAAGAGCCATTTATGAAAGAGGGAGTATGTAAAACACCAAACCAAGTCTCTATAAATAGATGCCATTATGAAAGACTACCAAACATTGAGAACAATGTATTATTTTCATAATCACCAAGCAGTTTGTCTGTTATTGCTCCACCAACATCCCATTGGCATGCTGATGCAAAACAACATGTTGCTCGCTAGTACACCCCCCCTCCTTAATTTACTTACAGAGTGAGGCACAACATCTAAGATTTAAGACATATTAACAGATATTTCAATCAATTTAGCTTTTCTGTTCATGAATATCCCAAGAATAGCTGCTCCCCCCCGCCATGAATTCGGTCTTGATATTATGCACAAAAATCTGTGTAATTTTTGGCTTGCAAGCTGCATAAACAGCTGTAGCTTTCCTCTGGGCTACATCTGTTAGCTTTATTAGAAAGATCACATGATATCCTCTCCACTCGCCAGTCTGAACAGCACCCTCCATCTCAGGCAATCTTGCAGTCACAAATCAGCTTGCTTTTTGCAAACAATCACCAACATTTGCCTGAATATAGTGGCCTGGGTACACAAATTATTCCAAAAAAAAAAAAAAAGAACACAGAACCAGTGTTCCTCAGCTCTTTCAGTGTTTTCCAAATTCCAGCAACGTTTTATTAACTGGAGGTGGATTATTTAGAGAGCTTAATCACTACTCTGTTTAATCAACACTGGCAAACACAAACCAGCCAGCCCTAAACCACAGAAACTCACATGCCTGTGTTCCTGAAGGAAAGCCAGATCCTGGTTGTAGGAAGTAGGGAAGAGACCTCGGAAATTAACCCACAAAATCAACGCATTCTATTGTCACACAGTGCAAAACAGAGAAAGATGGTTTTGTTAAGAGTTCGTACTACTGCCACTGCAAAATTACTAGTCCTTCAGGAGACTAATGAGCTTTCTTGTTGTACCTGCTACTCCTCTGAGGGCCCAGGAGGTGTAGGTACATGCACCATTGCAAACATCTTCAGAGGAGCTCGGAAGCAGCTTCTCTGTAACACGCTTCCCAACATGCCCTTATGTCCAGAGAAAGATGCCCACCCACCCCCTCCAAACCACCTGAAGGGCAGCTCCACCTTTAGCAGAGAAACACTGCAACAGCCATCACCTTAATTTTCTCTTCTTCCCTCTGCAGGTTGCAGTAGAAAAGGGGGCAATAAAAGTAAACAAATAAAATATAGAAAAAAAGCTAAAACTGGTCACTAGAATCTCCTACATAACTTAGTCCTAAGGAATTTTAATCTAAAATGCTTAAGGTATTAGCTAACTAGCCATTATCCTCGAGTATTATTAACCTACTTTGTAACAGCATCAACCAGCAAAACAAAGCCCTTTGTGTAAGATCTGTGTCCATGTTGTAGAAAAATACAAGTCTAACAGCCTAAATTATAAACATCCTAAACCCATTCTGATCCTCCTCAGCAGAGCCTGCAGAGTTTTTATTACGTTAATCTCCCAATAATCTTTCATCATGCTGACTTGTCATTCAGCGATCTGCTTTTCTGCAGTAACCAAGGTCACTTGCACTCTTGGTAGGTGCCTTTTCAAGAAGGCCCTTCTGCCATAGCAACAGGCAGAAGAAAAAATATCTTGCCTTTAGAAATGCTTCAGAATGCCAATGTGAATCTTTTCATTTCTGCTACAGTTCTCACTTCCAAGAGCTGGACAGAAGGATTCCTTCCTTATGAAAACAGGAGGGTGGTCAGTGATGGCTCTTAGCTATGTATGAAATTTGTAGATTAAAGAGCTGAAGGCTTTGCTTCATTACTCTGAAGTAGGAACCACAGCAAGGGTTCAACAAAGGTTTTCATGTTTTTAAAGAAACGTGCAACTCATTACTGGCTTAAAAACTTAACAAGCTAGCAGTCAAAGTATCACAGCAGAAAAAGCCTTCAATTTTCAGCAGTGTCTGAAATACAGATACTAATTTCCTCAACTCAGTAGTTTATCCAAAACATCCAAGAATACATCAGCCTTCCAAGAAAAGAGGCACTTGTTCAACATGGTAAGACTTCCTTCAGTCTCAAGACAGTACTCCTAAAACAGGGCAAGACCAGGTTGTATCTGCAGGATGTCCAGCTTCAAGCTAAGAGCATTATCCTCTTTCCCCCTCTACACTAAATCCCACAATGCGGCTGAACACAAATCCACAATTCCTCAGGAAAACACAGCACAGAAAAACACATTTCAGGTTCCCCTCTTCGCTTATTCGGAACAAGAGCTCACACACAGACACACAAATAAATGAATCAGAGCACTGTGGGGTTTTAAAAGCAGAACACAGGTTTATTTACAATCAAGTTCTTACGGGCAGCTGAATAAATAAAAACTTTGCCCCATATACTCTAATTCCCCACTGCAGAAAGTGTCTGAACAAAAGGCTAGGTTAGAGAGATGCCTGTTAGAGCAGCTGCCCCCTAACCCAGCCCCTCCAAAGAACACACTTCCTTAGTAAAACACTATCAGGAAAGAAGAAAATAAAGTGCAAATGAAAAGGCAATAAAACGCTGGTGGCTTGTCTTGAGGCCCAGACGATGTGGAAAGGTTTGGCTGGATAAAGTTATGCCAGGTAGCTCACCCAGACACATCATGGTTTTGGATGCTTAAACAGGGACAGAGCCAAGACACTGCTCCGTAGCACAGAGGGCTCCAGCGCAAACAGGAATATTGCACGTGTGCTCAAGAAGGGGGCAAATGGCCTGGAATTGCCAGCACCAAAACATTGGATTTGGGATTTAACCCCACTGCTCCCCTGTTCTACTGACAGCCGCCAGGATGGGACGGATGAACAGAAAAAGGGACCAACCATCTAGATTCTGGTGCTGAAGTCACAGTACGACTACATTCCTTATCACAGCAGCACAACAGAAGTTGAACTTCTGCCTCCTCACGCCCAGTAACCAAACTGCCTGTGGAATAAAAAAAGATTAAAAATCTCCTATTTTGTGATACCCAAGCTGTTGAAGGGCGTCTTAACAAAAGGGTGCAGAAGTCCTGAAGAACGGACCATTGCCTTAAGAACCAGTGAAACTGATACAAAGAGTTCACGTGACAGTGCTGGAAAACCTGCGTCAGGATCAGAGCAGATCTGAATTGAGCTGATAACTCAAAGGCAGAGCTGCCAGAGCCACAGGAGACTCGCTTTAAAAGCTGTTCCAACACTTCAGACTACCTAGGACCTGTCCACGTTTCAGGATCTTCTCACCCCATGCCTGAACTAGGCCACAAGAACAGAACACAGGAGACGGGACATGTAATAAGTCAGCATACACAGTAACTTCTTTCCAACATTTCCAACTCAGAAGTGCTGTAGATACATTTGTGTGACAGAGTATTTGGCACAGCTGTCTGGTGAGGAATCCCGCTAGTATCTTCAGCTCCACTTGGTGCATAGATACTGCATGTAAAGGCATGACTAAGTAGCATTCTCCATCCAGAACAGCTAATCCCTTGCTGAGTCCGAGTGCCACAGTGCAGTTACGGCCATAAGAAGTCTCTGACTCAGGCTCCTTCTCCATTGCTTTAGAACTTTCCTCTGGAAAGTGAAGCCCATGCGCTTGTTAATATCCCAACTCAGGATGGATCTGGGCTCGGGTCTCCATTCTGTTCAGCCACGGACCAGCACCACCACACACAGAGGCAGTGGACGCTCTGCCTTTCACCCTCCGTCCAGTCAAAATTCAGACCACAGGACAGCCTTGTTTCCTTTGTCCACACTGACCACATGGGCACCCGCTGGTGACCATGCGACTGCATTGATAGAAGAACTGAAACGGAAGCCAGGTAGAAGTTTACAAAAAAGCCGAATTCCACAACAGCACTTAACACTGGAATGAAATATTATAGTTCTCTGACTATCAAGGAAAAGCACTTTCTCAGCTCTCAAAAGACTTGGGCTTTTAATAAGCCTATGAGAGATACAGCTTCTTCAGAATATATTAAGTGTACTTTATTAGAATCATATCTCAATAACAGTAATAAATCTAACCTTAATTAAATCTAGAGAATACCGCCATGAATCCACAAAGAATCTGCATATCAAAAATTCTCACACACCAATATAAGTTGCAAAGCTGTACAACTACAGTTCTTCCATAGCTCAGCAAGATTCACAATCCCTTTATATGGGTTATTTATATGGCCAGCTTCCCCTCACCTGTGATGCTTTGCAAGCGTCCTCTCCAATTTCCCAGTGAGCACATTCCAAATGTAGAGGGCCCCATCAGCTGAACCAGCAGCCACATAGTTACCATCAGGGCTATGACATCAGAGAAGGTGCAGAAGGCAGAGAACAATTTTTAAGTCAGCAATTTATCAGCACACATCATCATTCCACCCGCAACTTCCTAAGAGAGCAATTCAGCATTAGCCTTTTAAGAGTTGTGTTACCAGCTGCTAACACCAAGAGGTGAAAGCACTTCAAGATCAGAGTTTCCAAGACATTAGATCAACATCTACAGATATACTGTCTTGACCAAGAGGCGACCTTGGGCAAATCACAAACTCTGCCCCAGTTTTTTCTAGCTGTAAAGGAGGACAGTGCAACCAAGCATCAGGAATCACTTTTGCTGGGGAAAGATTTCTCATACCTTGCTTATATCTGACCTTACCTGAACACAACTCTCGTCCAGTCAGAGCCACATTTGAATCCCTGGGCACTGAAAAGTTAGAATCAGATAACTGTAAATTAATTTCTAAGAACTTGGACTTCCAAGTTCTCACTAAAGAGCATGGTAAGAATTTCTACACAGTTCAGAATAAGCTCCAGTATCTCTTTATCACAATTTGCATTTCTCATACACCCTGCTCTCAATCACATCTAAAATTTCTTTCCTTTAGGCCAAAGACTTTGAAGTCAAGCTATCTTCTTTCAAGAGGTACATGAAAAGATCCACCAGAGCAGATCTTGGCTGTTAAGACTCTAGAGAGCTTTGCTACCCATGTAGAAAAAAAAGTTTGGAGACTGCTCTCTCCATGGAGCTACTGAAAAACACTCCAACACTGAGGGCACACCGCAATCCAAAGTTCTGAAATTCATAGCGTTCTTGTGGAGAACACACTCACCTGAATGTCTGCTTGACAGCACTAACCCGCAGATCGATGATCTTTAGTAGATCATCACGGGAACAGGTCAAAAGCTCTGTTCGCTCTGAGTTCAGGTCCAGAGCTGTGATTCTTCCAAGCAGCTCCAGCTCTTTTACTATGCTTTCAGTTCTAAAGACAGAAAAAAAAAAAAAGGAAAAAAGCAAAGAAAAAAGGAAGAGTAAACCACAGTCCAGAAACCAAACCACTGCATCACAACTTTGTCCCACACGTCCCAATGTGGAAGAAGAGGAGAAAAAGGATTACTGGATTATTCTCACATTTTGATTCTTTCCCAAGCTAGATCTCACTTTGTGAATAACATTTCCAGCCCCATCTTCTGAAAAACTAAACAACGTCTAGAATGGATAAGTACTGACCAATACAAAATATTTACAAGAAAGGAGACTGCCTTTTCAGAAAAGAAACAGCATCCCAAACCACCCCACAACAAACCCAAACCACCAAACATAAAAGTAGTAATAAAACTCTCTTTCAATAGCCTTCTGCAAGTCTTGTAACAGTCTCATTAGCTTCCAAGCTCAGGAAGAAGAGCTCCCTAGTTCAGATTATACTTGCACAGCAATCCCATAACCATTCCTATACTATAAGCTCTCTCTTTCAATAGTTTTACCTGATGTCCCAGAAACGAATTTTCTTATCAAAGTGTCCACTCATTACACATTGCTCAGTACATACGATGTCATTGCAGCTAGATCCTGCAAACACTGTTTTTATACCTAAAAAGGATAAACCAATAGTGACACACTGAAACTTATACTGTACAAACTGATGAAAACAGAGACAGAAAATAATCACTATACCACACCCACAGAGCAGTGTCCAAGGAGTGCCACAGGGCAGACAAACTCTGTCTTAGAATAATCCTGACTTAAGTCTTCAACAACCTCTCTGCCCTTCTCAATCTCCTTTGCTGTGGCTAATATCCCTTTAAATGCTCCCATGACAGCTGCTTTACTTCCACTTGGCATTTAGACAGATACAATTTGCTACTGTTAAACAACATGAAACTGTCTCCTTGACCTATGTTTGTGGTCCAGGTATCAAGGTCACCTTGAATCTCAACTTCTCTCTCAGTGCAGGCAGGTCTAGGAGCCATCAGTAAGAGAGAAGCCAAGGAAAAAGTGCTTCTCCCAAATTAAAATCTGGATCCTAGCATTTCCTTCATTTGAGATGTTAAAATTTTTGGTACATTTCCAAGAGACGTTTCCAGTAACATTGAATCTCAACTTCCCTCTCAGTGCAAACAGGTTTAAGAGCCATCAATAGGAGAGAAGCCAAGGAAATAAGGTGTTTCTCCCAAAGAAAAATCTGGATCCTAGCATTTCCTTCATTTGAGACGTTGACAGTTTTGGTATATATCCAAGAGACATTTCCATCCACCTCAGGGTTAAAAACTCTGACCTAGCTCCAAGTTTTTAGTGCAAGACTAAAATACTCACCCCCAACTGGTAAACAAAGAACACTCACAGAACACAGCTGCTGTTAATGTAATAGCATTAACAGTGCTTCCTGCATACACATGATTTCTTATTCTTATTTCAGGTAACAGGCAGAAAGAATCCAATTACTTGAATAACAACAGAAGATGGTATAGCTGCTATTTTTTGCTTATTTAGACAAGCAAGATGATGAAATAATCTGGCTGATGTCAGACTTGCATTGACATTCAGTAGAAGCACAGAACAGGGATGAAAGGCAGAAGTTAGGTTTCCTTACAAACTTTGCTGCGGAGGTCCCAGAGCTTGAGGGTCCGGTCATGACTTCCCGAAACAATGCGTGCATTGTCCAGCAAGAACTTGGCCGACAGAACTTTACCACTGTGACCTGTCAGGGTGTGCTGAGGATGAGAGATTTACATGGTAAAATTTCACAGTTCCACTTGCTCCCTTTCCTTGTAGCTTACTACTACTGCTATTTAACAACTCAAAGAATCTTAAATCATAATTTGCCTGTCTACTGCATTGCTTGGAGAAAAAAGTATCTATTCTAGTTAAACAGATTTAACACTGAGTAGGAGAGTTAAGTACCATAGAGCTCAGCCTGAAGCTGGGAGACACAGGTCACCTTTGCTGCAGTTTCTCTAGCTACTCAGGGAACCTGCGAGCTCTCTTCCTCAACACTCCAAACACCTCCGTTTCACAGACAGATGGCAACTGCAACACAGCCTTACAGGAGCAATGAGGAAAAGGGGTTAAAGCATGCTGAAAATGGAAATTGTGCCTTCAGGTTTTTATTGTGAGCTTCTCTCAAGGATACAACAGGATATCTAATCTCAACTGTTGTTATATCTTCAAGCCTGAAAGCTGCGACAACCAGAGATTTCAGAAAAACTCCCTGCAGCAGCTTGTGTAACTGCAGGGGGAGGGTCTGTGGGGCTGAGAAGAACACGAACCATATTCACTTCAAATTGCTGAATATTTACATACTAAATTGCAAAACAGATAATGAATGACTGAAGTAAGACTTGTGGAAAAAAAAAAGACAGCAACCATTGGTATATAGTAGATTTTTTTTTTTTTTTTAAACACTCAAAGGACTATCAAATTACACAAAGCAATCTGGGCTCAGGAAATAAAAAAATCACCTTAAAAATGGAAAGGAATGGGAGCTAAGTTTGGGGAAAAAAGCAAACCTGACACAACACAAACTCTGAAAGAACAAGTCATCCCATAAAGACCTCTTCATCTTAAGAAAGGAGGATCTAAACTTTCACTCTGGATCTCTCCTGCTCTTGCTACACAGTCATTAGGTACAGATGTTTGCATTTAAGTAGGGAGTTTGTGGCAAAATTTACGATTTCAGCTTCACTGCCTCCTGCTTACATGCAAGCCATGACAAATCTGTACCACACCCACTCAAAACAAACAACGCACTAGTTTATCTCAGCGAACAGTGAATACACTCAGCCAAAGCTGGTAGTCACCAAGGGCACCAAAAAATTACAGGAAGATACTGTGAAGCCAGGTGGATGTTTGCAGAGGTAACTAACATTTTGTAGGATTACTCTATGGTCTGTTAAACTTTTATTCACTATAATTCACATCCAATACTAGGTTTGGCAGCCAAACAAAAGCTGCAAAAGAACTGATATTCTTCCCTTTCCTAAATGAGATGTGACATCTCCACATTGAGAACTACCCAGTGAATTACAATGCAACCATAGGTTATAACTGATGTGAAACCTCAGAAGTTTCAGAACAAAGTAGCATCTTCCTAAAGTTGATGAAAAGTGTGCATAGGAATGACAAGAAAAAATACTCTTAGAAAGCTGAAGAAACTTATTTTGGTCAAAGGTGAATCCTCCTTAAATTAGAACCTTCTCCAGAAGAACGTGAGTACAAAGAAGTTGGGAGGAGAGGAGGAATCTTTCAAAGACATTAGGAATAAAGTCAAGCACTTTTAGGCTTGCTGCCTTTTAACAGCTAGGGAAAGGACTCCTTTTCAAGAACGCTGCTCCTGACTTAAAACAAAAAAAATCCCCATCTTCTGCAAACCCTTCTTCAGCGGACCTCTCGTTGGATTGAGATTAAAACATTGAAGTGGATCTCCATAAACCATAAGCAGCACTTAGATTTCCAGAGAGAGGGATGCAAAAGTGTACTGGGTTTACATGGCAAGGGGTTGCTAGTGGCAGGGGGGGCTGTATTGTGAAAATACGCAGTAACCAAAGTTTCCTGCAGGGCTGTGCAGAGACCAATACTGTATTTTAGGTCTTGCTGTGAAGACCCTTAATAAAGATCCTGTTAAAAAAAGAATTATTGAAAGCACCTGTAAACATGCAAGTTTCAAAACTGCCATATCCCATTAGACAAAACTGGAAATACAGGCCAGAAACAGCCTGAGCACTGCTTTGCCTTCAAGAGACTCACCCGTAATCGATTGTCATCAACCGTCCAGATTCTGCTGGCAAAGTCATTTGAAGCTGCCAAGAGGTAAGAACCCTGCGAACACAAGATTAGTTTAAAACTACTTCTGCAAGTCAGTACACAAATTAAACTCAAAAGTATTTCTAATATCTAATAAATCATTAAAACTGTATTAGTGTTATACTGCCAAGAGGAAATACACAAAACAAAACCCCAAAACCCAACGGCACATACCAGTAAGGAAAACTAGTGTAACAGCTTTCAAAAAGGCTATGGCTTTTTCTTCTCGTCAAAACGTGACAATGATTTGTAGAATCATGACTACAGATGAAAGGAGTAACAATAACCAGATCAGAAAGGATGTTCTCCTTTCCCTTCTACCTCCAGCTGCTGAAGTGAGGCATCGAGTTCTAGTTTACCCTCATCTATTGCGTTTTGTTTTGTGGTGGTTTTGGTTTTGTTTCTGTTTTAATTTTTCACAGGCAAAAAGCCCTGCATCATCTACTGCTTAGACTGGCCTAAGAGTAGAATTAGCCCAATCCTTGCAATTCGCATTACAACTCTAACATTTTAAACTAAGATTCCAAAAACTAAATCTGTCCAAGGAGATAAATTGACTTGTTCACTGCTTTAGGCTTAGGGCCCTTTCAAGTCACCCATGATGCAGAATGGACACCACAAGATTCATGCTTGCACTCCTGTCCAACTCAAAATACTTCCCCGAATCCTTAAAGCCCATTAAAATCTCACCTCAGGCAGTTCTCACCTCAAATGTGTTCAAGCAACTTATCAAAATCAGAACTAGTTTCTCCTGCAAACTAACAAGACCAGCAAATCTCTAACAAGTTGGTCAGTGTCCAAAGGAAGGATCCTTTTAGGTGTGTATCAATAGAGTTTAGCTCATAGAATCATGAAATGGAAGAAACATCAGCTTTGGTCTATTGTCTGTGCAATAAAGCACTGTGTTATGGGCGAGGTCTCAGCAGAAAAGTCAGATCACAAATCCAGTTCTAACAGTCCAAGACCCCAAACTCCTTCAAGTAGGACTGTTGGATGCTGATCCTAGTCATGTCTCTGATACTTCAGGTGAACATGAACTGAGCACATCACAAGCTGTCAGCAAACACTCTGCCAGCCACGCCACTACTGTGCCAGGACTGGCGAGAAACTGCTGGGAGAAAAGGTCATGGAAGTGCAAGTCTTAGGATAATCATACCTTTTACTATTCATCACAGACCTCAACACAGCACTTATGGAAATAAAGTTCACAAAAATAAAGCCTCAGTGTATTTGCTTCTCTTGTGCTGTTATACCAGCTTTAGTGGGAAGCTGAAAATTAATTTCTTACTTTGGACAAAACCTAGCGTATTTTATTATAATTTTATCATAATAGCCCATAACATTCAATGTCTGAGCTGCGTATCATCTTCTGAATTGTAAAGCAAAGATGAGAATTACAGAATTCAACATATCAAATAAAGATCATTGGTACAATTTTTAACTATTTGCAGTTATTCTCACAAGTGTTTTAAGTCATTTCTTAGGTAATTTTTCAAAGTGCTAGAATGGAAATTGGTAACAGAACACAACATAATTCAATTAATTTATTCCCAATCACAAACAGTGGATATTGCACAGATACTCACAGCACTATCAAATTCTATGCTTGTAATCCCAGCATTACTACCAGAGAGGGAACCTTTAGGCTCACACCTATCTGCACAGAGAAAGATGAACAAAACTTAAGCAATGGATTAGAACAAAAGCTGACACAAAGTGAACTATAACATGAGTTTGTTTAGCATCCCACCATACCCCAAAGCAAAAAAGTTACCTCCCAAGACTTCCCAAAGTTTAACCCTCCGGTCCATGCCTCCTGTTGCTAGTAACCGGGAGCCAGGGCTGAACTGCACTGCATTCACCTCCCCATCATGTGCATCCTGAGGAGTGGGAAGAACACAACAGCCACCCAAAATGGTATTAGCACAGACCCAAAAACCCACAGATTAGAAAGCTATAGAACTTAAAGATTATACAAAACCACAGCTGTAGATCTTTCAGCAGTATATAGGAAACAAAGCCACAGACTGAAACTCTACTATGGTTGATGGTGTACAAACAGAGGAAAAAGAGTGATCCTTATCTAAAGAAAAAAAAAAGCACATAAAGAAAAACACTAGCAAGGACTCAACAGTGATAATAAACTGCCAGAAACCTTATGATGCTTTGTAAGTTTAGTCTTTATAAGGCAAGGCTTTTAAGTTACACCAGAAAAAAATTAAGGAAAGGACAGGACAGAAAACAGTAACAGGTGATATGCTGTAGAAGGAAACTAACTTTTCATTTCTCCATCTAGAGCCAGCCATGGAACCTGATCCAATCAGTTCATGCAACCACAGAACACTCAAGTCAGGCTTGAGTTAGGAAAGTCTGCTAGAAAACAGCATAACAGATTAACTGCATTCATTTAGTGCATTGGCAATAACGCTATGTTATATTGGTGATTAAGTAGTACCAGCACAGTTGAGACAGCACCTTCTCTCACACAGAACTCAGGCTCATGCTGTGGTTCCTATCTGCACATGTACACCCCTGCATCCCTGCTTTCTCACACCTTAATGTTTTGAAGCTTGAGTTGGCCACTTAATTGTGATTCTTAACCTTTTAAAACCTATGAGAATTTTAAGATTCCGTCATTTTTTCCCCCTGTTAATTTCGCAGCTTTATGCTACTTACCCACAGTATTAGTACAACATTCTTAATTCATTTGCTGCATTTACTTTTTAAGTATCTTCAATAACTGCTCTTTTAAAAATCAGTTTTTCTGGAAACTTGTACTTTTCTGGAACTTGTTGCTCGAACTTGGTCTACCAGCTCATAGTTAGGAGTCACCACCCTTCATATCTGATCTTTCTGCAAGTGCAGAAGAGCCATTCAGAACAAAATAAAGGTCTCACCTAGAAACTACACCCGAGAATGGTAACTGAAGTGACTACCTTCTCTGCCTTCCCAAGTCTGTTCTACTCATCTCTCCAGAAGTGAGCCCAGTCTGCTCCCCAAATCTGCCAAACCCCTGGCACAGAGTCCCTGCATTCGTTCCTGGAATGCTCAGCAGGACCTAGACATGTCCTCACACTCCATCCAGGCTGCAAACACAGGAGCTAAAACCTAACGCAGATCACCTCTAGAAGGGACATATGCATTCCCACGAAATGAGTAGGGACTTCTTCCTTCTCATACTGTAGTGCTAGCCACACATCACCTCCATACTGCTGCAGTCTGACAGGCTTACTACCACAGCTGGTCCTACCCCTGCTGCAAGATGGGGAACTGGAACAGGGCAGCATTCCCTACGTTGCCAAGACTAGGGGTCAGCACAGTCTATTGCTGTTCAGCCCTCCATATTGGGGGGGACAGGCCGCACTGGTCCTGGAAGTTCAGATGACATTACAGATCAAGAGAAAGGTGAAAACAACATAACCTCTCACATGGTTCTTGAAAACCTCACATATGTAACTTTGCAATACCTTTTTATGATGAAATTAGCCAGGATTGTATCTGTTGATCAACTGTGCTTGCTGTACATAGCCAGAGGAAGAGAGAGGTTGCAACACATACCACAGCCACAAATACCTCCCCTCTGATGCTCCCTGTTCAAGCCAGATCCAGGCTGGCCCTTAAGTTATGACCCTGTTCTCACTTAAGGTAACATTGCTACTCCCTCTACCCCGTGACTTCCACTAGAGAAGATGGTAACAGGGCAGACTAGGAAACAAAAGCCCCCATGCTGCAGTGAGCTGCTCTGTTACTCTGGATAAAAAAAAAAGTCATTTCATATCCATGAAATATCCACATCCAGCACTGGAGTGCCTGAGAAAGCTCAAGAGGAATGTTCAAACAAGTAGCCATGTTACAAGACAATTTACCACAATATCTTTCATTCAAAAGGCAATGCCCTTCACAGAAATTTAAGTTTGGCCTTGTGAGGCCAAAACACCACATAAAGGAGGTCTCAGCTTGAAAACTTTAGATCACACACAATATTGAAGACACCCCACTACCACGAGCTCCTCTTAATCAGTTCTGTTGGATGACATTCAGTGCCACAACCCCCTTCACTGTGGGGAACTGGCACTGAATTAATCTCAAACTGTCAGCAATCTCTTCCTCAATCATAGCTCCACTATGGCATGACAGAACAGGGACTGCTGGGAGCCAAGAGGGTAATGGAGTGTAATTCCCCTGTGCCCTCAGACCTTTTACTAGTCATCATTGACCTCAGTAAGACAGACATCAAGCACATTGGCTATGAGAAGTATTTGGGCTAAGAATTAAATATGATGAACTATGCTACCAAAGCAAGAATTTCTTCTTCTTTGGCATTGTTAACAGAAAGTTTCAGGAGGTTGGTTCCCACACAGACAGGATTTACTTCCTCCAAAGACAGTAAAAGCAACGGTAAAACCAAGAAACCCTTCTATACTTACGAAGACACATATGGCAGTAGTGGGCACTCTCACTTCTTTACTGGCACCTGGATGTGGCTCTACATTATCCTGGGGAGCAGGGAACGAAGACAAAGAACGCCTCCTGAGATGAAACAAAGTAGAAATATTTTAAAATGAGAAGTGAACACTGTTTCTCTTGAGTTCATCCAGATCTGTACCTGTCACTCAACTACACTGTACAGTGATTAAAAAAAATAGGGGAAGTGTTTTTAAACTTTCTTTTATCCCATCTTAAAAAAAAATGTTTGTCATATAAAACTATGTCCGTTTGTGGCTTCAGGTATTTCATAGCATGCCAGATAAGTTACCTGAACTGATCACTGACCTCTACTGACCTCATTTTGGAGCAGCCTTTTTTTTTTTTCCCCCCAAATAGGAAGGAGAAACATGGGAACGACTGCAGCTGAGTTCAGTGGAGAGACTGCAACTCCATCATTATGTCTAGGGAGACTCAGCACTATTGCAGCACTACATCCCAGGCACAAAAATGCTCCATTCAAAAGCACAAGCTGCACCACTTAAGCAAAGACCATCCACCTAATGCAGATCTTGACTTGGACTGGCTCCACTCTGGATACTAAGCACAGAACCCAATGACTTAGTTTAAATAACCCTATTAAAGGAGCAAAGTGCAGTGGAAAGTAAGAGCAAGCCCCATGTATTCCCTTCACAAAGAGGGGCTCATTGCCTCTCTAACTGTAGGCAGTTTCTAGCCAATGTTCTCAACATTTGAAATCTAATCAGGATAATGCAGCTGGGTTCCATGTTACTTCAATGGAATACATTCACATGCCGGACTAACAGCAGATAATGTTTTCACCTGGCAGCATCAGAAGATTGATGTCCCAAAAGGGGAGACTCAGACAGACTGGAGGGAAAGGTCAGAGGTCAGCACACGGCAAGATGGAAGAAACAGGAAGTTGAGGAGAACAAAAAAGAAAAAAAAAGAAAGGCAGAAGCTAGAAGAAAGACTGAAATTATTTGTTTGTATTCCCCGCATCACCAAGATTTTGGTGTACATTGAAACAATATGCAAAACAAAGAGGTGAAAGTGTTCTAACCTACCCAAAGATATTAGTGATAGAGTCCAGAAGGCCTCCAGCTGGCTGGGAGAGTCGCTTACTGAAGGAGGGGAGGACAGGTTTAAACCTTGTGAATAGCTTCTCCACATAAAGATCAATACAAACACATTTCATAGCAACAAATCTCTGGAAAGACTCCCTCCCCTGCAGACCCACTCAGAAGACAGAAAACACCAGAGGCAGGCATCAGTTCAAAACTCACCAGTAACTACAACTCAGAACATAATTTGTGAGTCAAGTTTCTTCAATTTCCCTCAACCCCCACCCTGTGAATTACTTGTTTTAGATATAACAGTCTGCCAAGTCTGAAGCTTCAACCAAATTAATCCACGCTCTCATGTAACTATCTCTTACTTTCCACTCACTGCTATTTTAGAGGAAGAAAAAGATGCATTTAATCTGGTGAAGATATTTTCAGCATTTCAGCTAAATCAAAAAATGCTGCTATTTGTAAAGTCACATTGATATCTTGTTTAGTAAGAGAGATATAATACAACAGGCACTGAAATACTCATTTTATTGTCTATTTTGCCTTTAAACCTTTGTTTTTAAGATTAGACAGATTCTTCAGACACCAGTTTAATTTAAAACAGCAAAGGAAAAACAGCATATCTAGAGCATGGTAATGGAGAACACAGCACATGAGTTTCATACTGCTCTGGTGGAAGTACTAAACTGTATTCCAGCTAAAGGCAAGTAAAAACTGTAAGTAACACTCCCAGCATTGTTCCAACTCTTACATCCCTTGTTCTTCCTCAATGACACGATACAAAAATCTCTCAGTCTACAAACCTGGAAGTTCGGCTGACAGCTCGCACTGGAGATGTCTCCTCAGCTGTGTCAGAGGTTTCATCTGCAAGCACTTCAATATCATCATCCCTGCTGAAGTGAGAGAAAACATCTTGTTTTCAATCAGCCAGGACTTCCTACAGAAAAGACCCACTGATGTATATGAACTGAACGGACAACATTGTTCCAGGGTCTGCCAATGTCTGCGCCCAAACTGCATCTAGGTTTACTTAGCTGTGGTAACACATAGGTAGATCCAGACACCGCAAACATTGATCTAGCTGTCACTGCCAGAGATACTACATTCAACATACAATGTCTGAAAACAAATACATGCAGCATCTAAACTTCATTTTTTTCTTTCCAGTTAACAATTACATTCTTCACTGACTACAGGGTTGAATTTCCCTCCTCACCCCACATTTATGTTGATGGACACCCTTTCCAGATTCTCTTTACTACAGGTATTATATTTCAGCTTGCAGCACTACATACAGCACTATGAGGACCTATCACATCTGAGCAAGACTTTGCTGCAGAGTGAACTATATTTGCTGGAACAGTCACAGAACAGCAAAAACATGAGTTATTACAATTCCAAATATAGGTGATATCCTGTTTTCACAGCACCTTTTTTTTGCTGTTCCAAAACTAGGAAGTATTTTTTAAAAAGCACAAGAGTTTGAATTTCCCTTTTTCATCCACACCAAAGATACCCGGATACTTTCTACACTGTTGTACTTCAGGTGGTGCTCCATTCAGTACGAGAGATGTTCTGGTACACTTCATTAAAGCATTTATGTACAACTAAACAGAAGTGTGAGGTTCCAATGCATATACCATAAATTAATCGAGCTAAACTATTCAGCTAACACTAAAAGGATTTTTTCCCCATTAGTCATCACAAGCTCTAACAGCCTAATATTTTTTCCTCCAATGATGATTTTTCCTCCACTGCTGATTTTACAGGACAAACTATTTTTAAACACACTATTAACCTGATGCCATTTGACTGAACAGGAAGTTTAAATTCAACATTTAAGTAGAAATAAAACAATTCCTGCCATCAGATAACATTCAGCTGCATAAGCATTGAAGAAAATGGGATCATTTTTAATCTCTCATTTCAGAATGTAGCTGCACTTTAAGTTCTAAGATTTTGGAGGACAGTATATATGAAAAGGCTATGGAAAATATATACTGATTGAAAGTATCAGGCTGATATTTCAATAAAACACTATCAAGTTCACCTGATATTTCTTTTTTAAAATCTAAAGTTTGAACTACTAAAACTTTATGTAGCAAAAAAGCTTTCTGTGTTAACTTAGTCTATTTTTGAAGCAAATATAAACACCAGGGCATACTCCTTGAAATGACACAGTTTTCCCCTTCAGTAAGCAGCACATTTATACAATACAAACACTGAAATTATAAAATAAAAAAGGAATAAAAAACATCTGTGAAGCAGAGTTTCAGTAATTTACAGAAGCAATTATTTTCTAGATTTTTTTTTAAGCAGGCTTAACTTCTCAATGTCTCATATCCAATTATTTATGAAACACTGAGACCATCATCCCCACCACAGGAGGTAAAATATTCAAGCTGTTGTGCTACAGCTACCTCTGAGCTCAGCTGTCAGATAGCAAGGTCTTGCTTTGGGCAATGGAGAAGCAGCAGCTTAATGGGGAAAGTGGCTGCACACATTACATTTGTGTGTTTCCCCTCTCAGTGCAACATTATTTATTGAAGAGTTTAATATTCTAAGATATTTGATGTTAATGCACACCGAATAACATGGACAAAAGGGAGATCACTATTCTTACGAGCTGGGAAGACTGTCCTCTGGCTTGGGACTGTCCACTGGCCTGTGACAGAGGTCAGCAGCTCCATCTTATGATGGAGAGTTACGCCTCAATAAGTTAACGGAATGGAAGCATTTAAACACATCTTAAAAAAAAAAGGCAAAGCAAGTTATGCTAACTAGTTGTACTGTTAATTGCAGTTTGAGTTTTCCTTCCAAATGCTACAAGCTCTCTCATATTCCCCTTACATGTGCTCTTCCTACCTACCCCAGACTTTTGCATGGGCCCTCTTCCAGAGCAGGTTCCTTGCTCCTACCATGTGCAAGGACAGGCGGCACAGAGACCTAACGTGATTACGTGATGCTAACGCAAAGATAATAGATATCAAGAAAAAGCCTGCACACTGCTCTGGCACTGCCTCAGCTGTTTCCACTGACAATGCAGCAGGTGTAGTTTTTCTGAATTTGGCTAACACAAGTGCTAATAACCTCATCAACCTGGTGCAAAGCACCTATACCATCAACTGCCCACTTCACTCAGCTGATTAAATACCACCCAGGAGTAAACATAGCAGCCAATATCCATGTGCTGCTGCTGAAAAGAACAAGGGACTAGAAATATTTATCTCTGGCAAGCCAGAGATAAATAACTCCACATCTATCTATTTTTCCTACAGAATAAACCTTTCCCAGTATGGAAGTGATCAATATACTTTCACCCACCTTAACTCACTCAGTACCTGTTCCTACAGGAAATCCTTGATCCTAGCTATTTGTAGCCTAACACTTAAAAACATAGGCATCTCAAGAGTATATTGCTCCATGATTAAAAAACTATTTTAAAGACCAAAGGCACCACATAACAAATGCTTTTATACTGAGATAAGAATATATATTCACTGTATGAACGATTCTTGGGACTTTCGGCTTAAGAATCTATTTTTAGTCATAACAGAGCTCCTTCTTCTGGAAGTTCAAGTAGGGAGACTTACTGTACATTTTTGACTTTACACCAAAGTTTAAACACTCCTCTACATCACCAAATTCAGAAATAACAAAGATACCATTTATCATGTATCTGCATAAAACTGAAGCATGAAGTGATAAAAGAGACTCTGTAAATCAAGAATGCTTACGGTTCAACAGGCAGAGGTTCTTTGGCAGCTTCTGCTAGCTCCTTTTGCAGCCTGGCTTGTCGTCTCCTAAGAAAAGGAAAACAAGGTTATTTTAAAAAAAAACTTCCTTAATCCCATTCCAAAGGTTACCCTGCACTATTTAGTTGAGCTTCATAATATTTATAAATAAATAAAAATCAGACCACCGCCCTAATTTTATCCTGTTTTTCCAGATACTCAGTGTAGGAGAGGCAGTTTTCTTACTGTGAATAGCAAAAATCAACTGAGTGAGGCAATAAGGCAAAGCATACCTACACCCCTTCAAGACCCGTATGAACGTGGAGTTCCTCAGAGTACGAGAACTTGCAAAAATAGTTAAATTAGTAAAGATAATACAAAACTGCCAAGTACTATGAGATTTGTCTTATAGCTCTTTGTCTCCAAGTACTGTTAGTTGGCAAGCAAGCTGAAGCAATTCAGAAGAAAAATTATTATTTTGCAAGGAAAAAAAAAGTACAAACTTATTTTTGCAAGTTTTACATAGTTTAGTCTCGTGGCAGCTTCTCCTTTTAGTAGAATGCAAAATATACTTAAACTGGTTAAGTCAAAAAAAAAAAAAGGATAAAACTAGTAGTATCGAGATGCAATATAAACATGAGAAGTTCAAATCTAATACCAGAAAAAAACCAAACCACTAAACCAACAGTTTCTATCTGATTTGTAATCTTTAGGCCATAGTTAAGTGTTGCTCAAGAAACAAAAAGAACATGTTTTATTAATTTAAAAGACAGAAATGTTTTCACAAAGCACCCATCTGCGTTGGCCAAAAGGACGAATATGAAGTCCTGGACTCTCATTGTATTGTGCAAGAATATAGAGATCACAGAGATCAAAACTAAATCTGGTTTTATCCTATGCATTCATAAGTATTCAAAATACATTCGGAAGTAGTTTATCAAATAGAGATCATCAACCTCACCTTGAATCCTTTTCATTTTCTGCATTCAAACGATTGGCTTCTTGTGCTTTCTCTGCCATCCAACGTGAGACCAGCTCCTGGTTGTCTTCAGTAGTTTTCCTCAGTTTTTCCTCCAAGGCATTGAAGGTGATCTGGAGAGCATCATATTCATCTTTCAGTGTCTGATTAGCTCGCTCAAGATCTTGCAGTTTGCTACGCAATTCCTGACACTCTGTTTCCAGTTCAGAGATCTTTTGCAAATACTCTGCAATCCTGGAATGGCAACAAAATATACAAAACAATGAGGATCTCCTTTGGGACCTATACCATCCACCACTGTGGTATTTGTACAATGCCTAACAAAGCAATTTTTAGCCCGTGGCCAGGACTCAGAATATTGAAACACTAATAAATAACTCAACCAAGAGTCTGGGTCACGTACCAACCAGACAGACAAAACAGTTCCTACTCACTTTGCTTCATTCATCTGCATCTCTTTGTCCTTCTGCTGCATTTGGTTATTCAGATCAATTACAGACTGGGCCAACTAGGGAGAGAAGAAAATGATATTACAAAATGCAGGGATGCCAGCTGGATAACACATACTTAGCAGCAACCAGGAAGAGTACAGACCAACCTCACATCACAAGCAGGAAGCATACCTTTCAGGTCTTCTTTCACAGCTTTCTATACAGATCTGTTTACTGCCCCTATCACACAGGTCATTAAATCAGGGAATCTACTTTCAAGCACAAGTCGTCAAAAAGTCATTGTCCTTTGATATCTCACTCCCTTCCCTCAAAGAGTTTCTTGAATATAGTCACATCAAACAGAATTCATATTATGAAGAAATTTTATTTTTTTTAAGTTGTGGAAAAATCAATACAGAAACTAAAAACTGACAAGTAAGTAAACCAACACGAGTGCTAACAATCAAGCAACAAATCTTCCTGCTACAGCCAGGACAGCCATTACAGGAGACGTGTAGCTTACATATTGTAAACACAGGTTTCACAAAGTTTTCCCAGAAAGAAAGGTGCTGGTGGAGTCTCTGCAGCGCACAGGAAATAGAGGGGTAGAGGCCAACGCTAATGAGCTGCTGCTGCCAGCTCAGAGCTGCCAGCCAGTGAGCAGCAACAAGCCCCACAGCGAGCAAAGCCTTGGCTGCCCATGGAGAAGGAAGACTGAGTTTTGAGAAGAGCGCCTGCCTGGGTAGACAGCTTAGGATACCAGGTTGCAGAAAAAGAAGGAATTTCCACTGCTTTGACTAGTCAGTGCACACCTCATGTAGACAATTGTCTGCTCTTTGAAAAGCTCAAAATTACTGACACTGGAGCTTCTCCACAACTCCACTGAGGTATGATCAAAGGAGCATGATAACTTTTTCCAGGTCACTCCCACCTTCTCCCTATAAAAGTCTGCAGTACCATTCAGGTATCACTTCCTGGACTCATTCAATCCACTGCTGTGCTTTTTAAAAATCCAATTCTGCTGATGAAGCATCCACATCCTCCCATCAGGAAAAAAAAAAAAAAAAAAAAAAAGATAGTGGATTTTCCTCTCTTCCAGGCCCACCTCTCACAACTAGTAGGACTTCTGGGCTCCCTACTGCATCGACCTGGCAAAATCAGTACTCCCTTTTCAGTCTAACACCACAGCACTTTCAACCTTTGCTTGTACTTGTTTATTTTTATCCATTCTTATCTAGCAGTGGTCCTGCAAAGTGAGAGCCAAATGGAATCACACACAGCCACCTGATCTCTGCTCATTCAAAAATATTTCCAATGTAGAACTAGTGGTCAAGCGCAGCTCTATAAACTGGATCAGTTCCTTCCTCCTCTAATAAATACAGTTTAAAAACCTATTCATGAAACAAAATTAAGTACTTCTTAAAAATCATGCTATGCTGACAACTTCAGTTCTTATTTCCTGGCTGTCAGTTTGAAAGACTGATCATCTCTGGTTTATTTTAGTCATCAACATGGGGAGCTTAAAAAGGCTGTACATGAAATGAGGAAAAAATGATGATGAATAAGCTTGGTAAAACTAAGGTCACATTCACAAAGGGCTACGTATGGACCATACAGAACAGGAAAGGACTTTCTAACCTCGCCACGTTTCTTATGCAGCTCTGTCAGCTCCTCTTGATGCTTTATCTTCAGCTGCGCCAGTTCCTGCAACTGAGCATCATTCCATGTGCCATCATGCCCTGGACTGGAGTTTGAGAGAGAGGAAGAAGAGATGTCACAAACTAGAATCCAGTTGCTCCTGTGCCTTTGACCAGTTACGTCTCAGGACAAACTCACTTGGATTTTCTGTACTACATCAGAAATACAGGTCATTCATTCATAGCAAACTAAACCATAGCTAGCTCCCTCACAACACACTTCTTGCCAATCAAAATACCATTATAACAGAACTGGAAAATGAAATTTATTGAGGACTCGAGGCACCTTTTTCTACATTTCTAAAACAGAATTTGAACTCAAATGAAAGATAACAAGCCTTTGCTTAAATTTGCATGAAGGCAATTGAGTCTTAAAAGTACACTCTCCAAATGCTGGAAGAAATCAGTTTTTAAAAAGCATACACATATCACACAAATCCTTCAAGGAAGCTAGCAGCTATATTATAAGTTACAGCTTTTAAAAATAATAATTTCAAATAAAGTAAAATTTCAATTAAGTAAAAGCATTTTTCCTCAGCTGTCTAGGTTTAGGGAATTCATTCCGTTTCAAAACACTGTGATATACTGAGGACAGCATCAGAGTTCTGCTTAGCATTTACTTTAAAGATGCTGTTTCTGTGCATTTCTTCTCATCCTTGTCTATTCCAGCCTCATCTCTTGGAGTAGGTGTTCAACCAGATTCCCATAAAATAAAGATGGTTCAAGACAACTGCAGTCATCAAAAGCTTTTGAGAACTTTCACACAGGTGGTAACTTCAGTCTGCTGGCCAAATGCTGACATTTTGCCTACCATTCCTACAAAACCAGGAGTTCTTCTTACACATACAGTTTTGCATTATATAGCAAAAAGAGCTTCAACAGAGGAAGCAACTCCTACAGAAACAGGAAATTCTGAGCTACTTAATGCCGTCTTTTCTTCAGTTAGACCAAGAGCAGAACCCAACAGGCTGTACATGCTGGGATTTACATGCTGTCCAGACAAAGGACACATTACCAGCATATTGGTGTGTTGTGGATTCAAATGCCAACAGAATAAGCAGCTTGCAGCGCTACAGTGCTATTCCCAGGTTAAAGAGCAAGTTTCCTGAAAAAACCCTGCTAAAAGCAGGCAGAAGACAGATTCTTCTTAACATATGGTGCTTATTTAGGACAGACACTTCACAATCATGATTTTCTCCATCCTCCCTATTCTATGGGATAACATAGATTGAAAGAAACTAAGACATCAGTCTCTCCCTGCACTGCAATGCTTATAAGATCAGACAATTTCAAAAGTCTGATCACAATGATTAGGAACTAACACCAGGCAAACACTATAACTGCTACAAGGCAAGCAGATCAGAAGCTCATTCTGGTCCACCTCCAGACCTTGAGTTTGTGATAAATTAGTTTCTGTCCAAAACTCAGGCCGATCTTTCTGCATTGTATATTGTAAGCACACTGTAACTTTATCACGTATTTAGAGTTAGTTATAATTTACTTTTAGTTCAACAGATTTACCAGTTTGTTTTATTCCAAGTCACTGTAGCAACGTAGAAGTTGTTTGTTCAATGCATCAAACAATGGTTTAGGTTACAGCGTGCATGACAGAGTTAGCTGACAGAAAAATAATTTTAAATACCTGATCTCATGTCTGCTTTGCATGTCATATTTTTCTGCTTGAAGCTTATCAGCCAGCACTGCATGAAGGTCTGACTTCTCTAGTAGCTTGTTATCTGAAAGGGCAGAAAGTATAATTAAGAAGATAACAAAAAAGCAAACCCAGATTCCTACCCTCTTCTTCTACCAGCTAATATCTAGTATCTTTAATTACTCTGGCACAACCAAACATTAGTAAGCCTCCACCACATTAGTGTACACTCCTCTTTGATGCAAGGAGGCTAAGGCAGTATTCATCTACAACTCCAAAAATTCCTCATTAATGCAGATGCTGTGTGGGGCTGGTCTTATTAAAGTTTAATAGAGGTTCCTCAAATGTTGATATCTGCTAAAACAGACGTTTAAAGTTCAATCTCTTTATAGTCCCTCAACTGATAGCAACAAGGAAAGCAGATCTGCCAGAGAACTAGTCATACCAAACACTGCACAGTCCTGTGAGGTCTGTTTGCTACCCCCTTCCCCATAGCATACAGCACCTCAGTGTGTGAGCCAGTAGCCCCTAGTGACCCCCACCTCCATTCGCTCCTGTCACAGCTGAGGCAGGAGGGATGGGCAAGTAAAAGATGGATAGAAAACACTGGAAGACGAATAGCTCCGAATTTTACAAAAGACTGTGAACATGGTCAATAGCACTACTGTTCTCAGTTCCACAAACATCTGAGCAGGAATTGTGCAGACAATTTAGGGATTCAAACACTGTCCACAGCACAAACTCCGTTTAGCCTGTGAGGGAACTGAGCGAAGCAGCTGCTTACTCTCTACAATAGGGTAGAAACGCCAACTTTTCTCAGTTTTAACAAACATCTCCCAACCAGTCTTCTCATAACGACACAACCGAGGCCTCGGGGGCCCTTTACCACCTTTTTTTCCCCCCACTTTCCAAGCAGGTGGGGGAAAGGAAAGCGCCTCTCGGCCTCGGCCGCGCCACCGCGGCCCACTTACACTGCCCGATGATCTCCTCGAAGGCCTGCCGCTGCAGCCGGTCCCGCCGCCGCAGCTCCGCCGCGATGTGCCGCTTCCAGGGGGGGAAACCGGCGGCGCGCAGCCCCGACGCCATCTCCACAGCGCGGCGGGAAAGGGCTGGGGGACGAGCGCCGCCCGGGCCGCGACCCGCGAAGGGCCGCCGAGGGGAAGGGGAGGCGGGCAGGAACGCCGGGAGGCGGCGGGAGGCCGGTACCCGGCCCGCGGCGGGGCGAGAGCGGCGGTGAGGCGCGCCCTCTCAGAGCCGGGGCTCGGCCGGCGCGGCCCGCAGCCGCCGCCCCACGCCCGCCATGGCGCTGCGGCCGCGCTCTGTCAGGGGCCCTCACCCCTCAGCGGCGCACCGCAACCGCGACAGCGGCTGCCCTGCCACTGCCTGGCACCACCCTCCCGCCCGCCTCCGGCGCCGCTAACCTCACCACCCCTTCCCCCGCGCCGGGCGCACACCGCGGCGAGGTCGCACTACAAACGCCGGGCCAGCCTCCACCGCCGGGCGGACACCCTTCTGAAGAGAGGGGGCCTCGCGCCGCGCCATTTTGTGCCTCCTCCCGGAAGCGCGTCCCTGCGTTGCCGCCATCTTGAGAGCGGCGAGCTCCGCCATCCAGCCCGTGCCGCCATCTTAGGAGGGCTCTACCCACCACCCCCCCCGAGGCGCATGCGCATATCCCCACGCCCCTGTCAGTCCCGCCGGCCCGCACTGCGGGGCTCACGTTCAGAAGCCGTGACTCATAATATACATGAATCGCTTCCCTAAAAGAATAACAAAACCTTTTGTTATTGTGTCACCTAGCAGAGCCAAGAAGTACGAGACACTTTGATGGGGCTTTGGTGAACTAAACGTCTGGCAGACGCACTGAGGGCGTGCGCTGGTTTAACCAGCCACAAGCCTCCCTGATGTCCGTGCCTTTGCCTTTTATTTTTTAAAGCAAGATTATTCCTGCAGATGAGTATTGAATGGTTACTAACAGCTACACAGCTAGCAGAAGGGTCATCTACTCTGTCGCGCAAAATAGAGAGCTCCGCAATACTTCTTGTTGGCGGTTTTTGTAGTCTTTTCCCCCCAAATCTCCACCAGCAGCCACACAGAGCGTCGGTGGCGAAGTTTTACTGAATTACACAGCTGTTGAAGGAGGGCGGTGGTGAGATGATCTGCGGTTTGGGGGTTTTTAGGTGGGATTACTTGGAACACAGCATAAACTACAAGGGCAGCCTTCACTGCGCTAGCACATCCAGCGTCACGACGAAACCATGCGTTCTCTGGCAAACGTAAAAAGCCGTAACGGCTTGCTTCATTGCTTTACTTTTAACTGCTTAACTTCTTAAGTAATGTGTTAGGTAACCATATTACTCTAATTTAATTTGAAACTGGGCAGGATTCATAAAGCTTTTTGTCTTGGACTACCTAAATTGTCTTGTTTTTCTTTTTTGAGTAAATAAATGAAGATGCAATTATTGAATTGTAACAGAATAAAATAGATGATTCACTAGGTTATTACACTGGAAGAGAAGGCGCTGCCAGCAGAGTTAATAATAGTTCATGCACAGCTCTGTCTTACCAAGTACGCAATGCACAAGGCTGTACATGTTCTCTACAAAACTAATTTGGCCAAGTGTAAGCACACAGCCTACTTTTTTTCTGCTTATACATCATATCAAATGAGATGTTTAAAAATGTAAAAGTATAACTGTAAGCTTAAGTCCTAATTCTACAGATATAGTTACTGAACTCCTGAAGGGCAGTGCTGAGAGAAATTCATCCTTTCAAATCTTCTTCTCTACATCGTAATCCTCTGCAGAGAAAAAGGAAACCAAACATGAGAAAAAGGGAGAAGACAAAAATATGGAAATACAGGGATCAGACTCAGTTACTCCTCTCCTGAGGCTATTACCTTGGCCTTAAGATATAATCAGCCCCAAAGTCTCTCACTACCTTTGAATTGCCAACCACCTGCTTTTCTTCAGCCTCTCCAACAAAAATCCTTCAGCTCGTTTTTGAGAGTAGGCTTTTCTCAATAAAACTGGGAGAAAAAATAATTGTCCGCTATTTCTTTCAGCGCAGCAGGAAAAAGAATCAGTGTGAGCAGAAATGGCATGGGGAAACAAAAAGAAAAAAGCCTGTCCTCAAGCCTTAGATAAATTACTGGAAACATTGTATATGTTTTACTATTTACAATAGCTGCTAGACTGTTTCCAGGGAAGGATTTCAATTAATTATCATCTGTATATGCTTGAATCTTAGAAAAATCGCACTATGTTAAAGACGTCAACCTTTCTGTAATCTATTATTTCCGTAGTAGGCAGGACATCCTGATTTTTATTTTTTTTTTTACAATACCTGCTAACGATGCTTTTTCCACTCCAATACGAAGTTCCTCTTTCTTCTTAAATTCAGTTTAAGCTTCTGGCAGTCTTTCCAATAATACATGCCTGCTCCGTGTCATCATCTGTCATCGTGCTCTCCTTGTATATCAACAAGAGTTACAAGAACACATGAGATAAAATAGCTCATTTAGAGTGAAAGTGGCTTATTTCTCCATTTTAAGCGCCTTCCTGCTACGACCATCATTAAAATCTGCCAATTTGTTCAACAGCCTAATTCAGGAATAAAAATTTAAGACAACTAACGAATCTAACGATTTTCAGAAAATTCATACTGCAGTGAAAAAGTAAAATCTATACCTCCAATGAAAGTATGTTGTATTCTACATCCACAGAGGTTGAAACTTTGCTCCCTGTGGGTTTGGTAGTTGTGCATTCAGGGGGGAAAGGGCAAAGGAGAAAAAACCCTCTTCAGCAGATACAAGCAGAGGGAAACACAGGGAGGCAATTGCAGATGTTAGCAGCTGCGAAGGAAGATACACTTGCACCAAGCATGCAAGATTGCATAGAGACACAGAAAACACTAATATCACAGTATTTTACTCATCTGTTTGCCATGAGGGCCAGTTCTTTACCAGGTGACAGGCCAGATATTAAGCGCCTATTGAGAAAGTTCGTGCTGGGGCCAGGCAGAACAGTCACACATGCACTGTTCTGGTCACAGACTCTCGGATTAAAAGAAAAATGGCTGGGACAACTTCCTTCTGCATCCAGGTGTACCTGTTGTTTGGGGACATGCCACATCTTCACCAGCTTTCCTAATACACAAGCTGGTGCAGTCTGCGCATTCAAGCTGTGACATTAAACCCTCCACCACGTGGGGCATAGTGTCCTTCTATGGGTGTGGGTGTAATCTTACCCCCAGATTACAATGGTTTGTATTTAATTACTTACAGATGAACAGGGAGATAGAGAAGCAGCAATATCTAAACGTAATCCAGCAGACGCTGCAGACTGAAGACTGCAAATATGCCAGAGAGCAGGTTTCCAGTTCAAAATTCTCTTGACAAACAGGATGCTCTTCAGCAGCGATAGATGCAAGGTACTACCTCAGGGCAGGAAGAACCGAGCACGCGAATGCAAAAAGATCTGTAGGAAAGGACCTAGGGTTTGTATTGGTTCACCAGCTGAACACAAGTCAGCAACAGCATACTATCACAAAAAAAGGCAAACCTCATCTCAGAGATAAACAGGGCTGTCGTCAGCAAGAGACATGAAATGATCCTTCCCCTTTAGTCAGCAAGAGCAAGGCTTCTGGGGGAGACGTGTCCAGCTTTAGCCAGCACATTTCAAGAAAAATCGAGTGTCGAAGTAGCCTGGCAGGAATGACCAAAATATATAGAGGAATTGACCCAGAGGAAAGATTTGGGTGATTGGGATTGTTTACTCTAATGAGGAGAAGGCTGATGGGAAGCAGGAAAGCAGTATGTAAATATGGCATGTCAGAAAATTAAGACAATAACCTGATCTGCTTGTTCATGGGGGACAGGACTACACTAAAAGGGCTTAAAGGCCACCAAAAAATGCCCACTAGAGATGCGGAAGGGCTGGTAAGGCCAGTGAAGCTCTGAAACAGACTGCTTGAGGAAGATGAGAAACTCCCACACTGGAAGTATATAAGGCCAGTTAAAAACATTCCTCTGTGAAGAATTTTGTAGTTTACCCTTTGCTGGTATGGTGAATGGATTGCATGGGTCCCTTCCAGCCTAATTTTTTGGAGATTCTGTGCTGAGATGGCCGTGTTGTGATTGACACTCAAGTGATGAAACAGACCCTTGCTCGGTGGTGAGTGGAAGAGCTTCCGATGTGACTTTTCCCTTCAGACCTGCTGCCAGGTCAGACAGAAACTCGATGCTCAGACTCAGTTACTTCCTTCACTGCTTTCTCACTTAGAACTGGAAATGTTCATTTTTTGGGACGATGCTGATCACCAGTGTCCTTCTCAAAGGCTAAGTTAAACTCAAAGCTCCATTTTCAAATTAGGCTTTGTTTTGGATCTTTGAGTTTACATTTGAAAAGAGGGAACATTTCCCACATCTGGTCGTTTTCTTTGTGCTTATAAGCTATGATTGTGAAGATGCAAATTGCTGTAAAGTACAAAGCAGACATAATTTCCCTGCTAACTCTTCATCCCTTCTGTTGCAAAGGTCTCTTGTTTCTTTTCCAATTTCTTTGCTGTCTTTCCTTCTCTTCTCTGGGTCGATCTGTTTCTGTAGGCAATGGCTTTTACCCACCGCCCTTCTGCTGGATTCTTTTTCATTCCACAAAGTCTCTACTTTGTTGGTTGCCTTTCTACAACCTTTCTGCTTGTTGCTGGGCCCTCTCTCCTTCATCCATTCCCTTTCATTCATTTGTTCTTTCCTGAGCCGAACATTTACTACCCTGTGTACCCCCTACACCATTTACTGTGTGGCATCTTTATCTCTATTAGTTATTCTATAATCTAATGCGTTGTGAGATGAGAGATTAATTTATTCTGTATGTAATCTAGACCAGACCTTGGAAAAAAATGTAATAAAGTGTTAATAATAACTGTAATGTGTAGCAGATTACCATCCCTGGCACAGAATGGTTTTATTTAAATATAATCACAGAAGGAAACAATAGTTGAGGCTGGATGGGCCTCTGGACATCATCTAGTCCAACTCCCAAATCTCAGCAAATGCTCATGAATAGTCTTTGTGATGTCTCCTGCAATGCTGGGTTTTTGAGAATACAGTTTTGATGACAGGTCTCTGAACGCTAGAGAAGAATATCAGTTCCTTTTGATCTAAAAGGATATGTTGAAGCCCTTCCACGTGTTTGCAGCAACTGAGTCTTTGCAGGGAAAACTTTTGTTAATCTCTAGAAGCTGAAATCAACTAAAGCAGAATTGTAACAAAAATAAACCACGGCTGCAATAAAGACTAGATTCATACACATCACACTATGAACCAGGGGATAGTTTTGCAGAGCTGAATTAATCTCTGCCTGTCTAATGTTTCTTTTGGTTAGCTGACTTGGGAGCTAGTACAAAGATGATCTGTAAATAAAATTAATAAAACAAGATAATGGTAATGAACTGAGAAGAGAAGTTCAGGGAAATTTGATGATGCATAATGAGATAAAGCATTATCTCATTATGTAGCAGAAAAAAATATAGCAAATTACAGTAGGTATCAAGAAAACTCTCTCTTCTGACAACCTGGGATTCAACTGTGAAAGAATTTCTGAGCAACTTCAGAAGTTTTAACACAAATGCAATCCTAAAATACTTATTAAGAGCCACATTTGAAACAACACCATGCGCACACTGTGGAATTAGAAAGGAGATCTTTTTCATATTCATGTGAATAATAACCTGATGTTTGCTTATATATATAGAAAGAACATCTTGTACCTCTACAGCTAACACCTTTTCCACACTAATGAAATTTGGCATGTTAAAATTACTTATATGGATTCTGTAGGACTTGCATAATGAATCCCCTCCATAGGTGCTTGCAGGAATGCGCTGGTGATTGCACTGGCGACTCTTAGGTAGCAGATGTGAGACAGTTCCAGCTGTACTCGGCTCTTGCTTCAGCTGTGCACAGGAAATAGGGAAAGTCATTGACTCCTTCATTAAATACTTCAGCCTCAACCAAACAAGCATCACACAGATGCAGCTGAGATGTATTATGGCACCAAACTGTCAATTGTTCCTGCATATCAAGAGAAGCCTTCGCCATCACCTAAACTTCCCTAATGCGCAGTCCACCTGCTGCACTTCTGATTTATGTTATCATCAAGGGATACAACAAGTAAGGGTAGGGATGGAGTCTCTTTAACAAATGTCCTAGAGGGGAAAGTGTGGATTTCTCTCAGAGATTAGGGAAATTTAAAAAAATTAAATATTTGGATATTGTGCATTTCCAGCTGATCTGTTGCCATCTGGGGCCATGGGTTAGGAGATCTCTGGTAATTGCCCTGGGTCACCTTGGTGAGTTAGCTAGTCCTGACACCCACAGTTCAATCATACACAAATACCTGAGCCCTCAAAATGTTATAAAAATTAGGAGATTGGGGGGGGGAAATCAATAAATTTTTGGACATTACATCCCTTTGATCACATGGACTAATTTAATTGTACTATCACAAGGATAACAGAAAAATGTGGTAAAGCTGGGTAAGTAACACATTTTAGCATGGGAATAGTAATGCATTTTTTCTGCTGGAAACTTGGCAGAGAGCTTCTCTTCTTCCCCAGCAATACGCCTTTCTAAAGGACAGGCCAAATCTAGTACCTGGATGTTATATTATGCACCTTAATGAGTCCGGTGTTCTCAAACTCTGCTCATTTGCAAATCTGTGCCAAATTTAGGCAGTATTCCCAATTAGGAGAATATTTTTGCAAGAAACTATCCTTGCTTTATATCAAGCTTTTATTTTGCAGACTTTGGGGAATATACTTTCTTTTCTACAGCTTAGGAAGTCAGTGGATAAACACAGAAAAACTGAGCCTGTCTCATTGTTGAGAAGTTAAAAACTTCTCGTAGAAATCCTGTCACATTTCCATCTCTGAACGTACAAGAACACACCACAGAATTAGTAGGAACTGATCTAACTCTTCATATTGGACAGAAAGCTCACCTGCTCCAGGAAGGTTTTACTCTGTGGCTGTATGAGTTGTTCTGCAATCTGGAATAGAAAAGTGAAACGCTCCCCAGGGCCAGGGAAATACCACAGCTATTGAATTATGGGAGATTACACAGAGAGGATTCTGTTGAATAAAGCAAGAGGAGTGTATGCTCATGGCCTGTCTTGCTGAGTTGTAGGTTAGAGATCCAGGTGTTTCAGTAATGATACCTTGAAACTCCAACCTGCACAGCAGAAAAATCTCTTTTTGAAAGATTTCTACCTTACTTATAGGAAGATTGTCTTCTTCCACCCATTCTCACAAGTCTGTGCTTGGCCTTTTCAGCCGTGGTAAAATTACTGTACATTTTCTATCCTCATACCATTAGTAACTGTACCTGCTAACAGGTGCTAGAATTTTTAAACCAGCTGTATTCATGGAGGGTCTGTGCACACAGACAAATGTGTCCGCAGTCGCAGTATCACGGCGGCATTGTTGTATCTTCCTTGCACTCCTCGGTGCCTTCGGTGTTTCTTCTGGGCAGGGTCTACTGCCACTGAGCGAGCTGGTGTAACACCCAACTAAAGCTGGATCATGTGGCAGGCGGTTCTGAATTTTCAGTAAAGAATGTTCAGAAAGGTGACTATTTTATTATTTTTAGGTAATCAACATGGAAACAATAGCAACTATTAAGTCACAAACAGGCATAGCCTAATGCCATAAACCATGGCATTAATACTTAACATGAATATAACAGAAATTACAAGTATGTTAACATTATTAATTCTCAGTCAATAAACAAAAGTGTACAGTAAAGTCAGCATTAATCTATTAAGAATGCTACAAAACCAGCTGGCCAGTGTCCTTCAAAAGCAGAGTCCTTGATGTAAGACAGGCTGGAATGACTGCTGTCTGTCCCTTCAGGCAGCTATACTCCTGGGCTGCCTACGGACCCTGCCTGTTCTCCCATTTCTGCACGTAGTTCTGGTGTTTCCCTCTGTTTGTTAGGGGTACAAAAGCACTACCTGCTAGGAAAAAAAAAAAAAAAAAGAGCCACAGTGCCAAGGGCCAGCCCTTACACTCTGCATGAATAACGCATGTGTGCAGCCTGGGAGCTCACACTAGAGGCAAAGCTGACTCCCTTGACAGTATGTGACATTCATCAGTATCTGCTATTCAAACTCTTTTCCCACCACCCTCCCCTAACTCCTTGCTCCGTGGATAGGACACGCTTTTGGAGCTGTACCGCTTTCAAAATGCTTTCTTTTACATATCACTCTTTAATAGGAATTCTGTAACACAAAATAAAGTTTGCTTTTGTAGAATGAGGGTTCTTTAAATACACCCCTTCCATCTCCTAGTCCTTATACCGTACCTTCCTCTTTTTCAAAGCATTTACTAATGCGTGTACTTAACCACCTGCCTCTTAATAGAAGTACCAAAGTGACACTACAAAGGGCTAACTTGCATTTGGCATTGTGGTCCTGGCTCCTCTTTGTCTGAGCCGCATAGGATAAACTTCTCAGCTAGAACACTTTGATAATCATAGTGAGGGATACACCCTCAAAAATAAAAATCCCCAGTCTTTTTAGAACCAGACCAGAGGACATCAGTGTGAACAAAGCAGTAATCTCCATCTTTCTTCCCATCAGGATTCCTCCTAGGGTGCCATCTGCCATGTCATTTTCACTGTGGAGACAAGAGAAGATATCAGCTTGTCTATTGCCGACTCTAAAAGTTTTGATGGAGAAGGGAATAAAAAATCCTACAGCTTGCTCAAGTGGGCTCTCTTTTTCTCCCAAACCCACCTACTAAGACCTCCCATACTCCTCCTCATCCAGCTCATGGCATTCTGGGAAAAAAAACCCACAAGAAAAAACCCACCAGCCCAGAAAAGTAGATGTGTGATTATTTCTGTAGAGGGTTCAGTACTGGTTTTGGATGCCACTGTTCTAAGCTAGTGTTTCCCATAGATAACTACTTTTAATCATCTTTTTATTAATTACAGCAAAGCAAATCTATTAGCCGATACTGTAAATTTGTGCTCTCGGGCCAAGTTTGGACTTTCTCTGAAACAATGCAGTATGCACCAAATAAGCAATAACAAAGTAGCTGACTATTTGCATTCCTCTTCTGGCCATCAAGCCTGAACAGTCCAGAAGTTAAAACATGGAAAACTAAGGCCATGGTTTCACAACATGACATACTGCTTTAAGATACTCCCTTGCGTGCCCTGCTCAGCCAGCCCTGTAGGTTTGTGGGACAGTGCTCTGAGCTTGGTTAGGAAATACAGAGCGAGGGCACAGTACTACTCTAGTAGCATTCTACTGTGACACCAAGGTCTAAAAAAGCTTCCACCCTGCCTTACTCCCACAAGTAACACACCGGGGTAGTTGTCCGGCCGACCGGTCCCTCTTCTGTCCGATGCTTCGCGGAGTGCGGCAGCTCTGAACTGTCCCGATAGTCTCGGCCCTTGGAGTTCTGCATGTCCAGCACTGCCCGGCTCTTCGAGGGAAGGGGCGGCTTGTTATGCTGTCCCTGGATGCTTGGGCTGACTTCAGACCTTGATGGCTTGACTAGTTTTTTGAGTGGTGCTGAGTTTTCTAATGATGTCATCACCTTCGGTTTGCCTTGAGTCTTTTCACCTGTATTCTTTTCTTCAGATTGACCAGAGCAGGTATAGGACCGAAATCTCTGTGTGGGGACTAGGAAAGGTGGTGATGGTTGTTTCCCAGAGGCCTTGCTGCTCTCAGGCTCCTGCAACTTTGTGAGATGAAAGCTTTGATCAGGCAGGGGCGGCTGCTCTTTTCGCAAGGCCTTGGGGTAGTCCTGCTCTTTCTTCGATGCCACTTTGCCCTTAGAGCTCATAGAGCCATACAGTGGGTTCTCAAACATCTCTGGCTTTTGCTGTCCCTCCTCCTGAAGCAAAGGCTCTGCTGTGGTTTTCCCCAGTTCAGGCGGCCTATGGTCAAAGCAGTGTAAAAAGGAGACTTGTAAAGAGCAAGCAAGAGACACTGACTGATTTAAAGAGAAAATTAATAGGAAATGAGCATGATAAAATTAAACTGACTGTGCAAAGGGGTAACAGGATAACAGTTAAACCTGAGGGGAGAGAACAGAATTGTGTATTGTTTTTACTTTGCTTAATCATTATTAATTTGACAGCTGAGAGCAGATACGCGTGGTAGTCTATAAACTCCCTGCTGGACTGCAGTCTTGTTGGAGTGACACTTGGCTTCTCTTTAAGCAGAGATAAGCCAAACTGTGCCAAGTGCTTTGATGGCTCTGTGACATGCACAAATCTGAATTTAAATATTAATAAGAATCCTCAGATCTGGCAGAGAGGATTGAAATGGCTGTCCGGACAGTTAACATAAGAGCTTACATCACACTGTAGCATTTTACAACCAGGTCAATCTCCTCTTGCTACCAATGCCACGTGGTATTCCTAGGGAAGGGATAAAACTCCTTAATGCACCCAAATGCTGAATATATAAGCAATAGCTGTATACTGTAGGGTGAGACAATCATGTGCGTTCACAGCCGAGCCCTTTGAATTGAGGCTCAGACTGGAATGACAGCACAGCTGTACAATGGGACAAGGGAGGTTTCATGGTTTTTGTATGACTCGACCTGATGTGGTAAGACTTTCATCTGGAGAACCACCACAATACTTAAAAGATCAGCCACGATATCACTGAACAGAGTGGAACAGGGGTGAGCGGCATGTGTTCTTTGGGTGCCCTCAAATGAGTTGTGTTCCTTGCTTCAAGTTATTTTCTGGAAGTCAGTCCATGCAGGAACAAAGAGCTGAGAGCACGATGAAGCGTTGTCAGGTACGTAACAGATGAGGCGGTGCTTGCAGCTCTGACTTCTGCAAGTTCTGGCTGATAGAGTGCCACATACGTTTACCAGTGAACTCTAGCCCAGACTCAGAAAGCAGCTGGCACTATGAAAAAGAGGTCTGGAATGAGGACACTGATTGTGTATGCGCACTAGGGTGCAGCAGCCTCATTACTTCGCTAAGTTGGGTAGGGACAGGGTATTTTCAATTGCTGGATGGAAATTCTGCAGCAAGACTTGGGATAGATGCAGCACATTGATGCTAACTTCTGTAGCAAGCTGGGCACGTGTGTAGTAGTGAAAGCAGAAATTCAGCTAAAGTACTTCACATATGACATGTGAAGGAGCTCTCCTTCCCATCCAGTGGAAAGCTCTATGCCATACTTGTCCCTTTTCTTCTTTGCTACTACAGTCAATTCTGTAGTCCTCTTCTCTTAGTACAGAATTAAACTTATACATATATTTTTGGCTTTCCTTTCACAAAAAGTCTGAAAATCTACTACACTAGTTTTCTTTGAATATGTGATGTCTGCACTTGTGACCTTCACTTATCTTTTTCTAACTCTGGAGATAAAAGACTGAAAGAAAATGCTGCACCTTGAACTCTCCATACAGATAATGAAATAGTGACGGTGCAGAATGACGAAAGAGGGCACTAGCCCCACTGCAAAACTCAAAGACTCACAGATACTCTTGACTCCGACTACAGATACTTCTGTTCACTGTAGGCTGGAGGGATGGTTTTGGAGACAGAGGCGACAAGGAGGGTGACGTAGAGGATGACTGACTCTGTCCCATTATGGAGGTAGTCTCTTTGGGCTGCTGCTCGTAGCTCCAGAGAGAAGGTGGCTGGTCTGGTGAAGGTATCTGCTTAAGCTGGCTGGTTGCAGAGGGTGGCTGAGAGAAAGCAGTCATCCCCAGGTAGTTGGGGTTGCTGATGTCTGTGGGAGTGGAGCTGCTGAAGAGAAGAAACATTGTTAGGAAGATACATGCACAAATACTTTTATTTTTTTGTCTCCCTGCCAGCTACAAAGGAGTTAGTGCCCACTGACTGCTTAGATTCAATACCACCTACTTTTTTTTCTTTTTTTATCACTGCTGCTTCAGAATCAAAGAATAAGTGGGAGTCCTGTTAGCGCCTCCCTGCCCTGGGTCACTGGAGAGGAAGCAGCTCGGTCAAGGCCATCTCCCCCAGCCCCAAATAGTTCCTCTGGCCGTGGCATACGTTTCCATTTCCAGGCTGCAGAGAGCACTCAGCTTCTGCAGCCACACGTGGGGGCTTTTACAGGTCTCTGGGTCCAGCAGTTCAGCTGCCAGCTGCAGCAGGACACCTCCAAGCAAGAGGCAAATTGCAGCACTGGGCAGCACTGTGCGGCATAAGAATATGCTGCTGGAACAACAGGAGAGACGTCTGGCCTTTTGAGGCATACCCTTGTAGACTAGCAGGCAGAGAGCAGGAAGCTGCCTGCAAAGAAATGTACCTGTGAAACTGGAGTGAAAGGACAGCCTTACTGAGGAGTGTCCTGTGACTCTTGGAAAGGAAAAGAGGCAGTTTGAGTGTAGCTTCCCACCCCAAGCTGACAGAGGTAAAGCAGCAAGATTACCGTAACATATCCTCCTTTCCTGGGTTGTCTGGAGAAGAGGAAGCACTCCCCCAATAGCGAGCAATGGCTGCTGCCTCTCTAGCCATCAGATGAGTAGATTTTGACTTTCTGTTGGAAATAAAAAAGGGCCCTTTTTAAGTGGAGTGCAGGGACCCACTCTTACTAATGCATTCTCAGTTTTTGAAGCTTTGGGCACAGAAGCATCGACCAGCCCTGACCAGAGCACCACAGGCACCTTCCCACTGCTCACCGTGGCTATTAATACTGCTCCACAGCGAGCCCAGCTTTGCGTTTATTGAGCCAGATGGTTTTCTGTAACTGACTTAGCCACTTGCCCTTTACCTGTTAGCCTGATCCCAGTCTTTGCAAGGCTCTAAGTTGCTGATGTTCTTTGGTTTCTGCCCAGCAATTTCATCTCGTTCAATCTTGACAAAATCTGAAGGAAAGAAACAGCATAAAAGTGTTTTGGCAGCTTCAGAGTCTGATTCCGTAAGTTTTCTGTGTTACTGCTTGTATTAAGGCATCTCTCTTTGTCTATCAGAATGACAGTGAGACCGTTTTAAACGGCTATTACACTATTATGTTTTCAACTGCCCACTAATACATATCACATTTTGCTGGCATAGGAAAAAGTGTGTATCTTGAAATACAAAGGTCATGATCCCCCTAACAGTTATATACAGGTCACTTTACCATTGATAGTAATAGTAAGTGTCGTGAGGCTGGTTTTGTACTCCGAAAGAGAACAAGTAGCAAGATGAAAATAAGCAAAGTTTGTGATCTTTTAGCTGAGGAACTGCTCCTTGAGAGCCTCACATGCTCTTGGCAGATGTTCCCCAGGGTGACTAGAGCAGGGAGAGCTTTGGCACCTTGTCATATAGCCACTGCAAGTGGAAATAAGGTATCACCATTCAATAAAATCAGTATCAGTGACAGACAGGGGGCTCTCTCAGTCTGCCGAATTTACTTGAATGATGAAAAAGAAAAACCCAAATGGAATTGCTGTGTCTTTCTGAAAGAGTACAGGTATACTCCTGAGAACTAACGATACTCACATCTCCTTGCAGTCAGCCTCAAAAGCTCTTGCCTCTTTGGGACTAAAAGCACTGCAAGGATAATTTTCAATTCCTTGACAGTTATCAGAAATCTTTTGAGATGGATATTCTCTAGAGCAAGCATTGCAGAGATGATCTCGTTCCTTACCATACAGTTTCTCTCTCTGTTTTCCTTGTGATGTTTGTAACTTGATTTCACCTTGGAAGACCCCTGTTTTCTCACCATGGTGTGTCAGCACAGTATGGATAGGAACTAAGGATTCTGTTGCTTCTATTCGCAGGGCAATGCAGCCTTCGCCTAGAGGGTGACAAGGAGACAATGAGCCTGGGACTGAGAAAAAAAACATTGACATTTCTTTCTCATGTCAGTCATCTACTATCACTATGCCAACAGGGCTGAGATTATTGGAGAGAATCTGCTTTGGATCACAGTACGGAGCGTAATATCTCTTGAGAAATCAGGGGCATTCATTTCACTTCTTCACAGACGTGTGAAGGATCTGGGCATTGGAGACACTCGCAGGTGACCACAGTGTTCAGTGCTTCCATTACTGGTAAGGAAAACACGAGCCTGTGACTGCCATTTCAGGTAAATGGGATTTCAGCAAAGGGCCTTCTGTTGACAAGGACTGCAGTCTCTGGCTAGAATTTGGAAGCAAGCAGCACTAACAATGACTTTTCTGTAGTCAGGAGAAATGCATCAAGTAAGTGCAAGTGAAACAGGATTTGTATGTTCTGAATAAACCCATTTAAACAGACTGACTCCTGATTTAATTGCTGTAAAGTACTTTCTTTTTAAGTCGCTGCTCTTTTAGGGCTGGTAAAGCTCACACAGATTGATGCTTCTAGTTTGTGTTCCTCTAATCATTACCTCACAAAATATTGCCCACAATTTATTTTTGTATCCATTGAGTTCTAAATCAGAAGTCAGAGCATCATAGATGTTCAGTCTATAAAAGTTACTTCTGTTCTCTCCCACTCTTTCAGCGGTTTGGAAAAATCTAAGTAGATTTTTGACTCATCCAGAACTTTAGAGCTAAGCACTTACCATAAGATTCATCACTGTCTGATGACTTAATGCTGATCAGAATGTGTTGATCCAGTAGGTATTCTGGGTCTGAAATAATTGGAGTCAGCTGCAAAGACAAGTTAATGTGGGTCAGTACAATAGGTGGTCTACATGAACACGCTTCTCCCTGTGCCTCAGCCTCAAATGAGCAAAACTCAGCTGGACAGACCCATGAGGGTATGTCGTCACCCTTAAGATCAGCCTTTTTGATGATGTTTGGAGATCTGTGGTAGAAGGCTACGCACTTTTAGAGTCCCCCCATTCTTGCTCCCAGCACAGCAGACAGAATGCTACAAATCAAACACTCACACTGGGCCGAGCTGCATTTTCTTCCTACAGCGCAGACTGAAAATTGCTCTAGGAGGAAGTGATCTGGACTCTGATTACTGTCTGTTTGCAAAAATCTGTTTGGCTATTGTTACAATCACTTATTGTAGAGTCTTTCCCCCATCTCTCAGTGTAAGGCACTCTTCCAAAGTCAGCAGTTCTTCTTTTGGGCTGTTCAGAAGGGTACTGAGATGCATATTTGCTCCAAATCCAAGAGCTCTGATAATTCTTCCAGCTCCCACCATGCCAGGAAATGGAGAACAGCTCGGATCTCACGGGTAGTACTTGTCTAGAACATGTCTAGACACTGACATGCAGAACACTACTTCAGGCCATTGATGGTTTTTTAACACAGGTAAAAAATACTTAGTCAACTTTTCTCAAAAATATCAATTAAAAAACCCCACTGTGTCTCAGAGGGGAAAGAAACTCCACCACAGCTGTTTTATCTTCCATCTAAAACTAACTAACAACAACAACAAAACCTGCTTAAAAAACTTGTCAGCATAGTTATTTTCACTAAAAAGGTGAGAAAAAAGTCATTCTCCTGAGTGACATAATCAGGCCAGCAAAATTCCTGATACAGATGAAAGTATACTGGCAACACAGTCCTTTCCTGCCTGTAACATACTCTGTTTAGCTTAAGCCCATCCTGCATTCTTACAGTCCCTTTTGAGTGTAAACAAGACCATAACCATGTTCCTGAAAGTAATGTTTATATAAGCAAGAGACGTAATGTTGCTTATGGGGTGCAAATGGAAGGCTTCACTTCCATATGGATACGGAAACATAGTCCCAGTTTACCTTTGGAAGAGCATCAATGAACTTGACCACAAGCTCCCCTTCATTCCCATCCTCATTTTCTCCTTCCTGGCTCTTTACAAAACCTGCAAAGTGATGAGAAAGGAGACATGAGAGAGACAGCAAGAACTTGGCTACAAATGCTTTTCAGATGCTAGATCTCCAAAAGGCCCACAATCATTTTCCCACTTGGGGACAAGTTTTAAAAGTATTAAGAAGCTTAAAGTCTGAGCTTTGGGTGAATGTTTACACAGTAAACTTACAAGTGATTTTACTGGAGCATTGTTAAATGGTTTTATTTTACAGTTAAACTTGGCACTGTAAAGCTCAGTGCATACATGGACTGGAGGATAAGAACATGACAGCTCTTCCTACGCCACTCAAGATAGCACACTTTTGAAATTCTAATTTAAGATTCGTAATACACTGTTTCCATAGAAATTTATGCAAATTTTGATACAGCCAAAAAATAATCTTTTATGGAACTGTCTTTGACACAGCGCTCTGACATGCGATAATGTGATGAAGCATACACTGAAGGCATGCTGTCCCACTTACGGGAGCAGTCCTGTGATGGGGAATCGCTTAAAAAAAAACACAGCAAGGGCATGTAGGCTCACATTACATAAACAGCTGAGACTCAGCCCTGCAGCACTGGTAGGTACACAGTCCCATGTACAGAATCAGATCACTACCTTTCCTTTCACTTTAAGTTGATCCTCTGACTTAATCTTTTCAAACCAGGATAATTAAATTATTTTTATTAGCATAATGCAGGTGCTTTGTTTTGAAAGCACCTGGTCATTTATAGCAGGCACTTGAGTTAATCACTCAAGTGTTTGCCAGGTAGAGATTTTCTGTGTGATAAGTAAGAACACCACACATTTCTCTTCAAGAAAGAGATGATCGGATTGCCAAAGATGGAAGAAGTGGTGGAAGGCTACACGTCTAAGCATGGGTTACAGCTGAATGGCTGTGGGTTTTGGACTGTATTGCTGACAGTATAGGATGACTTGTAAACCACAACAAATCTCTAGGACATTCCTTTTTTGCACTGGAACAAGTGATCTACACAGCTGTTTGTTTACATCAAAGCAAGAAGGAACTAATCCAAACAAGCAGGAAACTTTAACAGAAAGAATAAAGATGGGCAAACATACTTTCTAAGCAGCTAGAGTGGAACTCAATGTAGAACTTGGTCTGGGATTTGGTCTTCAGAGTAGCGTAGCAGTGCAGGAACTCTATCTCCCCTTGGGAATCCGTGTACTTGGAGTCTAGGAAAGAGGAGGGGAAGATAATGGCATTTTCAGTAGGAGATAAAGAGAGGGCATTTTTGAGTGGACTCTTTAAGAACCAGCTTTTTCTTTCAACATATACAAAGCACTGTGTTTTATATTCAAAGGTGAAGACGGCACACTTGCACCCAGCCTGACTAACCATTCTTTGAAACAAACTGTGAGGTGACTCCCACTTCAAAGGTGGCAAAGACAGGACTGTGGTCACTTGTCGTGATGTCAGTGGTGCAGCCTGCCAACGAGAAAGGGAGGATAGTTACTGCCCTGCGTTTCTGCCCTGCTACAGTGAGATCGCTGCGATAGAAATATTACTCAGTAATTTTCCAGAAAACATAACCGTCGCTGTGGTAACTGTCTCTAGTCAAAGGTGTTTCTACATAATCTCATGTTAGTATATAGGAACGTAACTCTTTTGTCAAAATACATAAGGATTTGGTTAACGGACACAACTTTACCATATCATTTTGCAAGCGACTATCACTGTTAGATTCCCCCAGTACAAAAAGCATTTGCAGGATTCCTGGTTGCCTCTGCAACATGCACAGCTAATTAAAGCTCTAACACAGCAGGAAATCACACAAGAATACACTGGTGCTACTTCAGTGCTATGGAGCAACTCATGGCTCAATATTAACAGTCAGTGAGCAAGGTCTTGACTTGACCTAAGTGCACACTGAGTTCTAGCAAGCCCCATCTATCGAACAGAACAGTGTGTAAAGGCAGATGCCAGACTTTCTAGAGGTGCTCATTTGACCACACACCTCGTCACCATAGGCTCTGTGACCAGACCGCCTTATCCCCCAAGAGACTTCTACAGTCTTCAGTCCCATACAACCATCAACATTATACTCAGATGCTTGGTCCTGTATAGCCAATGAAATTTCATGAATTAGTATCTGAGTCTTTTTTTTTTTTTAACAGGTCTTGTGGGTTTCCTCTCTTCCCTGCACTGCACTTTTGTGACACTTCTCAGAAAGAAAGGGAACAGGCTCTTGGTACCACACAGTCCTTCTGGAATAGGATTTGATAGAAGAGAGATGTTTGCCGCTCCAGCCTCTGCAGACTGGACTGTGCACACAGGGTCTGCCCTGCTGGCACCAGCAAGGAAGGAGTTCCTGGTGGTAAGTGCACAGGGAAAGTGGTGGTTGTTGCCAAGAAATAAGAGGTGTAAAGTGATCCTACGGTGTGGCCTAAAGCTGGACAGCTGCAGCTGAGTGGTACTCTGCATATAAAAGAATAACAGAATTAATTCCCAACCTTGTAAGGTTACAGGCAGAGAGATTTGGCTCCACTCTGCCTGATTTAACATCAGGTCCCTCTACACTGAGTGCCTGGCAGTGCAGGGAGATCCTACAGACTCTGCTCTGAATCATTTCCGTTTCAGACTGATTGCTTTGCTATCTACAATCTGTTATCTACCCACCATAGGACTGACACACAACGTGCACCATGGGATATGATTTCCAGAGCACTCGATCACACCAGGATGGCAAATTGTACTTCATCTGCAAACCAAAGGAGAAGTGATGTCAAGAAGAAAGGAAAGGACCACTTCACAAAAGAACAGGAAATTTACTTGCTCAAACACCATACATTTGTGTCAAATCTTTCTGTTTGTACTGACTCCTTTCAAAACACTACAAGGGCAGAAAATGGACAGATCGGTTTTGGTCACTTTCTTTTGCAGGAGTTACTTTCCCTGCTCTGCTACATACTTCTGAAGGAAAATCCATTTTCACCTACCCCTGTAGCTTTTTGCTTGGTGTAGGCATACTTCTCACGGGTACCTCTTTCGAAACGGTAGGTTGGAGCAAAAGTAATCTCTTCTTCCTCTAAAACAGAAGGATAGCTCTGTTACAGTTTGTCCCATTGAGAACCCTCATCAAGGCAAGACAGCTGCTGCTCTGTACACCCCGCCCCACATCAAGTCTGGCAGAAAAAGTTGCTGGAAATGGGAGAGGAACCTGCCGCCAACAAACTCAGAATCTTACCGAACTGCAGAAACACCTTTTGGTCCTTTCTCTCTATGAGAAGCTGGTCAAAAGCCAGCAGCTCCGGATACTGCTGCTGCCTGATCTTCTGGATAATATTCTCTGCTTCCTGCCAACAGGGAAACAGCAGAGCTGCAGATGATGCAAAACCTTATAAATACTCCCTTCACTGGTAAGCCAGCAAGTGCTTCTGAACTGTTTCACAGTGCTGTACCCCCTGTCTCTTTCCCACCTTTCCCTTCACTGAAAGGTCCCAGTCTTTTCTGCATGGCTGAACATTTATCTGTCGAAATAAGCATCAAAATGCCCATACATCCGCTACACACAAGCGTACACACACAACCAGATGCACATCAACACCAGGCTTGCTGTCGTCTCCCGCCTCCTGAAACCTATCCAGTATTTATTATAGCTTGCCTGTTTCTGAAGGCCTGTTCTGAGCCATTAGAAGCTAACCAAATAGAGCAGAAAGGCAATCTCTGGATCAAGCTGTTCAGGGACAGATGCTCGTTCACAGTGGGAAAGAGGGTTGGGAGGTTTGGGGAAGCAATGCTGCCTGGAGCAGCAAAGTGTGCCAGACAGCATTCCTGGCGTGCCCTGGGCCCGTTAATCCTTGAAGAGGGCAAGGGGATTTCCTTACTCTCCCTCAACTGGTGTCACACTCGTGCCCTGGGGATCCCTTCTGCCTCCCCTCTTTCTGCCATCTTGCCCTAGATTAGAAAAAGATAGTGCTTCTATAGCAACACAGTATTTTGTCTCTCCAGGGATTCACTCAGAGTCCCTCACCGTTGGGGGCTGTTCCACACGGTAGTTCAAGTCTCCCAGCCAGAAAAGATGAGTAAAGCGATGAGTGATGTTAAACGGACTCAGTTTCTTATCTCCCAGTGTCAGGAAGCGCAAGATGTTCGTGTAGTTCTGGTTGCGTCTGTCAAGACAAGAAACATCTGCCTGACATACTAAATTGCCATGCAATTTCTAAATACCTGGGCTGGCAGAGACTGTCGCTTTACCAGGCAGGAACTGATCTGGCTCAACATCTAGAGAACAGCAGATGAGAAGCCAAGAGCTTGCCACCCCTGCCTCGCACTGCTCCTCAGCAGACAGGCCCAGGTAACGTGCTTAGCATCTGCCGGTGAGCCAACCTACTTCATGCAACCAGTAACGCAGCACAGCTCTCATGCTGTAGCTTGTATTGCGTGTGGCCTGGGGAGCTGCGGGACAGGAGGACAGCCTGCTGTGAGGAAGGGGCAGTGGCACTTACAACAGCTCCAGGGTACGCCTTGGGTGTCAGACTGTTTCCACCTGAACTGAAAGGCTGGAAAGCTGTCCTAAAGCCACTTTTGATGCCTCCTGGGGCTGTGCTTTTCTGAGCTGCATGTCCTAGAAACCCAGCACTAGCTTGTTGCCTTTAGATTTCAGCAGCAAACACATAACTAGATTTTGGCAGCTATTCCAGGCCCTGGGGAACCCTTCCATAGAGGTTAACTCCACCAGTGGCAAAGACCCTGTGCAGAAATCCCACACCATCTGTTTTCTAGGTCCTGGACTGGGAAAGAAGGCAAAGCCAACCTCTTCATGTCAAGTCCTCTTTGCTTTCAAAACCACTCCTTCCAACTGCTCCAGCTCCTCCCAGCGTGGGCGCAGATCTCCTACCAATGTCGGGATCTTTGCCATCCAGTCCTGTGCTGCACAGAACCTGCCTAGACCATGAAAACTCATTTCACAGCTGGTTACAGAGAATTAGCCACCGTGGAGATATTTCTGTGCTACATGCCTCCCTCTCGGTATTCCTGACAGCACGCTCTGCCTAGCAGGATCTTTCTCAGCAGCGCTCAAGGCGCACCATAGCTCCCGTGTTCACAGCATTGCCCACAGTGAGGAGGCAGACAGTCACCTTCAGCACATTATTCTGGGATGGGAAAAGCCTTCCCACATCTCTCAGAAACACAGCAGATCAGGGAACTGTTTTCTTCATGTACTGGGCTTGAATGACAAGTCGCACAAGTATTGTGTGAGACGTTAACACTTGGCTTTGAAATCGTTTTGCTGTCCATTTCACTTGCACCCATGTGGTATAGCCATATAGCAGAAGACCTTAATTTAAATGGTGACACAGTGAGCACCGTCTTTATCACAGGCTGCCCTCCCAGGAGACATTTAACAATATTTTATGGTCAGGGAAACATGCTTGTAACTGTCTGGTGGGCCCTCCTTTCAAACATGGCCCAGAGAATTTCACTCTGGGTCAACATGCTTTTTTGAGAGGGAAGGATGTATCTTACCTGTGTTTCTTTTCACTTCCTGAAGTCAAATGGCTGTTAACAAACCCAAAGGAGGTTCCATTAAACATGAATGACACCCCCACAGCTCCCTTATTACCTGGAAAAAGATAAGACAAAACCGTCAAGAAATCAATCCACCTCCAGGCTGAGTCTAGCAAAGATAATAAAGCACCTAGCACATCTTAAGTGAAGTGGAGGGTAGAGAAGAGAAATAAGTTGACTTAATCAGCACAGAAGGAATTAGTACATACAGCACAGATTGTGATAACAAATTTTCTAATGATGCTAAAAAAATTAGTTGAAGGGAAAGAAGTGCAATTTCCCTGTGAAACCCAAGAAAGAGCAAGCAAATAGCCAAAGGTGTTTGCTGGGAATATATATATATATATATATATGTGCTAAGTATACCCACAAATAGATTTCCTCTCTTGCAGGGTAAGATATAATCAGTGCTAGTGGGATATAACTTTAGTACCACTGGTGTCACGTAAATGTAGTCAAAGGTGTCTTGTGGAGAAAGCTGTTCCATTTCAAGGACAGTATTGGCACAGATTGAACAGATCTCAGTCCTTCAGACAAGACCAGGTCTGTTCCTCACCCAGTGTGTTTGCAATGCCTGTCTTCACGTTGTCTGTGCAGATGTGGCTGATGCGGTTCTCATGTTCTGGCTTGGCCAGTACAACAATCCTGATGTTCCAGAGGGTATGGATTGCTATCTGTAGGGATGGGAAGGTTAGAGGTTATGTTTCTGCACATACCTGCGGAGCTGCGCTGTAGCTGCAGCCTTCCTGACTCCTTCTGTAGTACTTCGCCTACACAAATTTTCTTCCTGTGCTCAGGATATGCTTTCAGTCATTTTAATCAAAGGTGGGAGGAAGGACCTAGCTATTTTCTAGACAATCATTGCAGTGCCTTGCTTGCACAAAATACAGTTTCCCAATCACCATGAGTCATAAGTCCTGCTCTCCTGTGGCCTTCCAGATACGCTTAGTTTTGCTTCTTGGCATCACTGAAACTCAGGAATGTCCAAACCTGGTCTTAATAAGGTTCAGTTTCTTTTACGATTGTGCCTGTGTGCCGTTACATCCTATCTTGTAAGTGCAATAGCCTAGGGTGAGATCTAGGCTACAGCTGGCTCAAACTTTTACAATCTCGTTCTTTATGAAGGTCAAAATATCACCACCACTTGACTTGGGTGCTCAGCAGCTGTCCCTTGCTCCCAGGCTGGCAAGCAGAGGAGCTTCACTGCAGGGTCCCTGCTCTGGCAGTGGGGCGGTCACTGTCCGTAGCAATATGCCCATCTAGCCAGCTCCAGAGGAGGATCTTATGGAGTCCACAGACACAGATTCATTTCACTATCCCTCACCCAAATGCAATGATAATAAAGGGAGAGAAGGAGAGGACGTGTAGACAAAATGCCACTTATTCCTCTGTCTCTTTTATTTGCACAACACATACCCTCCTCATATGCCCGAGTCATGCGCAATAGATGGAATAAATCCTCACCACTTTAAAGGTGATACTGGTGATTTCCTGCAGGGATTGCCTCAGGGTTTCCAGCCATTCCTTCTCCCCTTGGGGATCTTCCTGGGTGCCAATCACATAGATGTCATGAGGAATGTAGTCAGCAGTGTCATCACGGGTCTTCCCCTGCCCCTTGGAGAGAAACCAGGATGTGATCTTCTTTGGGGGAGGTGCAGCACCTTTTATTAACAAATCAAACACCAAAGTAAGTCAGAGTATGTTCTGTCAAACCCAGGATATAGACAACCCATGGGGACAGAAATAATAGGCTTCACATTCACTCTGTCCTGTATCAGTTTCTCATCAGCCATGGCACACTACTCTAAGATGACAAATATATTAGCCCCACTAATGAAGGGGTGATGCTGCTTTGACCATCTTCCTCTATTTCATTAGCTTACCAAGGCCAAGCCTAGCCAAGAGTAAAGGCAGGGAGCTGTACTTCTGGCCTGCCACTGCCTTTACCTTACCCCGTAAGTATGACTGAGCACAGACAGCTCAGCTTACAGCAGTTGAACCAGGCTTTTCCCCCAAAATGGGAAAAATAACTTAAATTCCACTGTCCTGAACTACACCCTGTCCCCTTCTCTAAATATCACAGATACTCAGCTGTCTTCTTAGGCTGGACACGAACAGTCCCTAGTCAGGTTCAGAAGCAGCTGATGTGCAGTTAGCCTAGAGACCAGCTCTTTCCCCTGTCCCATGGGAAGACAACCCTGGTGTACAGATCTGCCACAGAACAAACACAGTGTCTGGAGCTCATTGCGGCAGATGAGCACACATTTTGGTAAGTGTCTGAAGGAATGCCCGTGTCAGAAGGGCGCCCATACCCATATTCCAGGTCCCAATGAAGATGGTGATCATATCAGGCTCTGGTTGCTCCGAGTGCTTATTCTTCATCTGCTGCAGAAGTTGGCAGAACCCTTCTCTCTTCTAGACAGGGAGGAGCAGAGACAATTAACGAGATGCTTAACTCCACCAACATGACCTCTTGAAAAACTAGCTGAACCAGGAAATCCCCAGCACACTTGAAGGGCAGATTAGCTCTCCACTACCCTGAAACCTTCGAAGAGGCTGTCTTTCCTGTGGTACTTTCTTAGGCACTTAGCTTGTTGCATTACTTTAACAAGTGCTGAGCTGGTCAGAAGAAAGCCTAGGCTGCCCTCATTTGTCTATATGAACCTTTTTGCAGCTACCATCACATGACTCCTAGCCAACACTCTGTTCTCCTGCCTCAGTGACAGCACCTAGGTATGGTTGCCCTCTCCTGTATCTCCCTTCATTTTTAAATGAACAGTACACTTGTTCATTTTCTGGATGTTTCCAGAACAAAGGAGAAATTTCATTTTTGCAAAGCCAACCACCATCCTTCAACAGTTCCTCTTTCTGCCAAGGAATACCCCTTGTACCACTCTCACCCAGGTACCTGCTCCAGGCTGGCAGGAAGGAAACACTGCGTACGTACCTTGGAATCAGAGAAAACATATTCCTTCCGCTGCGTTTTTTCTTTTTCTGTTTCCAGCACAATCACCAGTTTGTTAGGAACTTTTTGGGATTTGATAAGCTGCAAGACTAAACAGAGACTGGGTGTCATGAGCTGCAGTCACTGAAACTAGAATCCCACCAAAACTAACAGGACCCTGCTTGCAGGCTCAGGACTTACACGGTCTTTTATGCCTGAGGCTCGCTTTGCCCCGCATAACTACATTTTAATGTTGCTTAATCCTGTTCCCTATAGGAATAGACTTGGACACTGAAGTGAAGAGGCCCCCCCAAAATTCATTCTGCGCGGAGTTCTTGTCCACACCACACCCTGCAGCCTGAAGTGAAGCCTTGGCTTTCTGCAGGCAACCTCTCTGCATCCTAAGCCAGCCTACTTATATTCCTTCCCCATCTGTGAAAGAGGAGGTAAAACCTCATTTGGTGGTAAAGGTGATTCCTCCCCATCTAAAATAGCAGCTAAGTAATTAGGAACACCAGCTGGAGAAACCCATACGTGAAAGCTAATCTTTTCAATCACTGTCAGCAACAGGTTGATTTTCTAGCAGGAAAAACCCCAAGGGCATCGTTTACTCTCTGATAAATCCTACCCCGTTTGGCTCAATCTCCGTGAGCTGCCTGTCCAGAAACACAACAGAAAAAAATGGAAGTTATTTGAACTGGGCCTTCACAGACCAAACTGGCATTGCTTATCAGAAGAGATATTGATTCTCATACTGAAAAAAAACCCCACCCAACCAACCAAAAAAACCCCACAACCCCCCAAAAAAAACCATCAAGGGGAAATTCACTGAAAAATGTTACTGAAACTGAGTATCTGGCTTTTTAACCATCAAAAATCATTACAGAAGTCAATATGTTCCTGCAGAATGGGGTTTTTTCGAGCAACATTGCTTTTCAGTAGAAAATGGGTCTATTGCAACCAGCTCTATGAGGAATCTTCTATCAAAACCTGCTCCCTTGCAGTCCTGCTACCACTGTCTTCATTTAGAGGAGGCCAGGTCTAAAGCAATCTGTGAAATTGGTGATCCCAGAAATGACTCCCTGCTCTCTGCAGGCTGCTTTGGGGCTAGACAGTCTAGACTGACTGGAGCCTTGCGCAACACCCAGGAGGTAGCGGAAATATGTGTGCTCAGGGTCAAACCTTGCCCTCAGTGGGGCCAAAGGGAACCCCTCCCCATCATCCAAGAGACCAAGAGTCTAGTCCATCATTTGTGACCATAAACATCTTACTTTTCTTGTGGGTATAAAACTTGTCTTCTGGACCATCCTTAGCTCTCTTGATAATCAGTTTTCCCATTTCCACATCAACCTTGAGATGTATTTTTGAGAAAATTCCTAGCAAGTCAGCTTTCACCTATTGGAAAACAGAGATTTTTTCATAAGCGATCTACACTTCAGTCATGCGTATTACAAATGCAACGCTTGCCTGAATTCATGGACACATATTGTCGTTATGCCAATCTCACTAGACATCTCTTAAGCATTTGCACGGTGCTAAACCGCATCCAGGAATAACTGTTATCTCTGTGGCAGCACAGCAAAGTTCCCAGGAACTGAGATACTGACATAAATCTGCATTCCACATTGTGATCAGCATTGTTAAAGAAGTACGTTTACCTCGAAAGTGACAGGGGGGATAAGGGAACGCCGGTGTGTTGAATCAGGACCTTCAATCAACAGTGTTTTCACCTGTAAAAGAATTTCTGTGTACCAAATTGCATTTTGTGATTCTGTACTACATTGAGAGTAATGAAGTCAGAGCAAAGAAATCTTACTGTAGCAGAGGATTGCACTGATGATGAACAAGAAGCATAACTGAGGCAAAAGATGACAAGAAGATAACATAAAATAACTTTAAAACTCTACCTTTTCTTCAATGGAAGACAGCAAAGAAATCAGCTGATTGAGTTTCAATACAATATTGACTGGACTAGCTTCACCGAGCATCTGATAACCGCAACATAGAAACAAAAAGAGAGAGAGGTGTATAATTATCAAACCCACAGAGCACGGCCTGGAAGCACAGCAGTCTGCCCCAAGGAACACCTCACACACAGAGCAAGGAGCAGCACTTGTGCCTCTGCCACTCTAATTCGTAAAGGGCAGCACAACAGCACAGAGTTTGGCTGAACATGCAGAAGTATGGGAGGGTGGAAGGACCAATTTGCAAATCTTGTCCGTAGGTTAGAGGCAGCTGGGCATGCAAGGGAGTCAGCTTGTTGCTGGGGGACAGGTTTGCATGACCAGGTCCAGGGCTCAACATACAGAAATCCTGGACTTTTGGTTTTCTGGGCTACTGGGAAGGAGAGGAAGGTCATGGGACTTAAGTGGGCTGGGGGAAGGAAGGATTTGGCAGTGAAACATCCTGGAGTGAAGTTTATGGAAAGAGAAATGTGCAGTCCTAGCCCGCAGGCCAGAGAGGATGGGGTGATGGAAGTCCTCAGGCAGTTCGCTGCGCTTTCTTCTGGGGCAGGAAGGGAGAGCAGGCAGAGGGGACTATGGGATAAGTGAAACTGTGGGGATATAACTCACTGTGTGCCCTCTGCACTGCAGCCAGAAAGAGGCTAAAGAGAACAGAAGTGGTAACTGATCACCTGAATCCCACCGGTCACTGCTGTGCAACCAGAACCCTTCCCTCCCCCGTGCTGACAGCCACCCCCACTCCACTCTCTCCTCCTTTTCCCACCTTCCAGCCGACTTACTTGTGAGCGCTGATGGACACCAGGGTGCAGCTGCTGCTCAAACACCTTCTGGATAGACTCCAGAGATGGGAGAGTCCTAGAGGCTTCACTGGGAAGAGAGACAGGGCAGAGGTCTAAGGCTGCGGTCAGGTCCCTAGGTAGGTTAGCACTTGGTCTCTTTGGACAAAGCCGTGCAGCAGAGACTACGAGCACATATTCACACCAAGCCTACTCACACCATGTGTCACGCTCTTGTCTCCTGCTGCTTACTGCCCTCTGAGTTGGTAGGATGGGTGATGAGAGCGTTTCTCAGCTGCCTTAGTGACTCCGCCAACGAAGGCGGCTCAGACTTCAGCAGCTGAGCTAGCCTTGCCATGGCTGAGGCATGGGCATACTGCCTGTTCCTCGGTTTTGCTTTGGAGATGTAACTTACTAAATCTCCCCAGAAAGATGTCCCAGTCGGGCCAAACCTGAGGACACACCCTGTAAAACCAGCATCAACTCAACTATGCCAACCCAAAGTGCATTCAAAAATCTCAAAGCTCAGCAAAGTTTGGTGCCTACGAATGCCACAGGGGCAGGAACAGCTCGATTTTGCACAATCCTTGAGCAGCTGCTGAAGCTGATGCAGGATGCTGGAGACACTGGGTGAAGAGGAAACTAATTTTTAGATTTCTCAGCTCACATGACAAAGATGGGCTGGGCGTAGCGAGGCGATGGAAGAGCCAGCCTTTAACCTTGTGAACGGGACCCATTTGCAGGTTACAATGAGATTCCCTCAGGATTTCCCAATTAGATTCCACAGGATGCTCATTCGTCAAAACGCTGTCGCATGAATTTGGCACAGAAGCCGTGCTCCGCTAATGACAAGACTTATCACGGAAAGAGCAGCCAGGGAGCGCAGGTCAAAAGGAAGGTGATGGTGGGGAGCAGTGCTAGGATGCTTGCATTGTGCCTAGTCAACAGTGGATATTAATGATTTCCCTCACTTTCCTATGTCTGAATGGACCGGATTTTACTCCCTGTTTGTTGGGGAAAGTGCTCCAAAGCGAAAGTATGCCTGATTGTCTGAAGATTAGATATTTGTCTAGGTGCTAAACCATGGATGATTAATTGCCTAAATTAAGCACTCATATTTGAAATTTCAGTCTGGAAGACCTGCCATAGGGCACAGAGAAGTACAAGACACTTGTAGCAATATGAATCTGCTAAACTCAGTCCTCCAACATCATTATTCACCTTTGGATCACCTATAGCCAGTGTCACCGCAAATGGCTCTGGCCCCAAACCCAGACTCCCATTGATTTCTGCGCCCGTTCAGTCAGGCCCCAGGAGGCTGCAGGCAGTTGCAGGAGCATTGGGTGAAGTTCAGTTTGAAAAGAATGAAAAGATATTTGCTGTGACCAAGAGTGCAGGATGTGTAGGCCATCTCTCCAAAAAACACAGAGCAGCAGCTGCTTGAAGCAGTTCAGAAATGATTCCTCACGGGAAAACTACCCTCTATTTACTATACAGTGCAACATGTAGCATGCGTGTCAGGATGGGGGAAGAGCATCCACAAGCGTTCAAACTCAACAAAACTACAAAGTCGTTTTAATTGCACTTATAACTCCTTTTGTTTTCTTCTCTTGATAGTATAAAGGAAATATACATAGTGATCTTCACTGAAGTGTCAGAAGCCTCTGTGTTCACATACGATTGCAAAAGTGCTGGTATCACAAGTGCTTGAAAAGCTCCCTTAAAAGCTCTATGTGCAAATTATCCAGTGAGGGAGAATAAACAGGAGCATGCAGAGCAGTGATCAATGACCAAATGATGGCTTCAGACAGTAGCAGGCTGAGTAGGCCACTATTAGTGTTTTTCACTTAAAGCTGGTAGGAAACTCTGAACAAAGTGCGCTCGCATGGGTAGTCCCCACTCCTTGCTGCGCTGGCAACAAGCTCTCCCTGAGTCAGCTTTCCAGCCCCTGGAAGATTCCCCTGACTAAGGAAACCCTTATATACCAATTTCTTTTAGCACTCATTGCTTCAGAAAAGTACCCATCAGCCTTACAAGTCTCTGTTTTGTTTCATTTTTAGTATATGAGCTGCCAGAGTGAACAGCCTCTCCCAAGAGTGGTTGCCCTGTCGTCCCCCAGGCTCTGATAAGAAGATATGCCATGGCTGTGCTGACCCCCTTGGCCACAGCTAGCCCTAGAAGGTAGCAGGAGCTTCCAGCAGAGTTAAAACCAGCTTTCAATGTCTCTAATGCACATTGGGGTCTGGTCCTTGCTGAATTAATCAGGGATCAGTGGTGAGGAGGGTGAGGGGAAGAGATCACAAACTCTGCACTCCCAGTCTGCTGGGGCCCACCTGTGCTTGAGCTCCTTGGTCAGAAATGGGTGCTGCACCTCTCCATGGATAATACATGAACTGTAAAAGTTCTATTCACAAACAGTTGGTCCAACTCCTCTCCCAAACCCGTGGTTCACTATAAGCTCTTTTCCTCTCCTAATGCTTCCCCTCTGCCTTGCTAACATTGGCAGTCAGTGCTTACCCACAGCCCAATATCAAAACACAGGAGTGAGTCAACCAAAGGGCATTGGGATGCTCATTTTTGACAGTGACGGCAGCATGCCTGAGAGTGACCCTGAAAGATGGCACAGCTGGGCTCTGGGAGGTTGGAAGAAGCAGAATACAGCATCATAAAAACCTCAGATTCACAGCAAAACAGAGTGTCTCACAAACAGCCAGGGTCAGCTCAGACACAGCAAGTGTCTGCCTGCACGCTCTTAACCCTCGGCAGTGCCAGGAAATTCAAAGGAGCTTCAACTCCAGCGAAAGAGCTCAAGCTGTGCCAATTAACATGTTGTCTTCTTGTTTGTTTGGATTTTTTAACCTATTCTCAAATATTGTGAAAATAATGAAACCGAACATTATTAAGAAAATGAGGACACAGCCGCTGAGAAGCAGCCTAGGAATTACCTGTACATTCAGCTAGAATCCTTGTGCTGCTGAAGAAAGCTGAGGTAAATAAAAAATAAATTTAGGTAATGCTACTGATTAAATCTGAGTTCAGAAGTCTGATCGGGGAAGTAAGCTAAAACCCCAGACAACTTCGGAGATTAAGACTGCAGAAAACCTTAAAATACTCAAGCATCTGACTATTAGCTGGCTGAAGCTAAGCAAATAGTTGGGTTGGATGGTAGAGATCCATGGGGCAATCCAAATAGAGGGGGAGAGGTTCTTCAGAGAGATCTGACTGGGACTGGAAAAAGCCTGCAGTTCTGGATTTTCACAAAAAAATTGAGAAGGCAGCTCCATCTAACTGAAATAATGCAGGTATGGGAAGAAAATGCTGGGGAAGAACTGCATGAGGATGTACATTTCTATAGCTACATGCAGCCAGCAGAAGGACAGAGTGCAGGCCTTTTTTTTTTTTTCTTTCTCTTCCCTTTGCTGTGTTTGCGGTGGTGCAGTGCCCCTGTGCTCAGCAGGCTTCCACCAGCAGAACTCACCCAGCTCTGTTCCAGGATGACACTTGGCAAAGCCCAGTCACCAAAAAAACCCAGAGAAAATCTGTAAAATGTGTCCTGGCACTTGAGAGGATTGTGGACCATTTATGAAGAGTAGGGTTGTGAAACCCAGATAAGGTGAAGTAGAATAAGAAGTTGGAAATGGAAAAAGCCAGCCAACATCAGACCAGCGTACTGGAGGTATTTTAATAACACAAAACTCTCACTTGTGATTTCATTAGATTTTAGTTTCCATTGTTCAGGTTTATTCTTAGTTAGCCACCTGGGTCTCCTGCTCTGTGGGTGTAGAGAAGCAAAACTCTCAAGCAGGGCGCAGAAGAAGAAGGGTAGCTCTTTGCACAACCTGTCCTCAGTCCGGCCAGGGGCTTGTCTGTGGGCAGCTGGCTTCTGGCAGAAGGAGCAGGGCTGAATATTCCTCTCCCTTTGCCTGGTATAATGTGCAAAGGGCCTACTGCTTCAGGGGAGTAATCGTGGTCCCCAGCAGCTGGGGACCTCACTCACTCCCTGCCTTCCTTCCATGGGTTAAAGCCAAGCAAATCAGCAGTATCCACCCCTCATTTTAGTCCTTTCTTCAGCCTTGGTGAGCTCTAGGAGAACAAGATCAGGCCAGTAGCACCACCAGCCTTACCTCTAAGTACACTGGAGAGAAGGATCTTGCAAGCCACAGGTAAAAGTGTGGAAGTATGTGCCCTGTGCCATAGAGTACTCTAAGATCTCTGCAGAAGTATGGACTAATCTCCTCATTTGCTTACAAGCAGCAAGGGGGGGGGGAATCACATCTTTCCACCAGAGAAAGAGGGACCTCTGCAAGGTTTTAGTTCCCTGTTGGAGTTTTCCTATTTGGGATCTGGAAAGTCCACAAATAGGAAAGGTAAAATTTGTAGAGTCTAGGTTTGTTTCTCTTTTAATATAAGCTGGACTTCACTGAGATCAGCGGAATCACTCCAGGTTCACAGTGCATTAGTGGGAAGGAAAATCAGTGTTTAAAACATAACTATACATCAATATGTGCTTGTTTCCATAAACGACTTGTGCTTGACAATTCTGTGGGTGTCATTTATGCATTACCAAATTATGCAGTTAATCGGTTAGTGCATTTTTTGTTTTGTTTCCTTCTAAACAAAGCATAAAAAATAATACTCCACTGACTGAAACCGCCTACAGGGAATCTTCACTGTCAGAGCTATGTCTTTTATATAGATTTCACATCTTTGGACCAGAATCACAGGTCATGAGATCTAAATATAATGTTTCTGAGGACAAGCCAATTTCCTATGCCAGAAATGCAGGTTCTGAATGCGTGCACGTAGAACCTATGTTAGACTACAGCATTACAGCACTATAGTCTGAAAACCAGCCTCTAGTTACCTGAAGAGTCCTTTGCAAAGAAGTGTAAGTAGTTTCTTCAGTTGAGGAAGATTGCTTGAGCCAGTCTGCACCATCTCAAAGTCACTGATGATGTGAACTCGCAGGTAATCCTGGATAAGTTTAAGATGCTCATCAGAGACGCTGTGAAAGAAACAGACAGGTCAAAAGCCAGCTCTTCTCCCTGCTCCCAAATATCAGCTTTATTATTTTTCCTGAAACTTCCACTGCTGGCACAGACAGATGGGGGGCAACTTGCCTTGGATTTTAGTGTCAATAGGCAGTTCTCAGAATTGGACCATGGATCCCCCAACCACACTGCTGACACCTTCTCCTCTTCCTCCTTCTCCACCCCAAATCCCCTCCCTCCGCAACTGCTGAGTTACCATGCCAGGGGAAGTCCTGTGATGCCTGGCTTTGCCACAGCCATGGTGGGATCGTTAACCTTGGCAGGTAAAGCCAGGCTGCTGTGAGGTCACTAATAGTCAGCAGCTCCGGGGCTCTGGGGAGATGAAGAATCTCTTTCACCTCAAGACTCACAAGTCTTGTGTTGAAGGTTTTATTCCAAACAATCCAAAACAGCCTTAGGGGGGCTGAGACCACAGAGCTGTATGGGATGCTCCCCTCCTCCCTGTCTCTGTGGTGCCTGGACTCCAGCACCACAAGGAAGGATGAACCAGCAGACTGTATGCGCTGTCTTGTGCCCTGACAAACGCAGAAAGTCCCAGCTGGCTGCTTAGCAGATGAAATGGTGCAGGCAGCTGAACAAAACTGGGTTTCTCCCAGTCAGCCAGCTGTAACCAGGCCACCACAACAAGACCTGTGCTACCACGCACGACCACTGTTTGCTCACAGCCTCCCACTGCCCTGCCAACAGGCATGCCTTCTGATTTTATTTTTCTTTTTAAACTTAGCAGATCTGGTCATTAAATGTCATGCAGCTTCCTCTAAGGCTTCAGTGCATGTCCAGATCTCACACAGCTAGCACGTGGGACAATGTGAGTCAGACCTGTAGCTGGAGTAAATCAGTAAGTATGAGTACCTGGAAATCCACACACAAGATTATTCTCTCTGAGGACTGGCTGGTGCTTTCTGGTGCAATCTGTATTTAGGCACACAGCTAGTACACCAAGCTGTCTCAGATATTACCATCCTTCATATTAGAAAACTATACCTCAGTGGAGAAAGTCTATTGGTGATTTTAATACTTCAGAAAAGTATTTTTTTCTGGATGACAGCTGGACTGTAAAGAGTAGCCAAGGCACTGTAGATCTGATTCTGTTCTTCATTTGGTAGTATAAACGAGGGGTAGTTTCACTGAATTAAATAGGTCCTCAGCTGTCCCAGACAGAGAGGCCCAGAAAGCGCAGAGCTGGGCTGAAGGCAATTCTGCAGCCCTGTGACTTGCCATCCTCACCTGCTGGTGTCCTGGTACTGCAGTCGCTGGAGTAGTGTCTCAGAAAGGGACAGTTTATTAACATCGGCCACCCTGGAGTTTTCAGGGAGAGAAGATACCTCCTTTGTCTCGCTGCTTGGCAATGCCCTGAGGATGTTGCGTGGGGGCAGGATAGGAGGCGTGGGCACCAGGTCTGGCAAGGAGGAAGGGAAAGGCACAGTCATCCCAGCATGGCAATTCGACCTCCTCCCCCTCACCCACAGGCAGGGCAGAGTCTGCACTGCGATGGCAGTCACTGTAGAAACCATCCATCCCTTCTGAAGGGCCTCTGATTTCAGAGCTGGAAAGCCCAGGGCTCCATACTGGCCCAGCCCTGTTCTCAGGGATGTCAGTGGTACGAGACCAGCGGGCTGAGCTGCCAGGCTTGCCCCTCATGTGCAGGCAGTGTACGCCTTTGCCTGGCAGTGTAACCTCATCCCAGCCGGTTTGACTGTCCCATCTGCGCAGCAGCTATGAAGGTTAATTAGTTACTTTGCATATAACACTTAGAGAACATAGCTGTACCTCATCCATATCATTACCATTATCATGGAGATCTGCTACTGGGGCAGAATGGATGGAGAGGCATGATGGAAAGATCGTCTGAAGCTGCTAATGGAAAAAAGTGAACAGCTAAAGTAAGCAAACACAGACGGAGAAAATAGACCCCATAATCCAATACAGAGGGCTGAGTATCTTGCCTTGTCTTGCAGGCATCAAATTGGAAGCACAAAGGCTTTTCCTGCTCTGTCATCCTGCTGCTCAGCATAACTCCCTCCCTGGGAGAAGAGTGGGTTCATCTCCATTTATCCCAACCATGGTTGCATTTCTTTTCATACCAATTGCTCCAACGCTTTGTTACCCTTGTCATATGTAGCTGGTTGAGTTGTGAGGTTTTGTTTGGTTATTTCCTAATGGTGGAATTTTCATTACAAAAAGATACCCCAAACTGATCCATTGCTCCTGGGCAGAAGCTGGAATTCACAGAGTCACTTCAGCACTGAGTAATGGCACAGCTGGGTGGTGCATCTGCAGGGTATCTGGGTGCTCATCTTCCACCTCTGCAATTCTACATGTAAGATGGCCAGACATCTACAGGCCCTACACGGCTCCAGCACGATGGCACCAAAGTGCCTTAAAAAAATTAAATTCTGTACATGAACAGCCCAGCCCCAGTGCTAACATCTCTTCATCTAAAGGCTCTTAGTCTTGGCTAGAACTTCATTCCCTGCTGCTCGCCTCTCTGTGTATTATTTTTGCTGTAGTTCCCTCCCCCACCCAGAGAGCTGGAGACTCAGTGCAGCTGGCCTAAAAACAGGAACATCTTTCCTGAGCAGCTTTGCAAAATTTTGTTCTGTTTCTTTGTGAGAATTGCATACCAAAATCTTCCAGGTCCTATTAAAGATCAGTGGGATTGCTTAAATGTACACAGGCACATCAATCTGCTTTAGTGCACATGCCTGCCTGTCTGTCTGTCACAAGGACTATGTCCTTCAGACAAGTTTATTGTAATGCTCATCATTTCCGGACAGACGTCAGGAAGGACAGGAAGGATGGCTCTGTGGGCATGAGCTTCCCCTGGGATTCAGGAGAACAATGACAGATCCAAGGGATGATCCAGGAAAAATCCAAGGAATGACCCAAGACCAGCGAGTGTCAGGAACCCACAGTGACATTTCATGTAAAATAGTTGAGATGATGCCAATCACACCTCTTCATCATACATCTGCGTCTATACATAGAGCTAGACTGTCTGCCACTGCAGGATCTGTGCCCTCTGGTTATGACTGTTAGAAATGTTCTCTAGATCAGAGCAGATAAGGGGACCCGAGTTTCAGATGACCCAAGACCCACAGCAGCTGCAGGTGCGTGGCACTGCTCCAAGTCTCTAGAGGAGCATCTCTGCTGCTCAGACAATGGCCCTACAGATGCAGCGCAGGAAGAGGGGTGCAAAGACGTGTGAGATGGCTGAACATAAACCAGCCTGAGTCCAGATGAAGGACAACAGATTAGTCAGCCCTGCACCTGATGCAATATACTTCTTCAGAGAGTCTCAATGTATTCCCTCAGGTGAGCTAAACTGATGCTCCGGATGCAGCACCACCCCAGAGCCATGAGGACTCACTGCCTCCAGGTCTTGCCAGCTCGGGTCTCTCTATGTCCTGCTCCATTTTATTGCATGACATGCTCTAATCCCTCTGCCTGCCCTGCATATCTCCAGTCCCAGAGTAATTGTCAAGGGTCTGCATCACCAAGTCACATCATGGGTTTCTTACCAGCATCCTCCTCCGGTTCATCTGCAGCCTCCTCCTCTTCCCGCGGCACTGGATACTTGAGGTGTGATACCAGACCCATGTTCTCCTTCTTGTAAAATTCTATCAGTTCCTCCAAGTTATCGAAACACTTCACGGGAACACCCTCTGATGCCTGAAACAGAACACAGAGGCTGTCATGGTCTGGGATTTCCTACCACAGAAACACTGCTCCTCACAGAAGGAAAAGCAAAGTCATAGAGAAAAAACCCACTACTGCTCTCCAAAGAAAGCCAGCCCAGCTCTCAGTGCCCATCTGACCACAGACTCTGTGCAGAACGACTCCTGCAGTACAAACAGAAACAGATACGCACACACATTCCAGCCAGTGTCAGCAAAAATGGCAACCTCAAAGATTCACTGAAGCCAAATGGAAGAGCTCTCTCGTTTGATTCAGTGTGCTTGGCTTCAAAGCAAAGGAAGACTTTAAAAACAAAGAATTCTCACGGATTAATTTTTTTGCTTTCCCTCTTTTACTGAGCACAAATGCCCTGGACTATGTTATGTTTTGTGGTATCCAGGAACAATTCCTCCATGAAGTTGCAAGATAAACATGTCTAAATCTAGGCATTAGTATCCCTTCCAGGATTGAAAGGCTGAGAACTAGGTTCAAATGAAACAAGCTAGCAAGGTATTGTCATGTAAAAAAAATGCTTGGATGAAGATTTAGGAAGCTGAGGCTCAGGACACAGCTAGGATTGTGAATGCATCAGGCATGACACGGAGCTTGCTAGCTAAATTTTAACTGTGACTAAACCTGTTTCTAGCACAGCCCTGGCCACTAATCTCAGGAAATGGATACTTGCAGATGACAAACACGGGGATAAGGTTTTAGAGGACTTCAAAGGCAAAGCTTTAGAGTAATTACATCCAGGCATCGGTGTGAACGGTAAATCTGCTGGATTCACCAGGCAGGAACAGCAGCCACCCCTGCAGCTCTGCCCCATTGCTTCAACCAAGGGCCCTACCAAGGACTGAGAAATGATTTGTCATGGCTCAGTGCAGACCTCCTGACCAAAAGAAAGAGCTCTGCATTACCTCCAGAACTGCGCTTAAGTACCATCCAAACCCAAGGCAACAGCAACATGTAATAGAAGCTCTGATCACTCTTCAGGAAGGGTTCTCTTCCTGGACGAGAGGTTTTCCTAGAGAAACCAACCCAAGAAGGCTCTGTCTACACATGCTGCAAACCATCAAGGAGCAGGGACAGAATGGTGCAGAGTAGATATTTTCCAGCCCCACAAGACTGCTGTTCTTGACTTAAAAGAGCAACACCGGGAACTGTTCGCATCTGGGGATACAGCAGCAGTGGGCAATCAAAAGGAAGACCTGATCACCCTAATGGCAGGCTTGATTCGCACTATTTTACACACATAAAGCTAAAAGCTAGATTTTGCACAGGAAATTCAGTTAATAACAATTAAAGCTTTGCCTCTAATTTGAAATAACTTGTTATGCAGCCACACTTCAGACATTCTGCCTCTGACTAAGAGGCAGGATGTTTTAATTTCTTTTTGGATTGCAATTATTGGCTGTAAAAATTAACACACACAAAGTTTGAATTAACACACACAAAGTTTGAATTAACACACACAAAGTTTGAACAAGCTTATTTACCTGCCATTTGTGTTTGCCCAGTTTCTTATTATCTGTGAACTTTTTTTTTTTAAACGGCAAACGTAGCAAAACCAAGAGATTAAACAGAAGAAATGCTGGCACAAACCACAGTGAGCATTGCACAGAAAAATGTCTTCAGTGAGCCCCAGCAGCAACAAGATTTCTTTTTAATTTTCCTAAAGAATAAAATCTCAAGCCAGAAATTAGGACAGTGCTTTCAATACATTTGAAGCCTTCAGTGCCCTTTCAGAATACCTTTCATTTTTAACTACACCTGCATGTCTTTAAAGGCACAGCAAGACACACTTTCATAACAAACGTGTATGATGTTTCTAAGAGCTCTGCCTGTACAGCCTCCTTTTCTGTCTCCCAGGTGTTGCTGCATTTATCAAGATTTATTATTCTTGTACACTGGGAAACGTCGCATTCAGCATAAAAGCCATGCTTGGGCAAACACCGGATTATATTTTTGTGAGGCCAGAGGTGTTGAAACAAATTGCTGGTTAAAACTTCACAGGATCATAACAACGTAGGCCAGATCCTGCTCTGCTTGAGCAGCACAAACTCAGCATAATCAGAATGACTTCTGATTTACACCAATTAATGCAAATAGTGCCTTGGTCCTCCCAAATTCTTCTGTTCCTGTGAAGGCTGGGAATCAGGGAAAATCATCAAGGGGAAAAAAGCACTCAGCTCTAATCCATCATATAAAAGGGTCCTGAAGTCACAGTGCCACACTGGGATGGACCTGCAATAGTTTAGCCAGTTGCTTCCATGTTTCCTTGTTCATCTTCCCTGCAATACCTTCCTCTGCTCAGAAATCCCTGTTTTTGTGATTATTTATGCAGCTGTGACCAGCAGTCCCCCTGGCAGCCCAGAGTGCACTGCAGTGCTGACTGCAGGATGGCAGCACGCTCAGCCTTCGTGCCCAGCCCATGTCAGGGTTCATCCTCTGGATTTAATCTGCCTGGACTGCCTTCTGCCCACCACCTACAGCACCCGTGGAAGGGCTGGAGCTCATGAGAGAAGAGGCTTGTGATGGTTTGCTTTGCCCTAAGGTACCCCAAAGGGCACTTAGACAAAGGCATCAGCCCCGTCACAGTGCACACGTAGACCCTAAAACACATTGAGGGTAAACAGGATGGTTCGGGTTTGCCATCTGCATCTTTGCAGGAGGAAAGCTTTGCCATCAGTGCTCTCTCCCACCTCTTGAATTACTGCAGCCTACCGCGCTCGAGTGTGAGGATCTTTCCAAAGTCGTCCTCACACTCCTACTTCACTTTCCAAAGACCTCACTGTCCACCTGCTTCCCCAGACCCCCCTGACTGATGACTGTCCCCACAGCCCCCCATCCCACCCCCAGTGCCCAAACACTTCTCAGCCTTGTTTTGCGTCTCAGCTCCTGCTCTCCCAGAGCGCCTGCAGGAAGACGGATTGCCCTGCACAGCTCTTTTCAGGCCAAATGGAGCCTTGATGTAAGTGGGAGGAAAGGCTGAATTAGCACTTTTTGCTGCCAAGGATAGTTCAGTCCCTGAAACTGTGCTGGTCTCTGTGGTAACCAGAAGCAGCAGCATTTTGTAACAAACCTCCTTCCTCTAACTCATTGCACCGCATTTCAAGAATGGATTGAAGCCTGTGGTCCAGCTCAAATTCCCTGGAGCGGCCATAAGCCCCGGTTCACGTGCAGGCTAGCGGGATGCACGCACAGAAAGGCCTCACCATTATGCACCCCTTCTATCCCGCTAGCTCAGCTGGCTGGTCAGGCAGCCAGCCCACCACCTCCAGCCACATTTCTTGATGAACCCTGCCATCTTGTCTCTCGAGGATTTGAGGCCATGTGGAGGAGCTGGGCTTTAAATGCACACAAATCCAGCCGCTCATTCCCAAAGAGAGGCAGTCTCCATCCTGGCAGTGCCAGCTCCTCTGACAGCCCACCTTCCCCAAACTCATTCAGGATAAAGAGGACCAGCTCCCCACAGCACACAGTAAAAATAAAGGATGACATTTTCATATTTTAAGACAGAATTCAGCAGGGAGCTGAACATGTGTCCCGAGCAGCTGCAAAGAGACGGCAAGAGCTGCAATAAGGAAATGGGGAACCGGTGAGGCTGGGAGCTCTGACCAGCTGTGGCCCAGTATGGAGGGAAGGACGGGGGAGCCTCAAACCCGCTCTGCACCCACTCATGGTAGAGGAGCTTGAGGGCCCTCCCCTGCACCACGAAAGTCACAGCAACAGCACCACCTCGATACACATCAGCTTTGCCATCAGAACAGTCTGAAAGCAAAGATCACTGGATTGTTCTCACTCATTTTCTTTTGTATTACAATTATTATTATTTGCAAGGACCTCAACAGAGGAAGCGTGCGGGAAGGGCTGTGCCCCTCCAGCATAAAGCAGTGCCCAACAACCCTCTTGACCTGTTTGCCTGTGCTAAGAAATGAGCTCCTCTCTGTTCAAGGCACCCCCCAAATTTCCTCATTACCCTCAAGAAAGCACAGCACACTGCTTTGTGCTGCCTCCCCCTGCAGAGAGGCACAGCAAAAACTCTGTTGTTTGAATTGGGAGAGAGAACAGTAAAAGCAAGACCTTGTTGCACTTGCTTCTCTCCTTGGGGAAAAGACGAGAACAAAGCCTACGTGAGAGACATTAGTCATGTTGCTCGAGACACAACTGCAACGTGTTCGGATACCACCGTTGACGCGTTCCATGTAAGCCCCTCCAAATCCAACAGTCCATAACTTTGCTACCAGCAGCAGGGCAACAGGACCATCCCTCAGGCTGTGGTGTGTTCCCAGCCCAGCACTGCCTGGGACTGCAAGGATGATGCCTGCGTAGCATCAGTTTAACACAGAAAACCCGGTTCAGTAACATTGCAGCTAACACTCAGGTTGCTAGATGACCTACCTGAAGGCTGGTCAAACAATTTTCACTGCCAGCAAGCAAGGAAAGCAGCACAAAGCTGGGACATATGCTTTCTTCACACTTAAATTTGTGGCAAAGGTTTGCAGGTTGGGAAGGAAAAGCAGTGGTGGATGGTAAAATACTGGCATTGAGTCGGTCAGCCTCTGGTTGTGGAGTGCATTAGCAAAAACTGGACTGATGGTGCACTCTGAATACATGTCCTTGGGACAACCGCACTGGATGACAGGAGCGAGGCAAAATGGAGCTTAAACTTTATGCAAACTTGTTCAGGTTTTTGAGCCAGGGAGCAGATGCAGAACGGGGCATTGCAAAGAAAACTGAGCAGGACGAGGCAGTGCAGAACAAGCTGGAGCCATCAGAGCAGAGCACAACAATGAAATCCACTTCCCCCACCCCCACCTTCGTTTAGTAAGTAACTATTTCCTCGGGGTTATCACAGGATAGATCTTGTTTTAATTGCAAAGTGAATTGTTTCAAGTCATTACAAACGTGGATGGCAAGTGTCATCTCCACGGCAACACACCACATCCCCAGAAACGTGCTCACACAGCTCACAGGACAGCCTCTCCTTCCATGAGCGACTCCTCCAGCATCACCGCCCGTACTTCAGCTTTGTACTGACGGTAGCCGTAACATACGGAAAGGAAACACCTCGTGAACATATGCAATATAGGGAACAGCCCATAAAACAGCAGAATTGCACACAGGAATCTGGATAATAGTGAATCAGAGACTGTGTAGCAATTTTACAGTGGGAAACTGCATCAGAAAAAGCCTGTCTTTCTAAGATCTATTAATGGGAGTGTCATACGAGATGCAGGAAGAAACTCTTCCGCTGTACTTGGTGCCATAAGGCCTTAGCTGGACTGCTGTGTCCAGTCTGGGGCACCACTTCTTAAGGAACATGTGAAAATACCACTGAGACCCGGCTGAAGAGCTGGAAAATGTGATTTACAAGGAAAGCTCAAAAGAAAGGGACTGGTATGGTCTGGCAAAGAGACAGCCTGGAGACATCACAGCAGCAGTCTTACAAGTTTTAAATTCTCTTATAAAGAAGATGGCAACCAGCTGTGCTGCAAGTCCCCCAAGGACAGCAGATGTGGCCAGCTTGCTTTGCAGCAGAGGCAGTTTAGATTAGATTTCAGGGAACCTCGCCAGGCAGAGACACTGAAGTCAGGCTACACACACAGAGAGAGCGTGTGTCCACGTCTCTGGAAGCGTCGCAGGGCAGAGTACCCAGGCATTCCTCACAGATGGCTACTGAGCACCTGATCCAGCTTCAGCCTGAAAACAGGGCAAACACTGGGCTCAGAGACCTCGCAAGGCCTCCTGCCACCCCTAACTGCGACTGTAGGAAACCCTCGGCAAATCTACCTGCTCCCTCTTTGTCCAGATCCTGCTATATTCTTGAAGATGACGGGTAAAACAGAACACACCCATGCTTGTCATGACCAGACCAGCATCCCAAACCACAGACTCTCAGGTCTTCCACATGTCCTTCTGACTCCAGCCCTTTTGGCTGGAAACCTCCTTTCCTATAGGATGTCTTGGTGTCTCCTGCCCTCCAGAAACTGCCCTCAAATCTGCAGGTCCTTCCAGTTATCAATTTCCCTTCCATCTTCTGCACACTCACTGTACAATGGTTTAACACAACTGGCTACAACTTGTTCCTGCCTTCATGCAGAATAGGCTTCTGGGTTCTTCATTTCATGAAAACAGGTATGACTAAAGCCTTTATCACTGGTCTTCGGTTAAATCTTGTGGTCCCCTTTCCAAATCCATCCACATAAACTTTTCAACAGGTTTTTGTATGGCTGAGATAATCTAATCTTCCTTTGTATCTGGTGTAAAAAGGCCAACTGGGCCCAACCTAAGTCTCCTCTCCTTCATTACCTCCAAGCAGTGCCATCTGGCCAACAGAACACCTTGACAAAGATACTCCAAATACGGGTCTGCTGAGAAGCAGCTCTAAACATACCTTTAACTTACAAGTGGAGTATAAAGACATAAAGTGAAAAGAGATTTAAAAGATGTGAAGCCTATGCTAAGCCAGGCAAGGAAGTGGTTAACTTGGGGTTCATTACAACAATTGTATAAATAGATGGCACAGGAAGTCTGGGGCCCTCAGAAGGAAGAGGAAGTGTTTTCCTTTCCTGAGCCAAGGCCCAAGGAGGAACTAGGAAACTAGTCATCTGGTTATATTGCTTAAGGGCAATCTTTTCTAACCAGAGTGCCCTAAACCAGGTATTTAAACCCATATATAGGCATTTCAGTAACAGTCAATAAGTTTTCAAAGTTATAAAATTCTTGCAATACCCACCAGCTTCAACGGAAGCTGAAAATCAGGTCACTTCTACTTTGGTGCGAAAGGCTGGCAGGAACTTTTTCCTTTTAGATTTGAAAATAAATTTCTTAGCCTTCCTGGTTTGGAAAAAAAGTTGTCTTCAAGACTGTCTGTTAGCTAGGAAATCTAAGTTGCATTTTTAAATTTACTTTTGGTTCTCATGTAGGCAAGCTTTTATATTTCACTAAAGAGCTGAACCTAAGAGCTAAGAAATTCCAGGTAAATTATTTTTTAAGCATTTTAAAGCAACCTGCTTGCGTTTCAGTTTTGTTTTGTTAGAAAACATTTCTTATTTTTAAATCAAATCTTGTGCTAAGAAATTTCAATCCTGTGCTAAGAAATTTCAAGAGCATTTCACAGGAATGGGATCATTGACAGGAATTGCAGCTGGGAGAACCAGCTACTTCCCAAAATACAGGCCACCCAAAACCATACTTTATTTTGAATGCAACACCCGGGGCTGGGAAGACATGGGGCTGACTAGGAGTACGATGGGAGAGGAGCAAGTGCGTGGTGGAGGAAAAGGGGCATCCTGTGACATGGAGGGTTGGTAAAGGAATGGACTTTAATAACTGTTGGGAACCTGTGAGCTGGCAGGGGAGTTTGCGCACTGGGTAAAGCTCAGTGAGAGGGTCTCCAGCAGGGAAACTGAGCACAAGAGAAGAGCCAAGGGGAGGAATTCAGGGAACCTGGGCAGAGGATGCTGGTGGGTGGCCAGAGCAGTGCCTCCTCACCTAGAAAAAATCATATGAATTTTTGGGAGAATGGCACAATGTAAATGTAGTTGTAAATTATATAACTTGAACAATGTTGGAGAGAATGGAAGGTGAATAGTTCCTGTCTCCTCCGAGATGAGAGATGATGGCAGTTTTCTTGTCTCATTCTGCATATGGTTTGGTCCTGACGCTCAGGTTTGGTTATTCATGTCACTTTTGCTACAGTGGCCTTTTACATGCAAGACTTTGGGGGAAAATCACGGAAATCAGAGAGTTCTAGGAAAGAGGGCTTCAGAATTTCTGAAAGAGATTATTCATGGAAGGAAACAAAGAATTGCAATTAAACAACAACTAAGTATGTATTACTTCTAGCTTGTGTTCCTGGCTGATAATCAGACATCCAAACAAAAAAAAAATAAGTTAAAAGAGGGAAAAAAATAAAGCAAATGACTGTGTTGTCAATCCTATAAAATTCCCTCTGTTCCTCAAATGCAACCAAAGGATACCACTACATACTGCCTCTACCAAAAACTCCATTTCTTTAAGCATAATACTGACTTAAGAGACACTGTATATGAATTACTGGCACTCCATCACAATTCCTTTCTTATTATAAAAAAATGGGACCGCTAACAGATTTTCACTGTCTTTCACACTAGTGTGCACAGAACATTTGTTAAAGTTCAGCACTTACTTCCTTGCTTGCAATATGTGCATAAAACACGAATCTTATTGCTGCTAGCTAGAAACAAATCAACCAGGTGCAAATAAGCATTCTTGCCTCCCTTGTTAACTGGGCAGCAGGGCACAGCATGACTTCACTTCCAAATTGTCTGGTATAGTGCAAATCTAGATTAAAAGCTGAACTTTCTCCTGATCCTATTTTGGCCATCTCACTTTTTCCTATCTACAATGTCACCAAAATCTTGGGAAGCACAACGTATTTTGCTCATGCTCAGTTTCAAATGCTTAACACATTCTATGCATGGAATGTGAGCCCAGTTTGAGTTAATCTTAAAAAGATCCTGACTGTCATATCTGCCGCTTCTGATCTCTTCTGGCCCTGCAAGAGTTTTCCCTCTACGTGATCCCACTCAGGCTTCGTTCTGGCAGCCCAAAAATTGGTCATGTTCACAGGTAGGAAGTGCTCCCATGGCAGAACTGGGACATTTGCAAATTAAGAAAGTCTGTTGAAGTGAAGGAAAACTGAAAAGACTTTTCAGTAGAGTATAGCTGGCTGCCAAATTTTTATCTCAAGTTCCTTGTTAAAATTCTACATCCTAAAGAAAAACATATTAGAAGTTCCAGAAAGTAAAGGACCTATAGAAGTCTTTTGAACCGGCACTCTCCCACAGGATAAAGACATAGGTCATAAAAATAGTGCACTCAGATCCTGCTTAAGGACCCCATTCCACTCTGCTCCGGCACTCCACAATTCACACAAAAAGTATGTTACTTGCCAAGTATCTAACTAATATAGTTAGATACAAGCTAGTAAGAACACCAAGCAATTGTAGGAAGCATCAACACCCTGTACTTGAGGTAGTCCTTCGCACTAAATAAAACACTCAAACTCTAGCCATCAAAAAAGATTTTAGCAACAAAGCATATTATGATCTAACTCACAGCACCAAGATAAACCTCCTGAGCAACCAACCTTTTCAGCATTTCTCTGTGTTATAATAAATAAGATTTACATCAATAACAAGCAAACAACAGTACAGTTCCATGATGGAACATGAGGGACTGGTGTTAAATTTAGCTACAGGGTGCAAGTCAGATGAGTTGGCGATGAATGAGCAAGGACTGCAGATCCATGGGGATCTGATGCAATTTTTTTAGCACTTCTGTAGCGTGTGGGTAGAATTTAAGTAAAAGTTTTGGAGTACGCTACTTCTAACAATTTTTGTAATTTTATCACAAGCCCTGTGCTTTTTGGTTTTCCACTGAAAAGCTTCAGCACTTGAAGTCAAATGAAAATTTGCATTTTCATTTCTTCATAAAGTATCTACCTCCAGTGATTACCACGACAAGCTTGAAAACACAGGTCCTCAAGAGCTAGCAAGGCAACCAAGGCGGCAGATGTATCAGTCATTATTTCTGAAGGCAGTTTGTGGACATCATCGTTCTGATTTTGTCAGGACTCACTGTTGACAGTAATTGAGCTGGGGAAACTATTACAGGTCACTGATACTTGCTTCTCAGTGAAAATTCCCCAAGTGCCCTTCAGCTTTTCCCTCTAAAAGAAGGCAATAAATACATTCCCAGGCAACAGTGTGAGGGGTTTGAAGTCCTGCGAGAAAGAACTTCTCCCTGAGACAGGTGAAGGTGTGCTTACACTGGCTCTGCCTGCACAGCAGGGCAGGACCCCTCAGATCAAATCAGTCCCACGCTACGTTTCTGGGGGTTTCCTCTAACCTGTGCAGGCAGACAGTAGAGGATCAGGTCTCTGCTTTCCCTATTGTCTTCTGTGCTGAATGAATCCCAGTTTCAACAGACACCAAGCACTAAATACATATGAATTACGTAAAATATCCAGCGGAAAAGAGAAAATGTAAGATTAAAGAAGTTATACCTATTGAAGACACACTGCTGAAGCAAAGCAATGCAGGCAGAAGGTGCATGTAAAGCAGCTGCATTCACCACATTATACTGCATAACTTTCTGGGATTGCATAATTAAAAACCATAAGCAATGCACAGATAAGGGTGAGTACCTTAGTGTTACAATTTCCTGTGTTCAGCCTGTGAAATTTCTCAGGCTTTAAGCTGCAGCAACTGTTTTGTATTTTTGTGACACAAAGGGTGACCACTCATCCTCTCTTTCAAGGGACTGTCCCTTATTTCATTCATTTACTGCATGAGTAAGACAAACCCTTACTTGATTAGAAGCAAGCACTGAGCCATACCTGCTAATTGAACAGATACAGAACCCAGCCTGAAGAAGCACCGTCATTTAACAAAACTAACCACAAAATCAAACAAAACCCACCCTTCAAACCTTCTCCTTTTATGTTCTCCCCTGAACTGCACCTCTGGAATAAAAATAGCAGTTGTGGTGTTGCAAATTTTTGTTAAACTTCACCCCCTAAAATTGGACCCAACCCGAGGGTTCCAATTTTGCGTGTACAGGGATGTGGCATGCAATGAAAACAAACTTCTGGGAAGGCTACTTAGTGCCTCGGTGAGCCACCAGTGCTCGCTGCATGTGGGCTCTACCGTGCTGGATCACAAAGAACACTTTATACTAAGCCTTTTAAACAACACGAGTCACTACATCCCTGTCAAGTTTTGGAGAATGAGGTGTAATTCAGAGTTATCTGGAAATTTTAATTCAGGCTTAACAGCCTGCTAACATAGAGCAACCCCAGCCCACAGAGAGCTTTGCTATATTTGCTCGTGGAGTTTGCTGAACCCAGCTGTGCTGGGTGTTATTTTTTAAAATACTGGAAAAGGAGAGCTTTAGAGCCCTGGGATGGAACAGAAGGGAACCAACTTAGACTTTCAGAGGAGAATCAAGATGCAAAACTCTGTCAGAAGTTACGAATGGAAGACAAAAGAAGTCAGACACCGGGGCAAAGACGTGGGAACAACCGAAAGTCGTGACTTCATTCTCTCAGAGGGACTCTGAAATGACTGACTCTGAGCTATCTTTGCTAAAGCCCGTTTCATTTCCCTAAACTATTTGGCATTTGAAATCAAGTCCTGTGTGCTTTGCATTTATACAGAAATTTGAAAACTAAAGGATTCTAAATTTCTTTTAAAACTTCATGAAACAGCTTCAACGACAAAAAGATAAATTTGAAAAGTATTGGTGGAGCATACCTCAGTCACCTAAGAGAAATGCAACCAGGACAATACTTTAAATTGAACATGTTATTTAAAGGTGATTGTATCTTTATATTTTATACTTATATCACCAATAAACTGCAGCTCATGTAGGGTCTATTGCTCCCATTCCCTAAGGCTGCAGAGCAGTTCTAACTGGAGCCTAAGCCTTACTTGTGACCTGCCAGATAAATTACACCTCTGCATGGGGGGATACAGCTTACAATGATACATCTCATTAGCAAATCAAGATACCTCTCTAAAGAAGGGCATCACCCAGTCAATAACAAGTGCAGAAACGATTCTGTACAGATGGCGATATTTGCCGTAAGACTCATTGTAAACAAATTCAATAGCAAAGTTTTCCAAGACTCATTCCTATCTTAAATGATCAGGACAAAAAGCCTCATATAGAACCAACAATATATTAGCTTCTCTTTGTTTGAGAAAACAACTCAAGACTTGCCTGAAAATGAGTACTTTTCTCTGTGACCCATCATGCCTCAAAGCACAGAAGCAATAAAACATAGTGCTTCATCACCACACTGCTGAAAGGGGAATAATCTGTTGTCTCCCTGAATACTTTAAATTTAGTTATGGAGCTGCATCAGAAGTCTTTGGAAATATAAAATATAAAAAAGGATAAGACAACTAAATGGTTTAAATGCTATGTGGCTGATAATATTAAAGCTAACATCCATCAAATTATTGAAAAAAGAGGCTATTTTCTCATTGATAATGTTGGTTGCGTAAGTTTTCAATTATTTTTCCTCATCTGCCAGAAGAGGTTTAGAATTTTAGGAAAGTTTTCATTTTGCTATTCCTGGAGATGTTGAGGTGTGTGTTCCCAAGGTACTCATCTCAACTAGGATAATACATTTGGTGTCTCAAACACAGACTGACTAATTTGAAAAATCTATTTTAAAAAAACCCAAACTTCTTATAGTTCTCAGTTCACGAGCAGAGGTTACTACCCCTTCCTTTAAAATATGCTCGCGGAAATGCCCCATTTTTGTGCCAAGAGTAAACTCGATTGTTCGTGCACTCGAGCTCTTGTAGCGGGAACTGAAAGAGCGAGCTGCTGGGTATGCAGTTGTGGGTGAAGTCGTTCAGAAGGATAGTTAGGTGAAACAATTATTCTTCTGAAACAATAATTGTTAAACTGGTTACTGTTTAACAGCCCTAATCTTCTGAATCTTAAAGTATTTTGCAGCACCTGAAGTTGCTTTTGTACATTGAGCGAGGATTGCCTACTTGCAATTTTCGATTGTTTAAGCATGATGAAGGCTTTATGGTATAACACATTTACTGGAGGGCAAACTGTAACAAAAATTGATGGCATTTTTTGGCATTTCTCTCTTTGGAGTGAAATTTTATCTGAAACCACATCCAGATAAAAGGAAAAGCGATTGCATTTCATGGCGGCATGCATTAGCTTTCAAATACCTGATTTCATTTTTTGAAGCTTGAAAACCAAAATAATAATATCACTTTAGCCTGATTTAAGCCATCTTCTCTGAATGTTTTTTTAATATTTTCAGGAAACTGGAAACAGTCTGGAAGAGTTCTAACTAGACAAAAGCTGGATATGGTTTGTTTGTATGAAGAATTTTGTATACTGAGAGATTCAGTAGCAGGAATGTGCATGTTTCAGGAAATACCTAGTTCTCTTATTAAATGCTGCTTCTTTCAGTTTTTCAAAACCTGTGAAATACATTATATTTATTCCTACCTTAGATGCAACAGCAGAAAGAAAAAAAAACCCAAAACATTTTCCTTGTATAAACAGATTGGTATAGTTTGCAGAAACATGAAATACACAGATTTTGCTAAGCCCTGACTGCAAATTATTTTCAGTCCTACACATAAAGATTGTAAAGTTTTACAAAGTTATTTAAATCAACATTAAATTATATTGAAAAATATTCAAATTGGAATATCTACCATTTTCAGTAATAAAATGAAGCTTAATATAATTATGTATTTGGGCATACCAGAAATGCATTTCCCTAACCATGTTTCAAGACCTTGCTCCTAATTATCACCTGGTTGTCCACTTGTCCCTTGTTTCTATCCAAGAAAAGTAATCACCCTAATTATACCTCAGCCTTTCAGTGCCACTGGAGTACCACAAACACGGCAAGTTGTCTGTGATAAGAACTAACTCAGGTAAAATCAATGCCATCCCCAGCATTAATTTTTGTTGAAATTCACTGTTATGCAAAGCATAAAATCCCACTTTCCCACAGAAGCTCTGTGGCTCTGCACACTGATGGGCTCTTGACTCTTCAGAGAGGACCCCAACTCCAAAGCTTTGCTGGGACCACTCAGTTTCACCTTAAAACTTGGCTGCACCTCCTGGCTCTTTCCCTTCCCTTTGGTGACCCTTCTCAGCTTCCTACTGAAATACTCCCAAGTCCCCTAGCACCCCTCTGTCCTTCAGGCAACACCGCTGTCCCTTCCGCTCCCCTGCAGCAATGGAGGTGCTGATTGTCCCCCTGCAACTCCCCGGACACCGGCACACACCGTGTGGTGCTGGCACACCTCTCACCCTGGCAGCACACAGCCTGCCCTGTCCTCACTGGAGACCGTGAGGTTTTGACATCAATTTGAGTAAGTTCCAAATCCTTACACAGTTGTTTGACAGAAGCTGTAAGTGGCTGCAGCGTTGTGAATGGGTGTCACACAAAAGATCTTGCTTTGCATTATATCTCCCACTGAAACCAGCTCAAGTGCAATTTCCTAGTAGAAAGGTTTTGATCAGATATAGGTAGATCAGCAAAATCCAGGCAAATCACAAGATCCTTACTACAGAAAACCTGTCGGAGCAGCACAGCAAATTGGGATTACAGTGTCAAAGAGAAGGACAAAAATTTTGCATCTCTCTGCAAAGGGCTCACAAAGGACTGGGTACTGCATGCGCCACAGCCAGACACTGCCTCTGACATTGGTGACAACACCAGTAACACCAGGAATGCAAGAACTGACCTAAACTCACATGCTTATCAGATCATGCTGGCAGGATGGGTAGCCATACGTCCACGCTCTGAGAGCAGGTTAGCGTGCCGGATGAAGCTTTTACGTTGAGCTCCACCCTGGAGGACTCGTAAACAGAAGCCAGAACAAATTCTGCCAAGAGGTAGGGACAATCCTGCCGACCGGCTGACGCAAACAGGCAGTCCTCTCATCGTATGTCTTGCTCGTCCCGGGACAGAGGATTTTGGTCTTTCTGGCATATTTAGCCAAGCCATATGCAGACAGAGTACAAATCTAGATGTTTCCCCAAAAAATGTGTTTCTAGAAGTGTGCTGACAAGGGAGGGTTTCAGCAGGAAACCCTATACGCAGTATTTATCATCTCTCCTACCTTCTGCGAGCCAGTGCTGCAAGTTCACTGGTAACCTACAGCTTCAGTGTCAGTTGATACACTGAGTCACAGCTGCTGGCCTGCTTTCTAACTGCTCATATAGCACCATTTGTTTCCTGTTGCACACAGCCTCCTATCAGACTATTTTACCAGAAAAAAAAAAAAAAAGCAGCTAGATGATCACTCAGTATAAAACAGTGCTGCTAGGGCATCTATAATTTTCACTGAAGTCAGCAAAACCTACAAGTAAATAGGGTCAGATCCTCCCTCTGCAACAAATAGTAACTATAAACATAAGTAAATTTTAATTAGCCCCTTGCAGCAATGGTGAATTTCAGCACAAACGCAAGCAGTGCTCACGCTCACAGAAATGATGATCTGGCACCAGAACTGCAAAATGAATGCCTCCCACATTTACCCACGGAGCAGAGCACAGGAAGATGCACACACCCTGCTGCTTTCTGTCAAGGAGACGGGCAGCTAGGACAGCCCGGGAAGGTGAAATGGAAAGAAAAAGGCAGAAAGAAAGAAAGGAAAAAGGAAAGAAAATGTTTTCCATACTGTAATACAGTCTCTTACTCAGCACAAGAAGGCGGCAACTTTTTGTGATTCCTTCTCACGACACGGTAATCCACAGAAATTGCAAAAGTCTGGAGCTGGTCAAACAGTTTTGCTCAAAGCAAAATTTAAAAAGTTTATTAAAAAAATGAAGGGGGTTGGAGCATGTGCTATGCAAGGCACGGTCTTCATTCAACCCTCCTCTCCCCCATTAGGTTAAAAAAAAAAAAAGGTGAAAAGTTCAAAATTGCTTATCTGGACTTTTTCAAAAGGATGATCCATTTTTTCCATCTGAAATAACATTTTTCTTCAACATCCTGGCAACACTGTGATAACTTCTGAAAAGCTCAAAATCAAAATGAAACATTTCACCGGAACACTTTTTTTTTTTTTAATTTTCCAGTTTGCTTGAAAATGTAAAGTGGTTCCTACTCCTGCTCAAGCCACACTCTATTTCTGCCCTCTCCTGTGGAGCAGCCAAAAGATACAAACACTGTTCAAGGCATTGTGGGTGACTGGAGCCTTGATCTTTGGCAGCCCACAACATCTCAAGGCAGGTATCCAACTTGAGGAAAGAGCTCTGATAGCAGCATGAATGGGAGAGTAGACTTAAGGGTAATACAAGGGAAAAAAAAAACCAAAAACACTCCCAAAAAAACAGGTTGGCAAGAAGGAGAAGGCAAGAGCACCCTTGCCAGAAGGAAGCAGCAGTGGTCAGCGAGGCCTGAGCCCGGAGGTGGTGGACAAATGTGTGTGATTCAAGTTCTGGGTCACAGAATGGGAATTAAATGACTGAGCTAAAGCATCAGGTCATGCCCACAGGATAGCCCTGGGAGGCTGCGCCTTCCTCACTCCAGACTGTGCCGCACAGCACGGGAGGATACAGCACACGATTATAAAATCTGTCTATGGCACTGAGCTACCAAAAGCCTACTCTGCAGATGCCCCAGTTTCTTAAGGAGACTCCACCTTTAGCAACAAGCTAAAGCTGTTCCCAGAACTATGAGGTTGACTCCCTCTTGGTGGCATTTTTGGCGACAGCCCCATTTGAGCACTGTTGACATCCGTCCATCAAGGATACCTGCCCCCAGCCTTCACTCGCACAGGGTGGCACCCGGTAGGTACTTGATCCTGCAAATGACCTATGAAGTGTTATCTGATAGACTATGAGCATAAACTCGGATGCAATCTAGCTGCCACTGAGAAATGACTGATTGCATAGCAGCTAGACTGCCAAACAGCGATCAGATAACACAAGCTGTGAACTCTTATTTGAGATGAACCAGAAATCTAGAGATATCAAACTCCACACTCTAGAGAGATGTACCACACTGCCCTATACCAATCCATATTCACTGACCAGCCAACTCCAGTGTCACCTTCTTTCTCTCTTTCAAGCATCTTCACTCAGGAGGCAGGTTATACTCCCGACAGTGAGCTTTTAAAATTGCACATATAAAGGCAATACAGGGTGAAGCATTAGGCAAAGGCAGCACCACAGTTTTCCAACGGCAGCTTTCGACCTCAACGTCTTCTCACACTGAAGAAGTCAGCTGTAATGGGAATCTCCTTACCTGCCACATCTGGCAGTCTAAGGGGGTTCTCCAGGCTCTTTAGGCAACAGAGAGAGACAGGATCTACCAAGGACAATTTAGCCCACCCAGGTCAGAAAACTGTTTGTGCCCCTCTGACTAGAGATACAGCTCAGCTTTGACTGCACATCTAAAAATGAGGGGGGGTGAATACTGATGTATCACACGCATCCTCTGATCCTGAGAAAGTCAGCAAGAGACAGCTATTTAAAATTATTTTTGGTAACCCAATCCTCCTTAACAGAGTGGGACTGAGTTCCTCATTTTGTAAAATGGAAACAAGAGCACTTCCCCTCACTGAGGAGATGCTAAGATCACAAGGAATTCAGAATGTGCAGTGATGACGGTACTATTGACACCTCAGCTAGTTGTATAAATGAGATGCTTTAAGTGACAGCATAGGAAAGTCTTATTTTCTATGAATCTGGATGACAAGAACTGACCAGAGATGCCTGGCTTAGAAAGACAGATTTAGTGTCTTTAGTTTGTCTCTAGTGTCTAATTTGATCTTGTGATTTCCAAGGACTCCTTTGCTGTTCTGCCCCCTCTTTGCACAAACATGGTTACATTCAGCTAGTCCCCAAACTTTCAACAGCTCTGCATTAATTATGCCTCCCTATTTGAGCAAGGGAAAATCACATTTGTTTTTACAGAGAAGAAAGTTGAAGTACCACAGTTGTGACTTGCCTGCAGCTAAGCCAACTCAGGGGCAGTTGATTTCCAGCCTCCTGCCCCTACTCCTGGACCTTTGTGTAAGTGTATTTTTTTTTTTTTTTCCTCTCTTCCTGTCTCAACTTCTCAGTTCTCAGTGTTTTACTACAGTGAGAGTTTGCAAGCTAACAGAGATGATGACTAATTGTTCTCAGCCTAAGGACAAAGATCTCTACTTGCTGTTACAGATCCTGTTTCAAGGGGGTTTTGTTACTCCTCCCCCCCTTCCTTAAATATGTTTTCATCAGCAGGATCCAAGCTTGATTCATCCAAGCCATGGATTTCTTTGCCTATATTTTGAAGTCTCAAATAATAGAAGGAGAAAATTCAGCAGTCCCAGAAAAGGGAAAGAATTTGTGTTTAAAGAAAAAAAGTCTATGACTGTAACCACTATGGCCTGGTATGTTTTGGGGGGATTATCAGTTTGACTTCAGATATGGCAGGCAAGAGGGGTTCCTGGCTATGCTAACTGCTGTACTGCTGCTGCAGATGCAGAAACCCAATGGCAGATCATGTAGCATGCCACAAAATGCTGGAAGGACATATGCAAATATTTTTTTCTTCAGCCTGAATGCAAAAATGTGCCCCCCCCCCCCGAATGCAAAAACATGCACCCCATTTCTGCCACCTGTACTTGAACAGTTAATTTAACCATGCAAAAAATGACACTGAGTATCATTCCACTAGTGCCAGGATCTAATTAAAAAGAAGAAAAATGAAAACTAGTCTCCAAGACTCAAAAAAGTGAAACAACTTGCAGCTTTAAAGGTGACAAAACTCCACAGAGAGGCAGAGGGAGAGCTCTCATGTCACCAGTGCTGTGTATGTAGCTGTGATATTACACATCTTCTGAACCTGCTGTCATCATGAAAAACGCCTGACAGACAACAGCCCAGATCTGGGCAGGAAGACAACTTTGTTAGCTTCAGGAAGGAGCACTGTGCAGGCAAAAAAGGTCATGTTGCACGATCAGGGCCCGTATTTGTAACTAATATGGGCTAATCTCGGGACTTAGTACTGAATCCTTCCTATGGTTTTTTTGTTTGTTTGTTTTTGTAATAAACCCAGAAATGAGGAGCATCTAGTGATTGCTGTATTAATTTATCGCCTGGTCTAATTCCATAGGGTTAGTAGACTCTTTCCTTTTTAATGGGATTTTTTTAAATGTCAAAATTCCATCCTATTCAACAGTTTTTACATCCTTGCACAGCAGAACTATTCTTTTCAAAAATCTGATCTTTTAATACACATGAAGTAGTTTTTGTTTTATCAAAAACTCAACAGACAAGCAATGAAAGATGTCTGGCCCAGCTGGAACAACGTACCAAGAACAGCAGCCAACAACATGAGACTGTTTTGCTCTGAGCCTCAATTACAACTTTCACTGCATCTCTCTTCTGCCAGAAGCAGCCAGCCCCCTTGTTCTGCCTCTCCCACAGAACTGGAATAAAGCAGCACAAAACGGGAGGTGTTGTGTCTTCAAAACATGAGTTAACAACACACTTTATTTAGCCTACTCCTGATATTCAACCTACAGCTCCTGGCAACCCAGCATACAAAGGTATTCTACCACAGTCCCTCTGCATTCCACAACATACAAACAAGAGAAATCCCTCACAATTGCAACGCTGATCCCAAGAGAATCTCACAAATCAGTTTGGGTAGATCATATTTCCTTAACAGATCTAGTAGATTTCAAAAGGTTTCATTTGGAAAGATCCCCTGGAGTCCTAATAACACTGTCTGGATCCAGCAGTAGTCTAATTATCCCTCCCCAGAGAGGAGGAGGACATCTTTATTTGTAAATAATACCCTGCAGAATTCTCTGCAGAGAACTAGAAGGTGAGGAGGTGAAGGTGTGTGTGATGGGGAAAGCCTGAGCTGACTGACATCAGTCACACCTTCCACTTGTTCGTAAGCCTTGGTCCAGCATGAGAGCTGCCCATTGCTACAAGGAGAGAGAAATACTGATTTGTTATGGCTCCAGTGCTCTGATCTGTGGACAAACGGAATGGTTGTGCATGGAAACAGGCCCTTTGTCAAGGCGGAAACAATTACAGATCCAGTACGAACTGGGAAATGTAACTCACATCTGTACATCTGTAACATACAAAGCAACATGCCAAGTCTGCACCGTACCTTAGGTGGTGGGCCCTGGGAGCAGCCTGCAACCCAGCACTCTCTGGATAGCTGCCTGCACACAGGCGCGGTGTTCCAAACTCATACTCCAAACCCATTCAGAGTTAGGGTTCCACAAGTTCCCCTCCCCATCATGGTGCCAGTGCAAAGAGCAAGGACATCCTTAGCAGGGCCTGGCTCCCATCCTGGCTCTGCCACAGAGCTGCTGTGGGACTTGGGGAGTTGTACCCATTCCCTGGGCCTCAGGTCTCCCCAACACTCTCCCTGCCAGGATGTTTCACTTGTGAACTGTCTGGCACAATACGTTCCTGATCTCAGCAGCTGCTCTAGGGACTGTAAATAATGATAAACACCATATCACTTTCTGGACACCTGTCTTACCATCACAACACATCATGACACCAGCACAATATGCCAAAACACATTATTTAGGATGATAAGGCTGAGATATATCAGATGATGGGGAAAAAGTGAGTATTGCTACAAACAGCCTGCAGCATACAGGGTGGAGCCAGATCAGAATGACAGGTTATTCATTCCAGCCGAGTGTTGGCACCACACTGGCAGAGCCTGTGCAGGTTCCTCTGCACAGGGTTGCCCGGTGCTCTGGAAAGATGGACCAGCTTTGGTGACATACCATAGTAATGCATACAGACTCACGTCAAGTCTGGCCTAGTGTCCTGCTGCCAGTTCCTGCTGAGAAACAGAGGTCCTGTGGCAAGCGAGGCAGAGATATCTCAACAGCTCCAGGGAAACCAGCTGAAGCTGGTGAGGCCGACTGGGACACTGCGCTGATGCTGATGGCTGGCCCTGGGCACATATTCCTCTGGAGCACAGCATCAAGGGCCTGGAATTGACCTTGGTGGCAATCCAGCTGTGTTTGTGCAAAGCTGCATCTGAGTGGGGCTCCTAAGAAAAGTCAGAGCCACCCAAAAGCGGTTCTTGAGGGAGCCAGGCTGGGTGTGCGCACCCAGGACACACAATCCACAATTCTTATCAACAGCCCGCAGCTGAAAGCAAGCTGCCAGCACTCAACTGTCCTCACTAACCTGATCGCTTTAGTTTCAGATATGCTGCCCCTTTGGTACAGATCTCAAAGAAAAACCGATGCCCCTGAAACACATCAGGAAATACCTAAGTAACACGCTGCATGTGAGCCATGCGAGGTGCACATGGAGTTGGTAGAAATAGGTATTTCTAGAGTGGGAAGCTAATTGTCATCTGAAATAGGAAGGTATGAATGTAGACCCAGTCTGAACAGCAGGGCAGACTGGGGCACGTGGTAGCATGGGCATTTCCTTTTCATTTTCCAGGGAACGCCCATGCAGCATGGCTGTGCTGAGGATGGGTAGGCAACAGCCCTCACTGCCCCTAGTAAACCCATACCCGCTTCCTAGGGCTGTAAGAGACCATGCCTCCCTCCACACCCCAAGTTTCATTATCTATATTGAGAAAACAAGGGCTGAGAGGTGGTACAGGAAGGGGAAATGGCTTGTTCAGGATCTTAGAGCAGTATAGGAATAAACAGAAAATCTGAAACTCCTGCCTTCAGTCCTGGTACTTTCTGGATTCTGAGACCACAACTTGATTTACATTCTCTGTGTGCAGGTAAATTGCGCTGCAATTTTGGATTGAAAAGATCCACAATGTACTGATAAGAAACTGGCTTCACAGGAAAAGGTATTTCTTAGGCTGAGGTTCTCAGTTATATAAAACATGGCAGCATCACTGAATTGAAGCCACACATGTTGAAGAGTGTGCAGACAGCCATAGCAGCAGACTGGAGACTAAAATCTCCATAGCAGTGGAGTAGAGACACGGCCAGCACTGTGGGCATTAGTTTAACTCCTTATATCCTTTTTCTCTCAGTGTTAGAACTACTTTGAAAAAAAGTAGCAAGTGGTGTTAGGTGCATCTTTGTGGGACCGAATGGTACACAGCATGACTTACCTGGACAATTAGCTTTTTTTCTTTATCGGGCAGAATTCGGTAGGTATAAACACAATTCCGGTACCTGGAACAGATCAGAGGAGATATGATTAGACCTTCTCCAGAAGGGAATTGCACTGTGGCAACCCTCCTCGTGAAAAAAGGTGTTGGAAGATCCCGAGACACATAGGGTTCATGCACAAGAGTTTTAAACATTTCTCTTTCTTTCTTTCCCTGGAGACTGTGAACTAACACAAACCTGAAGTGTTCCTGGTCACTGAAACATGTTTGCAGATGTCACTGCAGAAAGTGATATCAGCATCAGCCTCAGAGTGAGTTATTCAACTCTTCTTCTGGCCGGAAATAAAGAAAACACCAAATGGCTCTAGCTGTCAGTAGAGTGGGCGTCTCAGGAAGGAATGAAAAAGCAGAAATCCAAAAAAGACAGGGCCAAAATCAGCAATGAATGAGTAAATTGAAGGGCTAGTATGTGCATCGACTTGTATTGGAAAAAACAAATAATAGATTTCAGCTAAATCACAGTAAGACAGCTGATTGCTAGGAACATTTTCCTGCACAAATCCTAAACAACAGCCTAAATGAAAATCCATCTTGCTATCCTGGTGCGGACGCACACTGCACATGTGCATCTGTAGATCAGCCATAACAAACATTTTGTCCCAGTTAAATTCAATTTGATTCATATTTAAGGGGGGATGGAGGAGTCTTTTGCCCGGTGGAGGGCCACGTTAATGCACAAGAGCCCAAGGGAAGCCTGAGCAGTGCTGTAACGTGGCAAGCATGATCTTCCTCAACAGCTGCTGAGCTTTGTGGAGCTTGCCCAAGAAGTGTTGACTAAAAATACATTTTTACCTTTCTCCCAAGTGAACAACAGATTGATCAAATCTGTGAAGTCACTTAGAAAGCACTCTGTTTAAAACATACAATATGGCTTTAAGCCAAATGATGCTGGTTTCAACCTCTTCCTCTCAAAGGGAAAACCAGAATCCACTCTTGGAGCTTCCTTGGCTGTAACAGAAACACTGCATTATCTGTGGAATCATCATGAAACGTGGGCTGAGGTCAGCCCCCCAGCTGGGGAGATCAGGCAGATCAATAAAACATCCTAATCTCTTTTACAATTATGCTGTGAGTCTATTAATCATATGCCTTTCAGAATCACTCCATGCAGGAGAGAGAAAAAGAGATCACCAGGATTTTAAGCAGCCTTATACAAGAAGTCACAAAGAGCAATTGGAAATGAAAAGAAATTACTCATAAATCATAGCTGAGTTTTTCCAGCATGTTTGGAGGATTTTGTCATGTATCCACATGAACCTGTAACTTTTGATGGCATTCATACAAAGGACACAGAAGAATTAGAACTGCTCCCAGAGCTCAGTACCACTTCACCAAACAATGTAAGACCTTTTCACCGGCACCTATTCATTCACACATCTGAGGATCTGGTACAGAGCTGGAAGTCACAGACATGATCCCCAACTGCTTTGGATTGCCACAACACTGCCAATTTCACCAAGCCCAGGGCAATCAACGCCAGATGCCCCAAGGAAGGGTATGGGTTTTGTTTTTATCTGTCAATGCAGTTCTCTTACACAATTTCCTCCTGCTGATATGCAAACAGGGCTAAGCAGAACTGCTCATGCAGCTGATGAGAGAAAATTTGTGTGTGGAGATTATGAAACTGATAAACGAACCAGCTCAATGGCTCTTGCGTCACAAGAAGACCCCCCTTGTTACCTTCACAGAAAGTGCCCCATCACACAGGCCTTTCGAGGCTGCTGTCATAATACTTGTAAAGAAGTTTAAGCTGAGGACAGGTAAGATCACTGGAAAAACAAGGGAAGAAAGGCTGTTGGGCAAGACAGGAGCAAGGAGGAGCACTTCCTAGGATCAAAAGCAGGAATCCTCTTTAGCAGTCCTCTAATTTAGTGCATGTGGATGGAGAAGACTGGGACTCACTCAATTTCTACCCTTGGGCTTTCTCTCCTCAGCATCCTGACTGTCAAGTTATGTGGTCCTAATGACTGTCACATTCCAGGTCCTCCCTAAAAATTGGGTTGAGTTGAGAATTGCTCAACCACTGTTCAGGCAGTCTATGGCAGGGGTAAATATAACATCAGCCTCAGCTTAAACACGTCCCCAAGTACTTTGTCATCTCTCTGTCCTCTCAACCACCCAGCGCAGGAAAGGGGACACAGCTTGTATTTTCTCTTTCCTCTTCTGCTGTACACATTTTTATGCACAGGTGATGATGTGCATACTGGGAGCACCTGGAAAGCCTGAACAGGACTGCCATGCTAAGCATGGCGCTAAGTGCACCATGAGAGAGGTCATCCCCACAGGGGGTTGGAAATGGCATCTCAGAGAGGGATCCCAAAGCTGCAGCTAGGCTTTGAGGGTCATCTCCAGAAGTGCTGTTAATCCTGCAGCCATTCACACACAAACCACCACCAGGAGATCCCCTGGAGGAATGATACCAGTTCAGGTACAGCATGCTGTGAACACTAAACAGGTTTTTTTTGATTTGAGGATCCAGGCGGTCCTCTCCAGGTAAGTTAAGGAACCCATTTCTTGTCAATAAACTGGCAGATCAAAGGATCCAGGCACAGAGAAAGGAGGAGGAAAATAGCTTTGCTTCTTGCCTTTTATGGGGCAGTGTGACCAGTAGAGCAGAGGACAGCAGTGCAGGGGAGGAGCATTCCCTCTGCGTTTGCTGACTGTTGCAGCTCTCTGCTAAGTTAAATGCTGCTGCTCTAAGTTTCGGAAACGGAGGGGAGGCACTCTTAAAAGGCCCTGCAAATACACCTCCCTTACTTGTCTGTATTTATACAAACCCTTTTTTCCTAAAGCAGCTCTTCAATAAAATCACTATTTCATTCTATGATTTAATAATAAGTGCTTTTGCTGGATTTTGACTGATCTGCCCAATAAACATTAGCTTTGTAGAACATGATGCTTCTTTTTCCAAGCAAATTTCATGGGTTTTTGTTTTCCTTATCTAAACACAGTTGACACTTTCTCACTTTCAACATAATTCTCTTTTTGTGAAAACCTTTTGCAGTCAGGCTTTCAATTCCCCTCTCATGCTTTGCCTCCAGCCTCTCTATTTTTTAAACAGAAGTAACTGAAGAGCTCAAACTTCAAACACCTTCCAGTCAATAACACAGCTGAAACTGATACATCTCTGAGGAAGTTTTCAGCTTCAGCAAAGCTGCCCATTTTGTCAAGATGACATTCAGAAGGAAAGACTTATGCACCACCTTTAACCCTTTCTCTTCACAAGGTAACTGCAAACCAGCATAAGCCGAAGGCTTATTAGGTACTTCGACAGAAGTTTGTGTGACATTTCTCAGACTGTAATTAACGCCAGCCCTTTGCACCACAGATCCAGCTGCTCTTGGCTGACAAGACTGGGTGCTCCCCGTTTCTTTAATCAAGCCATTCATGTTAGCCATCTTAGAATGGATTTAAGAACATAACCTTTGGCTCCCGGTTCAGAAAATTCTGGTCATGATATTGTTTCTATTTCCTGATCCCACGTCTCTCAAGTCACAAAAGGCTTTCAAAGTTGGCTGCGTAAACATTTACAATGGAAAAACTTATGCAAATGCACATTAGTAGACATTTTTACAGCACCTTCCCTTTCTATAATCCCCACCATCACTCCGTAAAAATATTTTGTGTACATACTGGTTACAAGGCAAATCAAAGGGGTCATACTAAAAACACTCAATGGAAGCAACAGTCTATTCTAGCAAAATGTTCCCTGACTTGCAACTGGGGCCCTCAGCCCATGCTACATGATTGCCCCTCCTTCCTCCTGCTTGTCCTAGCTGTTCATCTGCAGCCACCCTTCCTTGCTCTGGTCCCTCCAGAAAGACAAAACTCTTCCCCGTGATATTACAAACATCTTAACAGGCGGGCGCAGAGGCTCTCTGCGCTTTGTGAACAACCCCATTACCCAGCCACCGATCTCTGACAGTCCAACACCCACGCTTACAGGGCAGTTACCCAGCCTCATGCTTTTCTGCAGATGAATCCTCTGCAGCAGACTGTGTTGTCACCAGAACCCTGACCTCAGAGACAAGCAGTTAGACCATAGTTATAAACAGCACCACCACCACCTTTACCACTGCAAGAGATAGACTTTGAGAAAGAAACTACACTGACAAACCTGCCTGTAATTTTATGTGGGGTAAGGATGAAATAAGTTTTATTAATCTGCTGCACAATGGCAGCAAAGAGGATCTGGCAGGCAGAACAGGGTTCCACAGAGGCTCTCTTGATCTCTCCTAAGCAGAGAGCAACTGTCTTACCTCTCTGTAATGCAAAGTCAAATGCTTCAGACTTCATCTACTGACTTCAACCTCCTCTTGCCCCCGCACTCCTGCCTCCAGGAGTAACACCTGCCCCTCACAAACCCAGGGCAGGAGGCCCTGCACTCTGTTCCCCAGCTCCAACCCAGAACAGGGGGTCAGGGCATCCAGCACTTCCCTCCCTATTTCCCACATGAAATATTTACCCTGTGAGCCACATTAATGATGCAGGTAGAATCACCGCTGTGCTCTACCACACACAGCTCCAGGAATTATTTCAAGCCTTTTGCTGAATGGGACGCGGCATTGTACAAGCAGGTGGGTCAAATGCATACTGAATCAGAACAAGAGAAGTCCCTGGGAGGGTACCAAGCTCAGTACTTGAGTTGTTAAATGTTAAACCTGACCCAAGTTGTTAACAGGCTCAAAGAGGTCAAGAGGTTATTTTCTCTCAGAGCACAGCCACAATATCTTTGGTTATTCTTTCCTTTTGAATCAGGGGCAGGAGTAGCATGAGCAGCACAGCAGTAAAAGAACATGGGTTTGTTCAGCCTGGCTCTGCTCCCAACCCTTCCCTACGCTGTGGCCCAGTCAGGTGAGACCAGCCACGCTCTGGTGTGGGCTGCACCTTCCCAGCAGGTACCGTGGCTGTTTGCCTTTGTGCTGGAGAGAGTGCAGGGGGTAACACCCTGCATGAACAGGGACAAAAGTGTCAGCATGAAGCACGAGGTTGAAAGCTGTACTTACAGCACGCAGAGCGCATATGCTGAAGCAATTGATTCACTGGCCCGCACAAGGAAACTGCCATCCTTGCCTACTTTGGAGAGCAGGTCTTCGGCTCTGGAGCGAGTGATGTTGCCGTGGTACCAGCACTGATCCATCGCTGGAGCTGGAGGAAACCCGAATGCCAATACAGGAGCTGCCAGAGCTGCCTGTGTGTCTGTGTGTAACAATCAGGCAGCTTCAGCTCACCAGCTTCCTGTTTCAATAATACAGAGAGGGAAAGGAAACTCAGCCGCGGACAACTTCCTCAACTCAAACAGCTCAGAGAGTGAGCGTGACATGTTCCTGCAGCCCCCACTCTCCCTCCTCATGCTGCAGCTGAAGCGACTAGCGAGCCCATGTTCCCTGCCTTTCCCTCCCCCTTCATCTCCTAATACTCTGTATCAAGAAGTCCCAGCTGGGGATCCCTTCTGGTCCCCCAATAATTCAGTCCCCTAGGCTTCGGTGGCCTGCCATCTCATTTACAATTTCTTGCCAGACCCTTTGAGTTTCCATCTTTTTCCTGTCTGTCTGTCCTACCCGCTACAGGTGTCCATGGGGAATAAATAAATCCCAGACTGATCCGAAACACACTGTACTAATGGATATTTAGCATTGACTGCCCCATTCCTGCCTCACATCTATCTAGGTGTGAGGAGGGAACTTTGAAGAACTGGAAAAAAAAAAAAAAAAAATAGCCCTGCTCATGTTTCCGTGCACAGAAGCAGACGTAGCGGCTGATTTGCTCTGGGGATTTGTGACCGAAGCTCCCTGCCAGCTACTGTGAGATGGATTCAAAGATCTTTCCTACTCTAAATCCCCGAAGGTGTGACGGAGCAAAGCCATGTCTGGCAACCTGTGTCAGAGAGGGCAGAACTGGAGTTTTCACTTCCCTTTTCTTTGTCTGTACATCTGCCTCTTGTCTGTGCTAGGTAGCATGCTCAGTGCTGCATCTCCAAGGCAGAGCAACGAGGGGCACATTTGCAGCAAACAAGGGCATCGCATGCAGGGGCACTGCCTGCATGGCAAATTTGGTTGCCCATCCTGTACCTCCAACCACCCTGCCTTTGAAGGCAGCACTTCTGCATATTGACGTTTGAGCTGTACCTAAAAGCAGGAGCTGAGCTGGGACTCTGTCTGGGACTCAGAGTAGAGAGGGAAGGTCCCCAGGAATGGCACAGACACTGCCAGCACTACGCAACCCTCACCTCCTGGACCCACGAGAAGCGCTGGAACCACAGTACCTGGATCACGTACAGAGTGCTGCCCCCATAGGCAGCATGGGCAGCAAGGCAGGAGAGAGCAGCCTATGACTGAATTGGGCGAGACTAGAATTTGTGGTTATGGAGAGGGACAGTGAACCAGTACAGCCCAGCATTCATCCCTGCCAGCCTTCCTGGTACTTTCAGTCATCCAGACATCCGCTCTGCAGTGTCCAGCTTAATCTCTGCCACTGAGATTAAACTGTGGGCGCCAGCAATCCAAAATTGTGTGGCCAGCATAGGACCCTGCTAAATGGGCAGAACTGCAATGTGCAGGGCTTCCTGTCCATGCTGAGCAAGCACTCTCTATCGATCAAAATTAGCTCAGCTGGACCTGCTCTTCAGCTTCACCCAGATCCGCATAGGGCTTTAGGAGTCAGGGTCCCATGGATTCAGGTGCCTAAACGGAGTCAGATGCTGAATGCCATGAAGTGGCTCTGCATGGACAGTAGCTGTAAGATCGTGTAAGCCAGAGTGGCTACAAACCCTATTGTCTCCACTGAGAAGAGTGTCTGCATATGGCAAAGGGACTGTGCAGCTCCTTTGACATCCTGCCTGGCCATAGTGTGCTGCTGGCCTCACCTGTACCAGCTCCTTGGGATTTCTGATACTTACAGCAGCTTCTCGGGAACACAGTTGCAGCAGGAATCAGAACAGCTCTGAATGTCAAACCACCGCTTGACCTCACCATGGTCTCCATGCAATGGACCCATATGTTGACACAGAGATGACAGAGCTGCTGCACAACATGAGTTTTGCTGGAATGAAACTGTGTTTGGAGAGTTTCTCCTGATCTACTGCAAGTAAACACAAGGTAACAGAGAAGTACAAGCCCTGGTTAGACCTCTGAGACTGATCAGCTGTATATTTAACACTTAACTCCTGTCTGTCCCACCACCAATTTAAGTTTTTAGCAAGCTGCTGCTATTTCCTACAAATATGTGGATCCCCTGTCCAGCCACACACAACTCCTTGACTTGGAGACATAAACAAGGGAATGGGAATCAAACACATGTGACAATTGCGGCAATAAGGCTGGTTTCTGTGAGCTTTTCTTGGTTCTAAAAGAAAGCACAGTACAGCTTCAGCTGCTCAAAAGGTGAATCCCAATCCCCTAACATAAACAGCTCTCTGATCCCTAATGGCTCATTCACGACACTGCCTGAAGAGGAAATGGTGTCTGTTTTACTTCTCATGGCGCTGGCATGTGAATTCTGCAGCGCTGGAGAAAGACTGATCCCCGCGCGGTCAGCTCACAAGTGCCTGCGTAGCCTGAACTACCTGATTCCCAATGGACAGCAGCAACTTCTGTCCCACACAAAGACAAGAGGCTGTTCTGCAGCAGATACTTATACCACTCATTTTCTTTCCATTTGTGCCTGTGGCAGAGAAGGCTGGTGAGTAGATCTGAGGAAGAAAAGTTTAAAGAAGTTATCCAGAGGGGGAGCACAGTGATCAGCCAACACAGGCCTAAGGTTTTCAGAAGGAAGAGGGTACACTTCGAATAGTCTACACTGTCATCCCATGGTTGGGACAAAGCACCCAAACCTTGTAAAACAAAAGATTAATGGGTTGATCTGCAAGATAAATCTAACCCAGACTAAACAGAAGCTTTTAGATAACTGCAGCAGTAGTATTTCATTTAAATTTACTTGAGAGAATGAGGCCACAGGCAAAGAACTGGGACACGTTTTTGATGTTGGATAATCAAAAATTGCAGTCCTGGCAGTCTGTGGACAAAGCAAACATTATTTTTCCCCACGTTAGGATATTATTCCAAGCTGTCTCTCAGATATTGCAACAAACGCTTCATCTAAACTGGGTCTGCAGCAAACAGATGTCCAGGTCATATTGTACCAACTAGCTGTGAACTCACCAGCCTGTCCAGGACCAGTGGATAAATAATGTCTGTGGCATCATTCAAAATGCACATTGATCACCCAAAATCCCCACATATATCCAGCCTGTGCAACGCATCAGCAAGGGCACTGCCAGGCTTGGTCAGATCAAAAAGTTCTCAACTATGCATTTTCATGCCATGAAACAAAAGTATTTCATAGTATGCCTGACGAGGGAAGTTAAGTCTATAGGACAGCAGTTAGCTTTGCTAGAGTCTAAATATAACATTCCTTCATTAGGCATCAGTAACAGGCTCTTGGGCACAAAGGTGTATTTAGACTCTGGCCTACATCTAAAGAGCACATGAGTAATACCCACAACGTACTGGTTGGCTGAGCCACTCTGTGCTACTCCAGCCCAGCTTACTACTGACCTGTTGCTGGGGAAAGGCTCAGCAAATTACAGGTGTATTTGTGAAGGCCATGAGATCTCTTCACTCCCTTGGTACTTGCAGCCTCCATGTGCCCTGAAACAAACCTAAAGGGTGAGAAAAATCAGGGCCCGTTCTCCCACTGCCCCTGAAAGTCATCAGCAATAAAAGGCAAGGGGGGGGGACACTGAGCAAGCAGAGACTCACAGACCTGAGCAGCAACAGTGCAAAGGATCCTACAGGACCTGCTAGTGTTCCCCAAAGGGGATGTGTTCTGAGAACGCTCTGGAAAGCGGGTATTTTTCTTCACCAACAGAGCAAACAAACATGTTTTCCTTGGAGCCATTCCACACGTGCACGCACACAGAATATAGCACGTAGCAAACAAGCACAGACTGGTTCATAAAGCAGAATTTTGTCCAGAGGCAGGGGTAAAGCTTTCCCAGCTCCATCTGCTCTGACATGTATCCCTTGATACATGTTCATTTCTGGTCACTCCCCTTGTCTACTGAATGCATAATGTCTGCTTTCAAATCACACCGCAGCCTCAGAATAGTCTCTCTCTCTCACCAAAACTGGGCCTGTTTCCTTCAGAAACCTGCTGAAAATCTGTCTATGTTGGAAAGCCTTCCCAGCTTGAGCACTCTCAAGCTGCTCTGGGCTTGGTCAGGTCCCCTTCCTCTGACACCTGTGCCTTGCAATTTGCTGGAAGTGGGGTACGTTATTTGTTTGACACACTGCCTCATATGCCAATAATACTCTGTAATAACAACAGCCATGCTTGCAAGACATTGGGTTGTCAGCAATAAGAGCAGTTGCTGTGTGGAGTTGCTTGTGTTAGAAAGACCAGCAAGTATTTCCCTTCCTGACTATAAATTGGGAGCTCCCTCTGCAGACCTGTCCTGATCCTGCAGTTTCAATACAGGCAAAATGCCATTTTTGCCACTTGCCCTGTCCCCAAACATGGGGCAGGGGGGATTCTGGTGTCCTGCATTGGTCCTCCTGTCACTGCCCAGGGAGAGCGAAGAGCTGGAGCACACGAAGCTGTGGTTTTCTTACACATAAGAAAGTGCAGCTTCTTAGTGCATTGTAAGCAAAAGGGCAAATAAGCAAGAAGATACAGCATGAGAAGAAAGAAGTTAGACAGAAGTCCCGGTGCGGGGCGAAGAACTTGACAAGGCAACCCCAAATCCACTGCAGAAGTGTGCAGAGAATATCCCAAGAGCATGGCATCCCATGGCCTCGCTGAAATGAGAAGACAGCAAGCCCTGAAAGCTAGAGTTGCCAGCATGCACTATGCTGACTGCAAGGAGCCTACCTAACCAGACCCAAAGCAGATTTCTGAAGATAACTGCAGATATAGGGCAGTAAGCCCAGCATCCTCTCCAGCACTTTCTCCACAGCTTGCTAAATACAGCTCAGCATAGAATTGCTGCCCTCTATTCCCACACAGTCCCTGCACTGTCAGCGTGCACGTCCCTAATCGAGCTTATCAGAGACCACAAGGTGAGAGGCCCTATACAAAGGTCACGCTTGTTTTGAGCACGTGATGTTTAAGATGGCAGTCGAAGGGAAAGGTGAGAAGTGAGAACAGCCAACAGAAAACAAAACCAAACACATGTTCAGTTTTAGTATGTTTAATAGACTTTGTAATCTACAGACGCCACAAGCCAATGCCAAACTGAGGGTGCAGAAGGAGTGAAAAAAACCCCTTTTGCTGAAAGATGAGAAGTGACAGTGAAAAGAAGTATCAGCAAAAGTGGTTTTCAGAGGGATGCTGATGGAAAGGCTCAAGACTCAGCACTCTGATGGAAAGGCTTGCTTCAAAGTGAACATTACAAAGATTATCTCTTCACATTGTTGGTGAGTACCATACTCAAAGAGGCAGGAGAACAAGGGTGAGCCATCTGGACCAATCCCCATGTACTGCAGATCTGAATATGCACACAGGCCCTTGAAGAGGATGCTTGGTTTTGTCCAGTGTGCTGGATTTAAAGGGGTTTTGTTGAGGTAAACTCCTAAATCTCTTCGACCCTTTGGGTCTGTAGGATGAGAGTAGAGCAACCAACTATCTTGGCATCTGACATCAGAGGGAGGTGGGAAGGCAGTAACACTTCCATGACATCCAGAGGGAGGTTCTACCAGCATTTCAACCCGCTGGCCTCCCTCAAAGTCCACCCCATGGTTGTAGCTGACAGCCTGGATTCTGGCTCCTCTGCTGCTCCTTGCATTGCAGTAGAGGACCTTTCTGCCACAGGTGTGCACCTCTGCTACCTGGCACTCCACCGCGCTCTCCTCCCCCACGAAGTTCCCCATCTCCCATGTCTTCCCGTGGTCAGAGCTGATGAAACAGAAGGCGTGAGGGGTGGGATGTTGCTTAGGGTCCAAGATACGATAGGCATAGGCAGGGATCACAAGGCTCCGGGCCTCGTTGAGCAACTGTAATCCATGACCTGGCCCCACTGCAAAAGTGGCCCAGTTCTTGTACTCGGTGCTAATGGTACCATCGGTGACATCCTGGGCAGTGCTCCAGGTACGTCCTTGGTCCATGCTAGTGACGTAGCAGAGACGTACCAGGTTGATCTTTGTTCTGAGCTGATGCTGCTCAGAGATCTTCCCTGGGACAGCTATGAAGAACAGGATCAGTTTCCCTGAGACCTCATCGTAAACAGGACAGGGGTTCATAGATCGGTGGTCCTTCAGCTGCGCACTGACAATGGTCTCCATGCTATTCCACTGCCAGGGCCCATGCGAAGGGAGACAAGAATGAAACATACTGTTACAAATAGATCCACATTAGGGTGTAAGGATGCCTGGATAAAAGTTACAGAAGAACATGAGAAGAACAGAAGAGAAGCAAGTTAGTGGACAGAGCAAGAAATGGGAAGAGAACATACTGGCATCACCAAATGTACGTGAAAATTATTTGCATGATCCAGTCCACGTGCACTTCACTTTTTAATTCCTACTCACTGAGGAGCTGATAGCTCTGAATCTCAATGCAGCTGGTGTCTGATGACACAGTCTAAAAAACTACAGTAGCTGAATTTTCAGAAATTCTCACAAATATGTATATGAGACATAGACATGCCTGATGGTAAAAGTGTACTGGAACAGATGCCATGCCGTGTCAGTGCTTCTTCAGAAGTCAGCTAGATAACCGAGCCCTTTTCAAGTATCCTGGGTGCTGACAAATTCCTTTTCATTCAGACTCCTATTTCTCCATTTTGATCCATGTGTGAATGGGCATCCCAGCCTACACTGAGACACCTTGCCAGAGATGACTGCATGGCTTTACACACACTGGTGTGGAAATTTGGACCACAAATTGTCCGACACAGAAAATAGGTCGCAGAGCAGGTATAACTACCCTTCAAGTCCTGCCTTGCTTTAAATGAATAGCACATAACACAATCACAATTCTAACACTAACAATACAAGTAGAAAATTATTCCTACACAGAGTTATTGGTTTGGTAAAAGAAGCAGTATTTTCCAGTAAGATTATACTAATTCTACTTTTAGATTTATTTAAAAGATTATACTTTTCTACCCTGACTTGCTGATTACCCTTTTTGGTCATGGCTTATCTTTTCTATTCAACTAGTATTAATTTTTTTGGAATATTTAATATTTCCATGTTAAGAAACGTTAGCATGTGAGCACAAATGACTAAGTTTACGGCAAACTGAGCCCTGAATTACAGGGGCTTGCACAGGATGTTACCTGAATGGTATGACACTGCAGGTGCACTTGAGAGGCTGCTTCTGCTAGGAGGACTCCAGCTCTTACAGAGTCTATAATCTAAGACAACTAGTCACCAATGAAGGATTGGAATAGAAAAACATAATGACTTTTTTTTTTTCCTCCAAGACATTAATGCATTTGCAAATGCAAAAAATGATTATAAATAGAGTATCCACCACCCCCAGTCACCCAGCGAGATAACTGTTAATAATAACTGGTGGATTAATAAGGTAGCCAATTCACTGGCACAGACAAACCAGACGACACTCTTTTGCGTGGGGAGACTAGCTGTTCTCAATTGTTTTTTAAACCAGAAATTAGTCCTAAGAAGATGAATTAAAAAAATAGTCACCGATTACTAATTCACTCCTCCCTGTCCCTGTGCCACTCCCCATTTATGCATCTCCTCCACATCTTTGCTGTCGCAACAGGGCTTTTGTCCTATCTCTCTCTACTTCCCCAGCTCTGTGATGATAGGTCAAAGCCATCCACAGAAAATAATCTGCTCCTGCCCCGCTTTAGTCCCCCCCAACAGCTGCCTAGTCATGGGGTTGAATCCCAGCGGTTATAATGACACATGCATTACTTACAAGCAGATTCATCTCCTGTAAGTGGGAAGAAGGAGAAGCTGCCCTCTCCCTACAGCAAGAGGACAAACACATTCAACTCATTTGGGGACAGGGGAGTAGTACAGGCGGGCAGTCTCACCCATTTTCTCCCCACACTGGTACCTGAACGTGATGCATGGTTGGGTCATATATGCCTCTGCGCATCGCTATTAGCTTGGCATGTTCATCCACCACGTCCTCTCGTTCCTCAGCAAATGCCAGGATGATGCTGAAACGCGGCAGGTAGAGCAGGGCTGGAATTCGATAGCTCCAAGTACCATTCTGGAATAACGTCTCTTGCTTCAAGACAGGAAATGAAGCCATTGTGCTAGAGGGAAGAAGACAAAAATGCATTGCATTTTGATCCACTCTTAGCCCTGCAAAATGTGATGGGGCAGAGCCCACCACTTTTTGCCCTCCCTGCTCAGTGGAAATTGTCCCACATTGAAACATAATTTCTGCTACTTGCAGCTTTGTCTTTTTCTTGTGCTTTTCCAAAGAGAACCCATGTGTTGCATACTAGCTGGCAACACAGACCAGACTTACCCCAGGAACAGCCTGGTTGATCTTACTGGAGTGACGTAAGGTAAGTACACTAAATACAGTTAATGAAAAAGCTGTCTGTGGTTTGTTTTTTCTTTTTAATTAAATTCACAGGCTGGGATTTTTGTGGGTTTGCTTTGTAATTCAGAAGACTGTTGATAATCAAACATTATAGTATTTTCCCTCAGAAGGCCATTACTGTCTTTGTTGATGGTGTTTCCAAAACCCAGCACAGAACTTCTGCTTTGCCAAATACGAGCTTAATATCCCGTATAAACAACGCACTGAGGCAATCCCTGACCCCAGCTGCACCCCTATTTCAGGATTGTAAGCACTGAGCATGAAAAGAGAAGGAAAGAGAACATATCTCCCCTTGTAAGATTAAAGAACGGTCTGAATGGTGTCCCACCACATTGGGTGAGACTTCGGGCCAGGCAAAAATCTTGTGGTCTGTACAGTGACTTAAAAGCAATATTAGGAATGCAAATATGAGGGGGCATTTAGGGAAGCTGCTTCTATGAAACTAGTCTGTGCTATGCCCCCACATAGTCTCTCTTCCTCTCCTCGGACCCACTCAGCCCTCTGTCCTCTTACACCCAGCCTCTCCTGTGAACTCATTTACTCTGATAAAAACCCACTGGCTCAGGGGAATTATGTCTGAGAAAAGAAGAGAGAAAAAAAAAAAAGAAAGAAAAAGGATTTCTAACATGATACACCAGAAACTGAAGGCCTGAATATCCTCTGCTCAGTAGAGAGGGGAGGGGAAAAAAGGAAAAAAAAAATAAAAATCAAGCCTTAGATCTCTGACGCATTGAGTGGGTAGGATGGCAGGGAGAAGATGACAATACACTATGAGTAAGAAATTCAAATGCCTCCTACCTCGGCTGAGGCAAGACTTGCTGCGCTCTTCGTTGAGGATTCTCCTATTTACCTAAATCTTGGAAAGCGCTGGAGTGGCTATTGGCCATGTATCAGATCCTTATGTCTTTGAAGTCTGTCTTGATAATTCAGGACCAGAGGGAGGCAAACTGAAGATTGCTTATGCAGCTGCAGAGTGCATGTATCTACCTGGAGAATAGTTTCCACTCTTCCGTATTACAAGAGAAAAGATTATATTAGCCAGCATAACTAACATAGACTTGGTTAAACCTTTTTTTTTTTTTTTTTTTTAAACCAGTGCTGATTACTGAGTTAGGACAGCACAGATAAACTAAGTTCATCCTCCTCAGACACGACCATCACATTATGCTCTATCCAGATCCATAGCTAGGCAGTGAGTACTCAAATATTCCCTGCTTTCACTTTCTAGATGCTATTTAATATCAGTGAGATTTTTGAACTCACAGCACTCATCAAAAGGGTCTGAACAGCGCTGTTTTAGCTAAAGCCAGCTGTACAGACCCCGGCTATCCACAGCCCCATTGCCGCTCAGATGCACAGCCACGGGAGATAGAAGCCTATCTCCAAAGGGCAGCTGCTTGCTCCTCACTGTCACTGATGGTACAGCAGTCAGACACGGCAGCAGCAGCACTGCTACTATACAGAAACGTTACCAGAATTTGACTGCAGCTATCCATGCAACGACTTGAAGAAAATAGGAAAACCTTCCTAGAACAAATAACTGTGCTGTTCACTACTTACCAGCATGGATCTGGCTATTTATATAGACCACAGTCGTGGCTGTGTTCTCATGGCTCCTGAAACAGAAGCTCACTACAGTGCTTCCAGACTATTTAAAGGGAGATTATTTAAAGGGAGATTAGTCAGCCTGTCTAGTGCAGCACAGGTTCCCTAGCATTCCTGCTCATGATGCCATTCTGATATTGCAATCCTGCTTCAGGGCAGGGCAAGAAGGCCAATTTAAAAAAAAAAAAAAAAAAAAAAAGAAAGAAAGAAAGAAAACAGAGAGAGAGATCTGTGCTGCCCCACAAAGCCCCCTATCCAAAGCCAAGAGACCATGGGAGGCTGTGCTGGAGCTGAGTTCCTCCCATATGAGCCTGTCATCTGCACACATCTCTAGGCATGCTCTTAGCCCCTCCGCGAGATGTGCGGGGTGTGTGTCACAACGCTCTTCCTCTTATTGTCACATGGGGATTGAGGGAAGGTGGGATGTTGAAAGGCTGGGAATAGCTGCCATAGAAACAAGCCTGAGGTTCCTGGACACAGCACCCGCAACTATAATCAAGGAAAATACTAGAACCAAGTGACTCTTCCTTCTATTCAGAGACTAAACAGAGATATGTGCAGTGTGTGTGTATACACATATACACACATTTGTATATATACTCCCTACACACAGTGTGGGTATTATGTCTGTATGCATATATATACACACATACGCACTATGTATCCATCTGCAGAGAAACTCTTCCATCCTTTTTTAAACACACTTAAAGTCAGTATTCAGCGTCTTCTACCTTCTCCCTCACGGAGCCTCAAGCAGAGATTGAGTCACAACAGTTTTAGTTTCACACAGAATTGAAAATGCAGAATCTTTAAATAAGCTTAAAGTTCTTAATATATATTTAGAAAAAATAGTGCTGCTTTAGTCATTTCTCCAGCCAATTGAAATTGATTTTTCTCTTGACCTCTACCCATTTTCAAAGGCAAAAATCACGATCTACACTCTCCTGAATAAAAGAGAAATAAAATTAGCAAATCATTGACAGGTCAGCAAATTATCAACAGAACAGCCACATGAAGAGCGTTCAAAAGCTCTAGCACTGCATGAATTCATATCATACATGCCAGTCCCTCTGAGATTAAACTGCCAAGGGATGCATGCATCCATGATGCTACTTTGTTCCTAAACCCTACTGAAACAGCACCGGCTGGCCAGCAAGGAAGAAGGTAACGGTGATGCAGCCACCAGGATCTAAGGACATTGGCAAGACCAAGTTTGTTAGACCATGGCAATATCTTTTGAAAGACCAAGAGCTATAACTGGAAAAAGACAAACTTCTGGGTACACAAAGGCCTGAAATACAAGCAGGAGACTGGAGAGCTGTACACAAACCAACAACAATTGTTCAGATCTGTATCAATTCAGTCACCCTGGAGAGAAAAGTTAGCTGTAGCTTTGTGAGGTAAAGGGGTGAGAAAGGGGAAATGGAGTTCATACAGTTACTTTTTCCTAGGAGAAAAAGAGGTAGCTGGTAACCTCTTCGCAGATGACAGAGATGGTAGTGAGGAGAAGGGAAATTTATCATGTAGCCATTAAGCCAGTATTCCCTTCTGCATTTTGGCATTTATTGGAGTTTCGCATTTTTCTGAGGCTTATATTTGAGAAGTGTCCTGTTCAGGGAGACTGATGTTTACCTGCAGTTCTTCTCCAAGGCACCAGGGAAGCTGCTGCACTGAAATCCAGTACCTCACCTCCAGATGGAACTGGGCAGAGGCACAGTGAAAACACACAAGGGAAAGGGAGAGTTAAATCGGAGGAAACCATTACTCATAGTTTGCAAGTTATACAGCTGTAATCATTTCCAAAGCAGAGACTGCTTCCAGTACACCAGAAAAGTCAAAAGAAATAACAGTTGTCAACAAATGAATTGATGACAGATCTGATGCCTGGAGGGATTCCAAGTTGCAGTAAGGGATAGGTGCTGATAGGCACCAGGAGAGGGTCCTTGTTCCTTCCACTTCTGTCCTTCAAGGCAGCTCACATGGACTTGTCTATAGAGCAGGATGAGCCCTTGCATGTTTATTTGCTTTAACCCTCTCCAAGAAAAGTGACTAAAAAGGATAACATTTCCACTGGCCTCGGCTTCTGTAAAACCTGTCCTTAACATGTTCAGATTCAAGCTGAAATGACAGTATGTCTTTAAAAACAAACAAGCAGAAATGAGATAATATGCTGAACCCCATCCTTTGGTCCCTGTCAGAGTGCTCTGCACTCTGTGCAGGAGGCAGCTTGTTCTTGAAGGAATTCAGATAGATCCCAAACAAACTCATCCAGGGAGGTTTTGGGGGAAAACACAAACAAAAAAACCCAAGAGAGTCATGTGCAAAACCCAACTAAAATTCTGCTTTTCAAGGCAAGCACAAAAATCCAGGTCCAGTTGTTCCCTACTCAAGATCAGACCTGGACTTACAGTGTTTTCCAAACTTGTAAAAGTCAGCTAAGTGCTATGCTGAAATACATTTCTTCTTTCACTTAAAGAAGACATTTCCATTGGGATATTGCATAGAGGGGGGTCAAGAGTAGCCACGTTCCAGCTGTATAGGGCTAAGAAAGAGGAGACCCAGTTTGCTTCTGGAATACTTGCTGCACAGTGTGTTCCTGTGTGCAAGCCTTTCCTCCTAGCTAAACAGTGTGACTGTGCCTATTTCTGCCAAAGCCCAGCATCAGACTGCTTCATCTCCAGCCTTCTTATGTACCTAGACCAGATCCTACACTAAATCTAGGCTACAGGATTTCTTAACAAGCCAGACAGCACACATTTATTTAGTCCAATAAATTACCCTCAATGTAAAGTCAGAAAGGAGAGTTATCAGAGAGACCTGCCAAACAATAAACTTTAAACAAACTAAACCATTCAGAATTCAAAACTGAAAAAGCACAAAACTGGAATAACTTTTATCCAGCAGCCAATTGGATTAAACTTTTTAACCACACTAGAAACAGAAAGTTTTTCTTGTGGTAAAAACTTCATACCACACTTACAGGGGGATTTTCAGCTGCCCCAGTACATGCTTTCCTAAGTAATCAACCAAGTTCTGCTTTTAACGTGCTGTGGCTCGGCCTGGCAGTAGCTCCTCTGCCTTAAAGTGCAGGTTTTCTTAGCACTAGAGAGGAATTACATGAAGCAGCAGTATTTTTCTTAGCATATGTTTGGTGGAGGAATAGACAAACTGCACTCCTACTTGAGCCTACAAAATGTTGTATTTACCTTTTTAGTTCCTAGCAACATCCATTGTTATAAAAAAGGTTGTTGTTTTCTTTTAAAAAAAAAAAAAAGAAATACCTCTTTCACTCTGTGTCTCCTGGAAGTCACGTCAAAGGGGGGGGGAAAACCCAAACAACAAACCAAAAAGCACTCCTATTGGATTAGATAAAAGGGAGGCTCACAACACTTACCAACTAGGTTCCAACCTGCAAAATTATTTATATTGGCAGCAACGTCAGCTGTCTCGGATCCCCAAGAAAGGCTAGCAGCTGGCATGTATACACAAGCTGACATTTAAATAGCAAACCTGTTTTGCATATAAGGGGAGGTTCCATGTAAGCTGGACAAGCACTAGGAAAGACTTTTAAATTATCATAGTAATTAAACAGCATATTTCTACCTGCATGGATTGACAGCACTGCAAAACAGCTGCTGTTTCTAATGGTTATACAGTTCAGCGCACTATCCTATTTCTTGGTCCTCTTGTCCCCTTGTGCTGAGGAGGGGAAAGTTCCTCTGGTCCCAGCATGCAGACTCCCAGTGCTTCCTCTCAGAGTGGTCCTGAGCTCTGGGAAAGTTTGCCAAAAGAACCCAGAAAATGGTTATAACCAGCAGGTGATGGTGCTGTGATAATCTGACCTATCCCTCTGCCAGCTCCACACACCTCCAATCCATCAGCGTGCTGTTTCTGGATGAAGAAATGGGTTAACAGCAGAGTCCCCAGGCAGTGGTACAGGAATGACATGCTGGTGCATGCAGATACAGCTCCCAGCAGCCTCTGTGGAGGGGTTACCAATGCCAAACTATCCCAGCAGCTGCAGTCAATGAGCTAATGGGGAGAGTCAGGCAGAGGAACAGAGAGGAGAGTATGAGCCAGGGTCCCAGCTGAGGAAGAAGAGGATGGCATTACCTCTTCTCCTAGCTGTGCCCTGGCTGGCTTAGAGACAGCACCTGCAGCTCCTGGGAGTACCCAAGCAAATGATTTCACAATTACCTTGTGCCAGTGATCTAATATGCTGCTGCTGTCAGAGATGAACTTTCCTATCCCATTCCTTGCTGTTTCTTTTGCTTCCCCCCTCTTCTCTACTGTGTTTCCATTGCTGCTATTAATGCTTCTTGTCTCTGAAGTGATCTGAAAACATGCGTATAATGATCCCGCAAACAGATCTTGCTAATAATGAAAAAGGAGGAAGAAAAGTCTCCTCATTTGATGGCGTTGTGGTTGATCTGTGCAAGCCAAATAGGGAGTTGCAAAGGTGTGGATTTACAACCAATCAACCAAATTAATGTAATGCTTCTGTGTTACTATCTTTCCTCTCTCTTGAGCAACTCTGTATCCCTTCTTGTGCCAACACTGATGCTCATCTTACCTTGGCATCAGAGGATGTCAATCTGGCAGAAAACTACTCCATTAAAAAAAAAAAAAAAAAGTGAACAGTTTTCTGCTAGGTCATTCTCCTGGACTGCGTCAGCAAGAGTCAAACAACCAGGAGGATCTGCAGCAGGAGAGGGAGTAGAAACATGAAGCTGTTGACAGGAGGAGCAGACTCACTCTCTGACTGGCAGCTAGCCATTACATCAAATTAGCTTTAGTTTTACATCGTAAAACCACACCCCATGTTTACGAACCTTGCCTAACTGGGCAAGTGAAGTATTGCCTTAACTGAGACGTGCAAGAGAAGCCTGAGGGTATTTGTATCTCGCTGCTTTACCTGGAAACAAACAATAGTCAATGCAAGGAAAAGTCCCTCCAGAGACAATGGCATTGATATCCACTAGATAATAACTTTTAACAGTGACTCCTGGAGAAAATCCAGAGTCAAGTAAACCAGAAGCAATTAAGGAAGGAGGAGAGACACTAAAGATGCTGCTAAGGTGCAGTCTGCCAGAAGGCCAGACATGAATGATTGCTTTATGAGTTTCTTCACCTTTTTTCTGCTCCCTGGCTAACAGCAGCGTTACTCAGGTGGTGTTCTGAGTCACACACTTCACTTCTGCAGCCAGACAATACATAAATGCCCGTTTGTTTAATAGAAATCACCTTGCCCAGCTGCACCTTAAAACTGGTTCTCCATCTCTTAGAGTGGGAAGTCCCAAACATGGCTTGCTGTGGTGGCAATGGTTCCCTGCTCTACGTTGGCAGCACACATGTGGCAGAGCGGCCGTGCCTCTGGCTACCTCCCACCTCCCCTTACCATACCGCAGTCCTCTATCTGCAAAAAAACCTCCTTCATGATTAAAAAAAAAAGTACTTTTTCCAAACAACATGTTGTGCACTGCAACTGTTTTATGAAATCATTCCTTGCTAACTATCAAAAAATGGATGTCTCAGTGTAGACGTGCTAGGTTTGATCCTCCCTCTTTCCTTTTAGTGTAAATCAAAATCAGTGTCACCAGTGAAGTTTAAAATGGGTATAGGTCTGAGGAGAATCAAGCTCTTCAATTCTATTGTTCCACACTTACTTCATTGCCCTTATAGCTGATTGTTGTAATGAAAACGTTTTTAAAAAGGTTAAAAAATGCAAATGGGGTGTGTGGGTGCATTAATAAGAGGATATAAAAATAATGCAGAAGATAATATAACGACAGAATACTGAACAATGGAGCATTTGCATTTGGAGGACCATGTTCAATTTCGGGTGCCACCTCTTAGGAAAGATATAGCAATAGCTGCAAATGAAGGCTAATAAAAAGAATTCTGAAGCTAATGCTCGTGAGCATATGTGAAAAGAAATCAGTAGGAAAACAAGAGAGGTTATATTTAATGAGCGATATCTAGTCCATTAAAAATTATCAATGTATATTTCCCTTGCAAAATGTTCAAACCTGAATCCACTGATTCCTTACACTATTAGAAAGGCAAGCCTGGCTCAGGTAATTCAGTATTTTTGCTATGCTATACAGTGTAGCAGCTGTCGTCAGGCAGCTATAGTTAAAATCAACAGCTCTTCTACGGAGTCAGGCCGTGCAAGAGAGCAATTACACAGTTTTGCAAATTTTCAGTTAAAACACTATGGGCTTCTCTCCAGACACTAGGGAATATGGTATAATTTGTGCAGAATATAAATCCTATAGACTGGGGTCTGACCAAAAGTCTACTCTGTCAGGAGAATAATAATGAACACAACACGCAAATGCTAATGGCAGAGCTCTTTGGGAAACAGGGTTCACTGGACAAGGAAACATCCACCATTTTCTTTTAATTCCAATTCTAGTTAAGGAAATGAGCCCATTTGAAAGCAGCACCCCACTATCCTTATCAGCTGTAAGAGCAATGCATATGAAGAGCAGGTAGTCTTTGGGTTCATATGATTTCACACTATTGACTCCAGTTAAGTTACTTTTGATTTCCAGCAGGAGGAGTAAGCAAAGAATAGTGCTGCCAGTGTTTCTTTCCCAGTAAATAATAGCCTTTTTAAACTTATTTCCTCTCCTCGTGCAAAGAATTGGGCAAAACCCAAAAAATGCTTCCTCAACCCAAAGGAAAACAACATCACTCCATAGCGGACCTTCTGACACTCCACGGTGAGTTGTGGGTTTGTCACAGGGAAATTTCCTTACTCTGTCAGAGACAACGTCCAATAAACAGCCTGCTTATGATACACATTACACCATTTTTCCATTTACTTTGCCCATTTGGAACAGAAAAAAAAAACAACCAAACTTTATTTTTGTAACAAAATGAATGGCACAATCTATGGGAAGCAAAGGAAGAGAGGTGGTGAGATTTACATACAAAAAGGGGATTGTAAAAGCAGGATTTACTTAGCCCTCAAAATAGCAACACTGGGAAGGACTCACTGGAGCAATTTAATGACTGGAAAATGCAATAAAACCGGAGTCCCTTGCTTCACGTACTCTGCCAGTGCTGGGACGCTCAGATTAGCAAGTCTGAAGCACAAGGCTAGCTAGATTCACCCTGAAGAGACTCTTGCGACAGAGAGGAGCCCAAATTCCAATACACCCCTCATTTCTGTGTCCTGCTAGCTCACAGACTGGAGTGCACAGGTCTGATGGTGACCTTGATTAATCATTACAGGATTAATTGCTGACAGCCCTCTATGCCAAGGCCAGGCCCTCAGCTGATGTAAAGGGACACTGACATTGGTGACCATGAAGCTATGATGACTGACCTCAGTTTAACCAAAGCTTTACGTGATGAACATTTGGCCTTCCATGGAGTAGGCTGGGTGCACAGCTGCATTTTGAAAGGAATAGGATAACATTGTGACCCATTAAAATATTTTGAGATGAACAAGGAACTTGGCAAGTTCAGTGAACTTCAGAAAGAAAAAAGAAAAAAACAAAGGAAAGACTAGCATTGAATTCAGCAGGCAATATGATACTTTTTGTAAGAGTCATTCAAACTGCAGGCTTAAAAATACCAAGGGAGTTATCCAAGGATAAGGGAAAACTTCTCTCCCAAGTATAGCACTGCATAGGTATCTACAGGAATTACAGGCTTATTTGTCTTCCTTTGAAGCACTGGGCCCTAAGCTGCCCGCAGAAAAGGGACAGTCAAATAATAGCAAGCAAGCCCAGTGGAGAGAACAACAAATGTAAGCACAACCTGAATAAGAAATCACAGTATTTCAAGGGAGAAAATTATCAGGCATTTGGATAAACAGATCCAAAAGGCCTTAAAATAAAACCAGGCTGGCTCTGCTATATCCACCCCAGTGCCCAGGTATGTGAACACACATGAAATTAAAAAAAAAAAGGCAATCTAAAAATAGTCATAAACATTTAGGTCTTTTCATCTCAAATGGCTGTAAATAATGTAAAGTGAGAGCAGTTTCTCAGCCAGTGGGCCTTAAAAGTGTAAGCAAATACTATTTACTGTTTCCACTTATTTGAGTTTGCAGATTTGGACCAAAGTTTCACCCAGTTGTTAAAGATTTATACGGGAGGTTTAACAATGCCCTGTCATTAAGCCTTTGGCAGAAGCAGTGCAAAGGACGTTCAGGGCATATTTGTACTAACTTATCTGGGTAAAGGGAAAGCTGTTCCTTTAAACTATGTTTGCTGTGACTCTGGAAACTGAGCAAACAAAGTCTGAGGGAAACTTCACTCATAAGCAGAACTGACAGAAGGTACAAGGACTGAAAGACAGGGATCTTCTGTAGGACATACCTACTTCTGGATTCACAACTGAATTGCAAATCTCTAACAACTTGGGGGAGTTTAGACCAGACTTGTTGGACATACCTCATCCAATGGCAAATGAGAGACTGGTTCAGCCCCAGACTGCCAGGTGAGTAAAATTCTATTGGGGGGGGGGGATGCTGGAAGATGTGAGGAAGAAACCTCAGGCCACAAACAAAGGCACAAATCCAGTGCCCAAGAAAGAACCGACTTTGCTCTTCAAACAAAGTCACACTGAAGGAGTTCTGTGCAACCCAGACAGATCACAGCCATGACACTGTTGAAATACTGGCTGACAGGGAGGAGAGACTCCATTGGCACAACTTGACAGGCATAAAAACCACCACAGGGAGGAAGCCTGGTCAGAGAGGAGACCCAGCTTGCACAGAACAGGCATTAATGTGACCAACTAAACAGCAAATATCCCCAAAACCAACCAAACAACCAACCAAACTGTGTGTCTTTTTCCAGGGGCAGGACACGTTGTGATTTTTCCTGGCAAATGTTTATGTGTGATCTTGCTTTAAAAAAATATATAAATAAAATAAAGACAGGAAATATGAAAAACAGCCTGTTTTCCTCCTAATGCCAGGCTGATCCTTCCCCTTAGCCGATCTTTCCTTTCACTCTCAGGAGACCAATCGCTGTGTATTCAGTATAGCTGTGAACTCCATCCCAGCAATTAGGTATATTTTTAAATGTACAAAGTAACCAGGGACTCAAATCTCATAAGAACAAGCTAGTTCTTGAGATATTAAACTATTAACAGATTCAACCGTTACAGTGAAGCTGCCGCTTCCAGATCTAGTTGAAAGTAGGAAATTGCACTAAAATAACAAAAAGATTTTAAAACATTTCGTTGAACTTGCCAAAAGGACTAATTGGCTGACATTCATTTTAAGAGATGGAGAGAAATTTTATTTAGGTCTGATTTTCTCCAGACTCCAATTGGGACTGATAAATCCAATCCACTCTAAGACCAACTGTAAATATAGGAGTATGTGTGAAATGCCACAGTAATTGCTAGAAAAGAAGCACCCAGAGACAAAACCCCCATTGTCCCACACTGCCATAATTTGGAGGGGACATTTGCAAGACAATGGAAAATGCTTTAACTATATAAATACCATTATCTGTCACTGAATATGTGGTCAATGCCTGGGGTTTTCACTCAAATTCTTCTTTTGGAAGTAGCTTGTTCTATAGGCAATTATATAATAATTTTTACCACAACAGTGCCTGGAGGCAGTATTTCACGTTTCCAAGCAGCACCCCATGGAAGCAGCCCCATTAGATCTAAAATAAGAAAAATTGATGAGACTCAGTAAAACCTAAGACAATCTAGAAACCTCGTCTCCTCCCTGCCTTCCCTTTCCTAGCCAAAATCATCTTTGAAACAGATGTTTATGAATAAATAGGTCTAGCAGGTTACTCAATCCGCAAAACTTGGGCTTTGCTGTTCCAAAAGGGAGAAATTTCTGAAACAATGACCCCTTCTTAGAAGAAATTGCAACCAGCTCAAATAAAAGTTAGGATGAGCAACAGGGACACTGAGGAACTAGAAATGTAAACAAAATGCCTGCTTTTTACCCAGGGACAGAAATGTAGGAAACATGCAATGAAAAATAACCAAAAAAGAGAGAATTCCCAAACTGGTTCATTTTTTTCCTTTAATTACAGTATTGTCCAGAGCTCTTTTGAGCCTGTCAGGCTATGACATGTCATGCTCTGAGTTCCTGCTCAAGTAACTCAGAAGAAAAAAAGACTATGGGAGAAATACAGGAGTATTCATAAACTGTAGTATACCACTCCCAGTCTAGAAATAGGGAACCAAGACCCAGGGAAATCCCTGTCATGGTCAAGATTGCCCAGGGAACTGCAGCAGAGCTGAGAAATGAAATCTGCACTCACAGGACCCGATTCAGTGCCACAGCCACGAGATTCACTACCCTCATCCCAGCCTTCTTTCTGTGCTTAAAAACTGGGGATGAAGAGGAGGGTAACAACTGCTGCTGGAAGGTCTGAAAGGGAAAGTTTTGCCAGTCTTTCGAAGCACTTGGGTAAAGTGGGCTACAGAGCTATGGTTTAGGAGACCATGTCACTTGTTTGACAAATAATTGAGACTTCCTGTGGATGCACATGCAGCCAGACAGCACTGCATGTATGCCTGGTTTTCTACAGTGCAACGTTGTCTAGTGCTGTAGCTGGCAAAATGGAGGCAAATGGGGGGAGATTCTGGTTGTGATTGCCTAAACTGTGAGCTAGTGCCTCAGTCCTAGGACAGAAGAGTCTGCTCTGCATTGGGAGCAGTCGTCCTGCAAATCTTCCCTTCCTTCCCTGGGTCCAGGGTCCTCCCCTGGGGCTAAAAAGAGCCCTTCTGGAGGAGAATTTTGCATGACTGATGCTGTTTGCTGCAGTTTCCAGAGTTGTCTATCAAGTATTTTTCCTGAGTTACTAAAGACACGTGCAATCAGTATAACAGGCTATAAGAATAGTATCAGCTTATGTCAGGTTTGAAATTAGCTTGATGCAGCTGACAAGGCTAGCCTGGCACAGCAGCACTCCAAACTTGCCTGGCATTTCAAACCAGTAGAAACCAGTCTAACAGGATTCTGATGTCTTACTGACTTCTGGCTCCCTTGAAGCTACAAATTTGCAAGCAGATTCACCAAACAGGCACTCTTTGGACCCTCCACCCAATAACCACTGAGAGAAGAAAAACTGAGAGCTCTACTATTCCTTGATCAACAAAATCAGCCCTCTTCTTTCCCTGCTTCTGTATGGAACCTTCAAATAAAACCCCCTTTGAGTTCTTACCTCTCTGCAGTTCAAATAACCACCCATGTTCATTTCTTCCATAACAAGTGTCTCATAAACAACCAACAAATCTAGAAATAGAAGTGGAAATCGTTATAGTTTTCCCCAAGAGTAGCACAGGTGTTGTCTGCCCCAGGGACACTGGGCCTGTCTGCTTACTGACGAGTCTGTCTTGAAAAGCTTCAACCAAGATACCTGCTAACCTCCTCTTTTAAGTATTATTGTATGCTTGCATAGTACATTGGTATCTCGTGCTTTGAGGCTATGTCCTGTGATTTGCACCTAGCCCTGAGTTGATCGTCACGTACTGCCCCCAGTCTAGGAGATGCAGTGATTTAGTTTTTAATTATTCACTTCCCTTCCAGGGATAAGCCTGGAAAACCTCATGAGTTTTAGACCACAGCTACTTAGCAACAATTTCACTATATCTTCTAAGCAGAAAAAAAGGAATGGGATGGCGCCACGGGCAACGACATTTCATAATTAGCAGGAAAAAGCAAAGGGGGCTTCCTCTACAGGCAGAAATTCTTGTTAATATATAGACATATGTCAGAGATGTCAGAGGAAAAGGATGAGTTTTATACCTTTTACTTCTCGAGATTCTCTCAAAACCTTCAGGCAGGGATGTACTTTCACCATTGCATGTGCACTAATTTAAGAAAAGGAATAAAAATAAGGTCAGGTTTTTGTTTAATTAGTTTTAAGAGCTTATAATGAAAACCAGAAGGGCTTGTAGATTTCCACTTCTGCTCTTCTGCATGCTTTAAAAATTAGGTTGACTTTCTCTACACAACTAGAGAGCATGTGTTTGTTTATATATGCATATATATGTGTACATATACACATATGTAGAATAGCTCCAGAGGAGGAATTCTTTAACATCTTAGCTATAACTCATAGCTATGTCTACTGCAGGAGACCCAGGGGATGAAGCATGGAATGCAATGGGATAGGGCTGGACCACTCTGAGATGCATGGATTGAACAAGGACATCCATGTACAGAGATCAAAATTGTTACTGGTGTACAAGAAAGCACATATTTTTAATAATTATTTTTGACTCGTAAAGAATCAGTAAGCAGTCAAAAAGATAAATCATCCTGGCAGCAGAAAAATATGCAGTTATTTAGTGTTATTCGTTAAGTATGTATCGACATATATATGAGTTAATTAACACAGAGTAGCTGCTATAAATACTCTGTGTTTCATGCAGAGGGAATTGTGTGAAGGCATGTATCCGTTTCTGCTATATGTGAGTAACCTTTTATAGGACACACTCATTTTGTGTCTATGTTTACACATGTATGCTTACCTCTACCCATAGAAGGTCCCACAATGCCAAACTTAAGTCTGGAAACATTTTTATATCTAGCGAGGCCATTTGAGTAATTTTTAGCTGTTTAAAATGTACTGGCTTCTCTCTCCAAGCCCCCTTAGCTTGGTCTCATGGTCTCTAAAGCACATAGCTTTGGAAGCTATATTAAACAAATCCAATGTATTTAATTTTAGTCTCTGAAGTGCTTCTAAAACAGGTTCCCTGTAACATATGTGCAAGACATAAAGGTTTTATTGTCACAAGCGTGTAATGAACTGCAGAATTCTCTCTTGGTTTTGCTTGCTATAAATAAGGTACCATCACTAAATCACAGCAATAAAACCGTTCTATTACCTTTCGCACCTGAAAGACTATCTCAAAATCAGAGTGGTTGTAGTTTGATTCTGTTAGGACTGGTGATAGAATTCAATCTCATTTACAAAATAAGTGCAAAATGTTTGTTTTCTGGAAACATGTGGGTTCAAACAATTTGATATTCTTTCAGCCAGCCCCAAATGTATTGTCTACTTTTCTCTGGCTTCTCCTGTGAACCTCTTTGGTCTGTGTCTCACTTTCTGGTTGGTCTGTTCTCATGGTCCTCCTGGTTTCTCCACTCCTGTGCCTTAATCAAATAATACCTTAGCCTTGCACCTAAATAATTCAAATTCCTTTGTGAAATGTCATGGACCTTTGCTTTGGACAGGGACATGTGCTTAACTGTCTCTTGCCACCACCTAAAAGAAAGGGTGAGGATTGTTAACAGTTCCAAAGAGGGTTATCCCCGCCAGTAACAATGAAAACATAAATATATGTATAGTCAGGCAGCTCAGGGCCCTGAAGGCTTTAGGTTAAGGTGTTACCATGCCCAGCTGCCTGTGCATCCTTCTGCTGGAGGTCAGTCTGCCTGTAACAGGGGTGGCTCAACAAGACACATGAGAGTGCCTCACTTACACCAGCTTAAAGTTTGTGCATTAGCTTACAATGAGGCTAAATAAATTCATAGCTACATCTGCTGAGAGCTAAATCTGACAGAGCCTAGGGCTGAGTCTGTGCATGTTACTATTCCCCTGACTCAGACAAAAATATCTCCCGATGCAAACACAGGCCTGAGCCTGTGTGGAGCCCCAGAGCCTTCAGCAGGACCCACCCGTGTGTGGCACTCCTTAAGGGATTGGCACCCACGTGAGCAAGAACAGCAGCTGATGAGTAAGGCCTGCTGCTGGATTTTGGACTGTGCCCCATCCCTACAGAGCTGTTTTCGCCTCATTATGAAGCAGAGTGAAATAGTTTAGAGATGACATTCCACTCCACTTAAAATAGAGGAAGAGGGGAAAAAAAATTAATGCCTAATATATGACCAGGGATGTAATGAGGGACTGATGGCAGTGGGAGGCAGAGGTTTGTTTTCAGTTTGTACAAGATTTTAGAAAGAAACTGGTAAGATGCAGCAAAATTGGCGTTTGCATGTACATTCAGATAGTATTTAAAGAAGAAATATTAAAGGAGCCATGTTAACTATGAGGGCTTGAAATCAAAATATTGTCTTAAAAGAGCTCCATCTGGTTCATCAAATATACATGAACGGTGCATCCCTACATTCAGCGTGCAAAACCTTCCAGATGAGTCAGTAATAGGGCTTATACTTGAAACAACTTCAACACATAAAAAGGAAGCAAGGATTATATGACCTTCTGCCTTTCTACAGCATAAAACCCTACAGCCAAGACAGTAATTTCTGCATTCAGCCCCAAAACTTTCCGTTGAGATATACATAATTTAAAGGGGCATCCAGTCATGGATGGATTTAAGGTGATGGCAAAACTAACAAAACGCTAGATAACTCAGTGTAGGGGTTCATTGGCCTCTGTGCTGAAAGCACCTGCCTGCCTTCTGGTGGGACACAATCCTTGCATGTGTTGTGTGGCCACTCAGGCACATCAATACGGTTATCTTCTCCCGGTGGTGGGAGGGATAGGTCATGCAATCAGACAAGGGCAATTCATCTTCTGTGACTGTCTGCCCCTATACAGAGCAACCATAGAGTCAAGTTGTATTCATACCTGTTATTTCCTGCTTTGAGACATCCCTGAGTTGCACAGCTGAAGATTTCAGCCTCTCTCAAGCATTAATTAAACAATCTTCATCACCCTTCCAGACTAGGCAACAACATTGTATAACACTGGCAAATTGAGCATTTTTAATTTCAAAATCATTAAGCATTCATTAAGTATATACTTACTTACTAGAGTACTTAACACTTTTCAGTCAGACAATGCACTTCCCCATTTAAAGGGGAATTAGGATGTTAATGAAGCACTACATCCAACAGCAAGGAGAGCCACGAGTCTCATCCTACTGCACCCCTTGTATCACAGGGAGGGCTGAGTGCAGGAAGCCAGCTAAGTCCCACGCAAACCATTGCCTCGTGGCAGTGGAAGGGAGCATGTGGAAGAAATCATTCCAGAGACAGAGGCCATCAGCTCAGGGCCAGCACCAGGCATAACAAAATAGCCCATTACCAAGGGTGGCAAATTACCAGGGGCAGCAAAGCGGCCATGATCCAGCTCCATGATCCATGGAGCCCTGGAAAACTGCTGCTGAGAGGAGTCACAGGGAGTGTGGAGCAGCCGGTTCGGTGGGGAAGGGAGGTGGCTCTTCCCAGCAGCTAAGGCATGGCTCGCACCCCTCCTATTTCAGCAACAGCTGAGGCAGCCAGCCTGACTTTCGGCAGCTGCCATCCCCAGCAGCTCCCTTTGCCACCACTGCCCACCAGGGCTGCCACCAGCGACAGACCACACAGTCTGCCTCTACCATGGCTCGTACAGCTGCGCCCGCCTGGCATGTTGTGGGATGAGCAAAAAGGGAGAGATGATCAACCAGCGCTAGAATATACCTCCTGCTCCAGACTCCCAGATCAAACTCTGCCCAGACTGTGTATTTGAAATACCTGCAGGTCTACACAGCTGCAATCTCAGCTTTCAGGGTGCAGCTTCTGCTACTAAAAACATTCTTAGCTTTGATTAGATCTAACTGATTAAATTGTGCTCTTTTCACAACCAACACCCTCTGAATCCCTACCAGCCCATTCTCTTTGTACAGTAGGGACCAGCAGTTAGTCGTTGGGTTCCGCAGCCAGACGATGCCTTTCAAATACATCCAGTCTCATCCTCCCAGAAGCAGCAGAGTCCCTGTTTCCCACACACATCCATGTGTTAAATCCACACTGCTCTAGGAACCTTAGTCCCTTTTACAATTTTTATTACCATTTTACCTAACATTCAACTGCTCTTGTACAAATGCATGGCATTTGCTGGTAAATGCCATTCTTTTAACATTGGCGAGTGTTGTGGTTTAACCCCAGCCAGCAACTAAAGCCCTACATAGTCGCTCGCTCACTCCCTTCCCTGGGGGGATGGGGGAGAGACTCAGAAGAGTAAAAGTGAGAAAACTTGTGGGTTGAGATAAAGACAGTTTAATAGGTAAAGCAAAAGCCACATGCGCAAGCAAAGCAAACCAAGCAATTAATTCACCACTTCCCATTGGCAGGCAGGTGTTCGCCATCCCCAGGAAAGCAGGGCTCCATCACGCATAACAGTTACTTGGGAAGACAAACACCCTAACTCCGAACATCCCCCCCGCTTCCTTCTTCTTCCCCCAGCTTTACATGCTGAGCATGACATCATATGGTACGAAATATCACTTTGGTCAGTTGGGGTCAGCTGTCCCAGCTGTGTTCCCTTCAAACTCCTTGTGCACCTCCAGCCTACTTGCTGGTGGGGCGGCGTGAGAAGCAGAAAAGGCCTTGGCTCTGTGTAAGCACTGCTCAGCAGTAAAGAAAACATCCCTGAATTATCAACACTGTTTTCAGCGCAAATCCAAAACATAGCCCCACACTAGCTCCTATGAAGAAAACTAACTCTATCCCAAGCAAAACTAGCACAGCAAGTAAAATTTCTATACAGGCAAATTCCTGGAGCCTGAATTATGTGTGAGTCAAAATGCTTATCTCTAGTGTTGCTGTACGTGCATCGCTTGTTGGTTTTACTGTTGTCATCTTTCTCTTTTTCCCTACAGACTGCTACTTTGGTCTTCTTGAACTACAGGGAAGTATGTTTGCCTGCAAAGCACATTCAGGTAGGTGGTGACGCTGCAGTGAGACATGTGATCTCAAGATAGCATGTGAATATACTTGGGATGGGTTACTCCTGATGCAAGATATGACACTCACTTACCTGTCACTATCAGAGGTGAATACCTTCTTCAAAAATTCACTACAAACACTCAGACAGGGATAGTTACAGTCCACACCTACTTGAATCATTCATTCTCTATCACTGAATACCTTGACTGCTACTAGAATAATGTAATACTAATTTTGAATGTATCCTTTAAATTCATCCCTAAAGCAACTGCAAAAGCCAGGACTATTTGATTGATATATCAGTAAATGATTTCTCAATATTTTTATAGACTATCAGCTTTGGAATTGGAAGCATTGTCTTCAGAAATACATTCTGTTCTTGAAATCTTCATTGAAGAAAGTAAAAAAATATATATATTGTTTAGAACCACCACAATAAACAAGTGCTCCCTCACCCCTGCCTCTCCTTTCTCTCATCCACTGCTACATTCACTTCTGGTCAAACACCTATTTTGTTAGGGACTGTTTAATAGCCTAACAGCGAGGCAGCTGTTTAGGATGGACACCCTTCGTTCCTCTGATGGACCAAACAAAGTGTGTCTGGCAAAGATAACAACACTGGGTTGATAGGGCTACTGAACACACAGTTACGTTGTTGGGCAACTCGGCTGAGTGAGTTTCACTTAGCCATGCAGAAGGCTCCTTCTCCACCAAGTATCTTTATAAAAGCTGAACAACATTCATGTACTTGCATATTCACCAGGAAATTAAAGGGGAAAATAGTCTTTTCCATGCATGCGTGCACTATCCCCCACACGCACATGCATCTATTTATCTAATGATTCCTTTAGCGATTTACATGAGTTTGAAATTACTCCCGACTGGTTACCAGCTCCTGTGAAAACTTTAACTCATTTTTCAAGAAAAAAACAGCATCAATTTGCTAAGCATTGCAAACTATATAAGCATTGCAAAGGCCACAAAAGAGAGACAGGTCTCTACCCCAGTCGAAGTAACATGGACAAGGGGTGGATACTTGAAGCACGTAGGAACTTTGATATAGAGGGGATTGTTACCAGTTCATCTCCTCAAGTGGCAATGCATAAAACAGTTTATAGAAGAGAAATAAATAAAAAATAAGTGATTGTTATAGTTTAGGGTTAGGATTATACCTGTGCTATTACTTGTGCCACAGTTCACAGAAATGCTTCCATCACAGTTGCAAGGATCAAGTCTTTGGGGCTTTAGTCCTGGGACAGTAAGAAAGGCACAGGAAAAGAAATAGCCACTTCTTTCTTTTCAAGCTGTCACCAACAGCAGCTGGTTTTATGTTGCTGTTCCACTGAGCCACGGAAACAGAAACAGGCTTAGTGAATCTCTATACCTCAGAGTAATTTACAAACCAAACTTAACACCACAACCAACAAATGGGTCCTTCATATATTTCCAGTAACACTGGAAACAGTCCCAGAGCAACCACCAGTTCCAAACAGTCCAAAAGTCTTGGCAGAACTGAAGTCAGGATCCAAATTTAGCAGCTATGAGCTGCAGGCTGTGGTTCAGGTTATGAAAGGAGAAAGCAGATTTTCTCATCTGTAGAGCCAGGAAGAAGAACGACTCGGGCCCAGCACATGATTTCAGGTGGTGACCATCCCTTTATAAGCATAAAACATAGGGACCTCAAAAATTCTGGAAAGCAGAGGATTCACAGATGATGTCCCAACTGTCCCTGATGACCCAGGGCCAGCTGGAGTGACCCTGAGGGCAAGCAAGGGAAAGGTTTGTGGCACACACAGGTTCACAGAGATTGCAGAAGACCCAGAAAAAAAAATGAGACACTTTCCTTCTAGAGTATCTTGTATATTGGATATACTGTAACATAACAAACCAGTGATGCATATAACTTCTCAAAACAGCATCTAATGACTAATCCATAGCACTATTTTATGCCCTTCTCTCAGTGAACTGTGAATTTTATATTCGCATTTCCTATACAGCATGTCTTTCTACTAGTCATGATAGCCCCATCAGTCACAAAATCACGTTATGTACTTAGAAAGGCTTTGACAGCTGTAAGAATTCAACAAGACAAAGCCAGCAGTGAACGCTTAAGTAATCAGCTCACATTTTACCCAGTCTTGCAAAGGCTGAAGGATCAACTGCTGTTTTGCTGTTGTAGTGATTTGCCTCCTAAAAATGTTTGGGATTACTGGCATAATCCATGTACCGACACACAGGACAGCAGGACCCCTGTGCTGAAGTCTCCGTGTCACTGAGGGGGTACATTGGCACTTGAGGGCAACTCTGGGAAACAAAAACAAGTCTCTGCGCTCTCCATTGCTACATAACCTTGTTGCTTTTACCTTCACTTCTCGACAGTTATGGATTTTTCTTCATTTATCTGCGCTGCAGGAGTGAGTGTTTTAATAAGTGTTAGAAGGCACCGAGCCCTGTAAAAGGCATTAATTCATCTATTAGAGATAATAGATTAACAGAGCTTTCTCTTCAGCTTTTACTTTCTATTCCGTAACATTTTCACCCTTAAAAACAAGGACACAGCCATTACCTGTATCCACTCTAAATCAACTAGTAATCTACTGCTCACAAATGAGAAAAGGGAGTGGTCATCAACTCAGCAAATACAGTCATTTTTCCTGTAATGTAGCACTGCCATGTGTCATGGCAGGACAACCATGAGGACGTCAAAGCAATGTTCAGGACATTAGAATAGGGCTTGTAAAGTGATGATCTCAGACAAAAATTCCTGGAAAGTCGCCATTATCCTAAACAGATAATGCACTGTAGCCTCTGAACTAACCAGGACTTTGTCCTCTCTTTTCCTATTTTGCTGTGTTTGGTTTGTCCGTCTCCAGCTCTAATTCAGATAAAGCTGACGGAGTTGTGGAGGCTACCTGTCTTCTGCTGCTCTGTTGCTGATCCATCATCTCAGTTGCCATAGAGACAAGATCTGGAAGCCATGGATGGGCACCGGAGAGAAGCCGCTGGCAGGCTCTCCACTGGTGGGCTCCAGCAGGGCCTTTCTCAGCAGGTACTGAGAAAGTTAAGTTCAGTCTCTGAAGGCGAGGAAGAGTCAGAAGGTGCTAACCCGGTGACCCCCGAGAAGGACTCACACACACATTACATTGCCATTCAAAGAAATTCCAGGTACTACCGGTCCATGAGGCTGCCAAGCAGAGAGAAAAGAAAGACTTCGAGAGAAGCAATGCATATGGGGCGTGCTACAGGTGAGTACTGACCCAAACAGTGTTATGCTTCCTTTTCCAGTGAGATTAGGAACTACAGGAGTTGATGAGATTAGAAAAGGGACAGGGAAGGTAGAAAGCAGCTCAGTGGTCAGCACATTACAGAACACCCCTGCCCTATGGCACAGCTGGCAGATGGGTGCCATCCTTCTTTGCTCAGCTTGGAAATGTAAAATGGATGTTGGATGTTTGAATATGGTTCATGGTGGAGAATCTAAACAAATGCGGGACTCTGCTCTGCCACCCCTCTGCTCTCTAAGAGAAAAATAATTTAAACAGGGAAAGACATGAAGCTGTCAACGAAGTAGGAACTTCTTCAGCATATAGAAAGGACATATTCAAAAATAGTGAGATCTATACTGTATGGCAAGCTGAGCTATAGAAGCGTATAGAGGAAACAGTCAGCAAAAACAGAGCAGTACATTTAGGGACCAAGCCTGTGGAAACTGCAATGGACCGTTATGAGAGGGAGCAAGATTTCTCTGAAAATGCAGTTGCTGCTACCTTGCATCGAATACAGTTGTAAGAAACACCTAAGCTCCCTTTGAACCAGGAGGCTGAAATAACAGGAACACCATTCAGAACATACATGCACTCAGCCATGGCTTCAGTAGAAATGGAACGAGTTGGCTTTCTCTGAGTATGAACAGTACAGAGCATGACTGCAAGGCCAGGCTTTCACTGAGCTGGCACCTTGGCTGAGCAGCTGTCTGTGAAAGAAACAAGAGAAAGATAGGAGAAGCTGAAGAGAGAGACAGAAAAGGAGCTATTGCAACACACTCAGAAGCACTGGAAACAGGGTTGCAAGAAAAAACTGGAACACTAAATCAGAGACCTGGGACTGTGAATGCAGAAAATGCCACTTGCTTCATCTCCCAGGTGTTTAGAGAAACTGAATTTTATAACTCCTTGTAAATAAAAGGAATCACAGAGAAGATACCTATCCTATCTTCAGATTATAATCTAACAGAAACAATGTGCTGGACTCTGAACTTTGGCTAGCTGCATGAGTCAAAACGATACAACACTACTCTTGATGTTTGAGTACTATGCAAGCCACCAAAAGCTATTGCTTTGTTATGCAGTAGTAAAGTACCACACTTCAGCCCCTGAAAGCAGACCAAGCTCTCTAAGAAAACAAAGAACAGACATCCTCCACTCCAAAATAAAGGAGGTCTGGGAAACGTCCCCAGGAAAATAGGTGTCTCCTGCCTGCCTCGCCAAGGGAGCCACGCTATTTCAGCAGTATAAAAGCCCATTCAACCCTGTGGCACAGACAGAAGGAAAGTTCCCTCCCTTCTCCAAGTTTCCAAACAGCAGCAGAGCAAAGAGCTCCTGTTTAATATTCTGCTACTGTTGTCAATGAGGTTTGTGGATAAACTGAGCGTCGCCTATGCCAGAGCAGAGCTGCTCTCCACCCTGCCAGTGCAGCAGCAGGACCAAAGCAGAACTGTTCTCTCACCGCCTTCCCAGAGCGCTGCTGCAGAGCAAGCAGAGACGAGACTGGCCCTCTCTCCTGCCACCCAAGCGTCACAGCATCCAGACCACTGCTGAGGAGGCCCTCTCCCGTTACCTGCTGGTGCCACTGCAGCAGGACCAGCACAGAAAGACGCACCTTCTTCATATATCTGCAGTGTCACAGCATCAGGACAACAGCACAGGAGGACATCCCTCCTGTCTAGCCAGTGTCATTGAGGAAGGACAAGCTGAAAGAAGGGCTTCTCTCTTAGCAGCTCATTAGAGCATCCACAGAAGCTGACCTGCGCTTCTCTCCCACACGCCCCTCCCTGTGTTACCACTGCTGAAACAGGATCTGTTCCAAACAGGGCTTTTTCTTCCATATCTGCAATTGTTCAGCAGAACACACTGGGAACGACGTTTCTTTTCTCCAGTCTGTACAGCAGGACCTGGGCTAGGAGCAATAGCTCTTTCTCCAATATGACCAAAGCAAGTCCAATTCAGAGCTACAGCTTTTAACTTCAGCTAGGATTGTATAAGCAGCTCTTCTACCCTCTCCCTCTACTCCACTGATTCCATCCCCTCTCCCTGAAACTGGACAGCAGGTGCTTCTACACCAGCCTCACTTGTAGCAAGAACTTCTTCTGACAGCATTTGCTGACGTGCATGGAAGCAAGGGATGGGTGAGCTATTTTATCTTGACTTCAAACCCATTTGAACAGCAGCTATCCAAGAGTCTGACTCAAGCTCAAATGTTAACCAGTTCTCATTTTTGCTTAGGGAATGACTGGGGGGCAGGGGGGGAGGAGAGGGGAAGGAAAGAAGAGAGGGAAAGATACACAGGAAAATACAGAGTAGGATACAACATGGGGAAAATAAAAGACTCAAGAAATGAGAGCAAGAAAAATAATGCAAAAGAATGTAAATCCAGCAGAGAGAAAAGCTTTTATATAGGCACCCTTTGCACCAGCCTAGCTTTGGCTTATAGCCTAGGAGCTGTAAAACATAATAGATGTTTTCCTTTAACTGGAAAAAGAGTTTGTTTTTTTAAGCAATCTCCTCTGACAGAAGGATAAAATGTTTAAACTATGCAAAAGGCAAAGAGAATAACTCAAACTAGCGTTTCATAAGCCCTTGGCACTGTTTTAGGGAGTTTTAAAAGTCTGGATTTCACCCTTTCCGTCAGAAAATCCGTAGCATTGATTAAAAGGGTGTGTCAGAACCCAGCTTCAGTCAGAGCATTGACCTGCCTGTGCGGTCACCAGTTTGAAATGCAAACAGAATTATGACTTAGACCAAAATATTTCTAATAAAAAACAACAAGGCCATTTATCAACAAGCCTCAAACAACAGGAGGTTTCATTTGAAAAGTGAGATGCATCCTCTCTTGCCAAGTACTGCAGTAGCAAGCCATGGACTTAATACAACTTTGGCTCCCTGTGAAAGGATCAGAGGTTCATCTGAGGGAAATTGGAGAAGCAATTAAAAGTAAAGCTCCTGTCTCACCCAAATCTAGCCTTGATTTATCCAGTAAACTGAACATCTACTGTGTGCCTGAAAGCAGAGCAGTAACGAAGCCCTGACTTGGGAAACCAAATATTGGCATGCACAGGCACACACTGCTAAACCTTTTCTGCTTAAAGAATTGCACTGAAAATCACTAATGTTGGGACCTAATTTTCAGTGGTGAGAGTGCTACTCCCATACATAAGGACTGATATTGCATATCTGAAGGTAGATATACACCTTTTCTCAATTGCATCTGCAGCTGTGGCAAAGGCTGTACAATCTTGCACTATGCAAGCTGATGACACCTCAATCTTGTTTGAAAAACCAAGCTAAAATGTAGCTGTCTTTGGTGACAGCTGCGATCTTCCTCTTGCCTTTGCTGTAAGCAAACCATTGCCTACAGTAAAAATAAAGATGACCCTTAAGAAAATGACTGCTTTAACACCCTCTTGGCTTTCTCTTATGTCACAGGTTCACTCAAAAACAATGAACCCGTCAAAGAGCCTCTGAATGTTTTATCTCATAAGGGATCGCCATCTCCAGTAAACTCTGATAAGACAATTTTAGACGAACTATGGCTCCAAAGGTAAGGAAGTGCACACGCGTGCCTCTGCTGAAGAATATAGTCAGAGTGGTGTCAGAGCAAGAACGCTGGTCTTGGGAATGACAGCTGGACTAAGCTATAGCTCTGATCCATGCCTTCTCACTTTGACTTGTAGCGCTGTTTTCAGTCTTAATGATATATACTGTAGAGTACTAGCATCGTGGTGTAAAGGGTCTTATCAGCATGAGTTTGGGGAAGACAGGGAAGGAGAAGGGGGAAGAAGACGACAGTGGGGAAGACTGAAAAAAGGGGAATGTGATGTAGGATCACGCAGTGGCATAAGCAAAGTGAGCAGACTGCCTTAAACAGCTTGTTGAGAGAATAGGGAAAGCCTGTGGGCATTTCCTTGTTGAACATGTCAGTATAAGGGTGATCCCATTCTCGGCCTTCCCAGAGGGCTCTCCTGAAGCCTGTTACACAACCCCCCATGGAAAACAGGATTTTATAGCTGAAGAAGTAGCTACGAAGATGCTTTCTAAAAATATCCTGACTTTCTGTTTGCTGTTTACCTTGAAGAACTGATAGACAACTGAGGCTTTCAGTGAGGTAGCCCTTTTTGGTTTAAATCCCTCAACGACCTAGGTCCAGAAAAAGGCCCTCATCTCACAAATAAATTTACACACATCCCATAAATTTACCCTCACCCCTGCTCTCTTGCTGCTGCAGCCAAGCAGAGAGAGGAGCAGCTACCTAGCCTTTCATTTTCAAATATATGAGTGAGGTATTCTCCCAACCACCCTCTCCAGCTCCTCATCTCTTGTGTGTATAACTAGACATAGTCCCTACTTGTACTGTGGAAAATCAAGCTGAAAGTGCTAAATACTTGCACTCCAAAGGTGCATGCATTATACTGCACTGTATGGTCCTAATTGCTGAGCCCAGCTGTGTTGGTATAATGTATAGTGCCTTTCCAGGCACCTTTTCCTATGAAAAGGACTCCAGTAAAAAAAATTTTAGCCAAAATGCCAAGTTTGGCTAAATTAATTGCCCTGGCTAAAATCGATTGCCCTTTGGCATTGAACTGAGCATATGAAAGTAGACAGTTACAGTCTGCTGCAATGTCAAACCCATCTGTCTTCCTCCCCTTGTGGTATAATCATCACTGTCAGTCTCTGACATCCTGACATCGCCACTTAGGCAGCTCTGAAACGTGCAAATTCAGATTCTCCCTGAAGCTGGAAACAATGAGCCTGTGCTGGGAGTCAGTTTTATCAAAGACGCTGCTGTGCACAGCACTTGACAGGTCAGTACAGGTTCCAAGTCATGTGTCTGCTAAAAGGAGGCAGTGCTGCTGAGTGGCATCATCTCTTGCAACTGAGCAGAGAAATTGGGCAGAAAATGAGACCAGAGTTCCAGCTCAAACTGAGTCCATGTCCTCCTCCTCCCTTCACCAAATGATCGGCTGTAATTTCTAAGAGAACCACTAGAAATCTGCATTGTGAAAAGCCTGCAAGAGCCTAAAGATATTGCCATTATTTGCAATAATCACTCTTCTCCCCCTTCTATGGGGAAAACAGGCCGTTGTGTAGATAAGGTATCTAAATTATTATCACTGGTCTCAAGAATTGCATTTAATCTCTCCTCAAAAAAATAAAGCTGGCATCTGTCAGCTATGAGTTCTTCTGCAAGCAGAAGCTAGCAGTTCTGCAGAAAAGACAGTACAGTCACCCCTGACCAGCACTGGGAAGGTCCATGGGGTGCTCAGGGGTGAATCACTACAGTCCTGAAGGCAGGTGGAGCAACAGTGCGGCATCGCTTCACATTCAGCAGCATCCTATAGCAACTACATAACAGGCAAGCACAATCCCTTCTCCTTGCTTGAAGATAACCAGCAGGTCTGACACAAATTGGTTCTTAAAAGGTAGGGACGTCACTTCACATATAGCCATGCTACATAATTTAGGACAAGAAGTAAACATGACTGGGGAACATAATAAACAGCTCAGGAAAAGGAATAATTATCTGAATTGTACTCAGATAGGATCTATTCTTTAACACTCTGATTAAGGAAAAGCACCATAGGCTCCTTCAAGCCTACCGGTGACTTGAATCTATGTGTTATTCAAAGCTCTGAGAATAGTAGAGTAGTTCATTGATCTCAGAACATTGGTCTGAAAACAAGATGACCTCAAACATTATTGCTGGTGTTCCAAAATCTGCCATACACCCTCCATAAGATACTTAAGAGCGCTTTAATGCCTAACTATTCTCAAATATTTTTTTTTCCTGTTACCCTTCTCCTATGTGATCCCCAGCTCCCCCTAAGCACTCTAGAATTCTCCACAAGATCACGTGGCTCCCGCCTGGTCTTTCGCACTGTACAAAGATCCAAACCCCTTGCATGATGAGCTGCCTCCCGACAACTTGGCTGACTTGCCCTGAACATTTCAGTGCTGAGCTTCTAGCGCAACTTCTCTTTTTCAGAGTAACCAGAGCCAAAGACCTGGAAGGAACTGAACTCAACAAAAGCTGCTCTTTCCCACTGTGATCAGTCCTTCCAGCTTCAGAGTGGCAGCAGTAGTGCAGACTGAGATCATATAAAGCCATCACAGGAAAACATCCACCCAGGGTGTCCATCCACAACTGTCAGCCTCAGCTGAAAGCAGCTCCCACAGAGACCAGAAAATTAGTCATTTCAAACCCTAGAAAGGAGATTCACTAATCACTTTCTACCCTGTATTACCAGCTAATAGGATGTTGACTTCTCTTCATTTCTAATACAATACAGATATTTTAGCAGCATGACTGTATTACTTACCTACCATTTCCCACCAAGTCAGTTTCCAAAAATGATACATCTTTATTATGGGCCACTAGATACAGTGGAAGAGAAACTCAGTGTGAAATTTCATGTTGCAAAGCTCACTGCAAGGTCATTGGTCTACCAGTGCAGAGCAAACTATTTCTTTAGGCTGGTTATGAAACCTCCAGTTCAGAGAAATGAGGATCATCTAAAAATCATTCAATTACATTTGATCTGAGCTCAAAGAATAGAAGCACTACAACAGTGAATACAAATAGTCACCTTCAGCTGCAAGAGGGAATCTAACTTGTTTGCATTCACGCAAACACGTGTATTAGAAAGAAACAGTACGCATGTAAAATAGCATAGCACTTTGAAGGGTGCTTGTGTGAATTTGGGTTAGCATTCCCGAGCACAGCACTGTTTGTCCTGGGCAGCAGAGGGCACTGCTTTTATAGCCTGATTTAACCAGAAAAAGCGGGGAAAGCCTCTAGAGAGACTGGCACCTGTATTGCAAAAGGTCCTATACCATACTTGAGCGGTTTCTTTCTGCTTATGAAATAATTTTTTTATAGTCTCCTCTTCTCTATGCTGCCAATGGTGCTTCAGTTTGTAAGTAGTGAAGTCAGGAATAGCTGGTGCAAATGCATGTTGACCAAACCTTTATATTTTGTCACACTACAGCATTTTTTCACTCTTTTAGAAAAAGAGAGAGCAGGAGAGAATTTTTTCCTATCCCTGTTTCTGTACAATCTGAATCTTAAAAAGTCTAAGAGCGACAGTATTTGCAGGGAGAAGAATCTTAAAAACTAATAAATTTTCAGTAAAAATAGCCACAATATTACAATGTTATTACTGTAAAAATCTCATATTTCACATGATCATATAGAATAGTAAGCAATACCATGCACAAGTCTAATTAAGTATCCTTCCAGCATGGAGCCAATGGAGATCCCAATCCCAGTCTGCCCACATATTCCACCCAGTCTCTGCTTCCCAGGTTTTTCAGCCCAGTCATGGTTTCATTACCCAGCAAGGTCTAGGCTTTGCCCTCCAGCTCTCCCAATCTGATCTGCTTCAATCTGGACATACCCTGACCTTCAAGTCCTCAACCAATCTCTTTGTTTCACTCCTTTTCTATCAGCTTCCACTTTAATTCCCCACACGATTTCCTCAGCCTATTGTTTCCCAGACACATTATTCTTCTCTCTTCCCTCCTGTAGCTCACATCTGAGTGTCCTGCCGTTCGCCAGGCTCTTCACCCTTTGGCTCCTCATACAATCAATCTCCCACCCCTCCTCCTAGCTCCAGTGCTACTTTTTACAGCCTTTTCCAACTCACCATTTCCTGAAGCACCCAGCTGTGGATGAGTTCCTCTCTTCATAGCAGTCTCCTGGTCCAGAAGTAGACCCCTCCCTCTCCATGCTTGAGTCTTGCTCCCTCTGTTTTTGAGTCAAGTGGTTTTCTCATCGCGCTGCCTGGACCCAGCACAAGGATCACTGAGAGAAAGGCAGAAATGGCCTTTATTCATAGTGCCTAGAACTGGGCCAGGCAGTTTTTACAGCTGCAATATCAGAAATGTTTCTCTCAGCCCTGAGCAGGGCATACATTCTCTCCATGGGCAGCAGCTCAGGGATTTTAGATGCTAAAATCTAACTCTGTGTGTATTGCAGAGAATGAAAAAGGGCCTGTAATTTCTATGGATTTTCATAAGTGTGGCAAAAACAAAGCCCTGGCCACCCCCAAATTTCAATTCCAACAGAAATCAAAGCTTCTCAAAGGATAGAACAAGATTTTTGTTTTCCTTTAATAGGGATCCAATACTGTTTTCCTAAACCTAAGAAATTAATTCTTTCTAATATATAAAAAATAACCTATGGTAGATGATCAGTAAGTAAAAATGCAACCCTGATGATTATGAGCATCAAAAGGTTAGAAGCACTGCAAGGTAAGGATCTTATAATAGGAAGTTCTGAACATTTTTAGTTATCGGTAAGGTTTCCAGCCCCAACAGATATAATTAAGGTATTTTGATGAAAGCTTAAGGAGGTTCAGGAGAACAGATGTGCTCTTGGCCTTTAGGATCTAAAAATATTAGGGATGAGGAGTTCCACTTATCTCCCACTAAAAAGTAAAAAAAAAAAAAAAAAGAATAAAAATTGTACAGACACATCCATTGTCAAAAACACTGCTAAAAACCACACATGAACAGAGAGAACCTGAATGAACCTGAAGTATGAAAATATCCTTGACTAGGTATAACATTATCCAGATCTATTACTAACTTCACACTTCTCCACAGATTTGGTTAGCTCAGATTAAAACAGGGCTTCTTACCTCATCTCGTGGCCTTTCTTGGTGTGAAACTCCCACTGACTAGAAGGGTTTGCAGAATTTTTCTCGAATAAGATCTGCTGGACTGCCTCTTCTCTTTTTAGTTTCTGGAAGAGGAGGTCTAATTTCTAAAAACTGCTATAAGAGAACATTAAAAAAATGCATTTCAGCGTCACTTGAAAACAAGCTTTTTGCACAGCTTTATTCTAAGGATTGCTTTTGACTTTAGATGCACCTAAGAAATCTTAATTCAAATGATTAATCACTTTTCAAAATTACTAGTGCCTGAAAATACAAGCCAAGATTGGAAATTCATCCCCCAAACATAACTTAAATGAGATAACTGTAATAAATTATTTATAAACTTGCACCAATTATCACATTTTTAATGCAACCATAGACCAGATCAGTCAACATTTAACATCTTTCCCAACAGCAGTACAGTGAAGCTGGGAATGGTCTGCAAACCACATGAACCCCTTCTTTGCAGAACATATGCAAGCCCAAACCCACTCTCCTTTGCCCACAGGGAGCTGAACCCTGGTCATGTTCCATGTCACCGGAGCACGGACATCTAATGGTGGCCATGAGGATCATTCCAGTGCCTGTGTGCTTGGGGATCCTAAGAATTCCTGAGAGAAAACTGGGCTTTCGTCTGTCATGGCATTGCATGACTTCTGTCACCAACAAGAGCACAGGGTACACAGCACCACCTGCGTAGCGTGAGGATTTTTAACTAGTTGCTTTAATGTATGTCGTACTAGTAGTCAGATTCTTTCTTTTCCCCTACAACTAGACAGGGAATTTTAAGATGAAATACAGGAATTTCGGTCAGAAAACTGATTTGTGCTCATGCAATTTTACTGACTTTGATGATATGGGAAAAGCTTTTTAGGCTCTGGATCAAATTCATTGTTGACACAGTGAGTGAGAAAAGAAAACCTCCTCCAAACTCCTACCCAGATGGTTAAGATTAGGTGGAGCAGGAACTTCTGCCTGAGCCTGCAGTTCCGCAGCAGTGTAAAATAATCCATGGTGGCACTGCCATGGTCCTGCCATCCATCTGCACGTCTGCCACCTCCACTGTGCTGGCACCTGCATTGAGCTCACCCTGTAGTGAGACAATCCAGACACACACAAAGCTAGCTCTACCAAAAAAAAAAAAAAAAAAAAAAGAAAGAAAGAATAATTTTCCACCAGTTTAGCTGCCCAAACCTGCTCACCAAGAATGAGACAAATGTGAACGGTAGGAGGTAGAAATCTGCCTCAGGGAGTCAAGTGAAAAGTGGAATTGAGCAGCTAGGTCAGCTTAAACTGCACACAAAGTCCTAACAATTGTGGAAGTAGGGAGGAAGAAAGAGGCAGCTATGCTGGAGCTATTCCACTTTGCAGAAATAGTCCGGCATTGACTGACCTGAAGTGGTATCTGGTGAATAAAGCATTCACCAGGTTCAAGCACCTTTCCCAGTGACCAGAGGAAACAGAGCAGCTCTGGGAGGAGAGACTGATCCACCCTGGAACAGGCAGTAACATGTGGGATGCGAAGGAATGACACAGCCATGACTCTGACCTGGAACCCCCACACCCAGCATGAACATCCCAGCCACCAGACCGCTGTGAGAGAATCCCTTGTTTGCCTGCCTTCGTTTTTCATTACAAACTTGGAAAGCTCTCTGTTTTGTCCCCAAACAGAAAACCAAGCTTTGGAAAACCCGGGAAATTTTTGCAGGACAAAATATCTCCTTCTTGCTAAATATCATTTTTTTACTGTGGTCCCAGAGTGCTGGGAACACTCTGTCACCTCACTTGGGAGAAAAAGTATTTCTCAGGCACTTGTTCTGTTTACGGACATTCTCTATATGTCAACGTGAAGTATGAGAATAAGCCTGGAAAGGAAGAAAAAGCAACATTTTTGAAAGACCAGATTACAATTAAAAAAAGAAAAAAGCTCTAAAGGAAGGAAAAGTAGACTATTAGTCATTGCTATACAGTGGAACAGATCTCCGAGACACAAAAATACAAGCTGTGGCCTCCCATGGCCACAGGGGGCATTTCACTCTCAGCTGGTGTTCTCACCTCTTCATAGCTCCCAACATTTTTATTATCATTATTACTTTTAGTGACATTTTTCAAGTTTTCATCTCAGACCAAAAGTGAAATTATTTTGGAAAATTTGGAAAAAAAAGGCAGACAGGCAGGATCAAATCACCAGACAGTTATGGGATCCTGAAAAAGATGCTTTCTATTTTTGAATGTTTTTCATATCATGACCCAGATGTTTTTTGTAAAAAGAAATATCAATTTGCAACAGATTTAACTCTTGAGAGTGAAGCAATATGAGGGGTTAGAATCTATTAAACTCTTAATGCATGTTTTGGAAAGATTTGTTTTTCCTAGTAAATACACCCAAAAGTTGTATTTAGATATATATTCAATCTAGCAGTGTCAGGAAGACCTCATGCACTGACTTCCTTTTGCATGCTAGGAAGAACTCCCCACTGCTCTTGGTCCTTCCCTTTAGAAAATAGTAAACAGCATCCCTGCTTTTCCAGAATTCAAGACAACGAAGTTCAGTACAGTTAACATCCTCCTTCCCCTTTTCTAAGAAAGAAGCTTTTTAGCATCCCACCCACTTACTAAAACCCTCGACAATATTCTTGCCCTGGCAGCAAGCCATAAAAATGTCAGTCGTTAGGCAGAGCTTCAGATAGTCTCTGCTGCTCTATCCCTTCTACAAGGTTTTGACTGCCCTCTCACTCACCTGTCTCCCCAAACCCCCCCAGCCCCGGTGTTTAATGACTGATAACCCACCTTCATCCCATATTGACCATCTACCCTATGACAATCACCGTCCACACAGCCCCAGCTGTCCTCCTCCTCCTCTCTAAGAGCTCCAGCTCTCACCCTCACCCTGATTTTTCCCATCAATTGTCTGGTCCTTCTAACCTCCCAGGCCAGGACTGGACCTGGACTGGACTAATAGTCTTCTCTGAGTCCTCAATGACACTTCCAGCTGTTTTTCTCTCACGTTCTGTCTCTTAATGACTTAAGGACCAAGATCTCCAGTGTGCCAGATCGAGATCTAGTTCACATAAGCTGAAGGAGTTTTTCTGAATGTAGTCATGTATTGATTGGAAGCTATCCTGATACATCATTTAGCAAATACAATACAAAAATGATAAAAAGGAAACAATTTTACACATACAAACACACGGATTTTATGTTGTTGCATTAATTACATTATCATGTACAGAAAAAAAACCACAGTTATTTATGCAACAGGGAGAAAGCAAACACAAGGAATAGCTGAGAGTTTGCTGACTGTTAACTCCTCAATTGCAATGTGGTGCAGATGACGTTTTTGTGCTGAGGGTTACTAACGGGTAGGGAAGAGCTGCACCCAACCTGTCCGCAAGCACTCGAACTGATCCGAGGGTGTAACTGTTCCCTGGAGCTCAAGAGGATTTATCCTTGAGGCGGAAAAACAATAACCTGAATGAAGACAGATATAGTATAGTACTAAGATACTTACTGCCTAAATGAGACAATATATCATTATGGAAGTAGCGACGCTAAGGAAGGGGAGACTAGGGAAATGACCGAGCGGGTGCAAAGCCCTGCCAGAAGAGGAGAGGAGGATAGTGGTCAATCCTGTGGGGTAATCAGGGGTGCAGTTCCTGGCAGGAGGGATTAGACTGAGTTTCCCAGTGACATTCCTCCATCTCAGGGTTTCATTCCCGGAGAAGAAACGCACCATATGCACCAGATCTGGAAGCAGTTCAGGAGAGCCCCCCTCTCCCACCCCCTTTTCTCCCTCAAAGCTGGTGCCAGCCGCACATAGGCAAAGAGGTGCAGGGGCTGGGGGGCAGCGCTGTGCCCCTGGTCTGAGGGAAAAGAGGTCAGTGCCAGGGCTGGAGCCCCCTCCCGCTGTGGGGTGGCTGTGCATGGAGAAGAGGGGCTGGGGCCTGGGCTGGTGCATGGAGTGGGATGGGGTGTGTGGGTGCTTGCTGGGGGAGGGTGCCTTGCTGGGGAGGGAGGGGATGGAGAAGGGGCTTCCCTGCATCTGAGGAAAGAGCCTCTCTGCAGGAGAGCAGGGGGGATGGAGGTAGGGGTGCCTATGAAGGTGGGGGGCCTGTGGGGCAGGGACTGCTGCCTTTTAGGGGGGCCCTTGGGGAGGAGGGAGTCAGCCTCCTGGTGGAGGAGGGACCTGCGTTGGAGCACTGGAGGGGAGCTGGGGGGGCTGAGGAGGTCTCTGCGGGCAAGGGTGCCGGGCACGGGGTGGGGGGCTGCAGGGGGTCGGGGACCCTGAGAGGGGGAACCGGAGGGGTCTGTGGGGGCTAGGAAAGGATTTTGGAGGCTCTGAAAGGGTCTTCAGGGGGGTTCCGAGTGGCTCTGGGGGGACTCAGGAGTAGGGTGGGAGCTCCGAGGGTCGAGTTTGGGGGACACCGAAGGGGCTACGGGGTTTCTGTGGGAGCGGGGTTGGGGAACTCTAACGGGCTCTAAGGGGTCTCGGGAGCGATTTGGGGAAGGCTGAGGGGCTCTGCGGGGACTTGGTGGAGCTCTGTGGAGGCTCGGAGATCTGTGAACGCAGAGAGGGGCTGCGAAAGGCTTGTGAGAGCCCGAGGGGAGGCTCTGAGGGGATTTTGAGGGGGGCTCTGTGAGGAGAATCTGCGGGGATGCCTGAAGGGGCTCTGAGGGGAGGCTCTGCGGGGATTTTTGAGGGGAGAGCCCAAGAGGGTTCTGAGGAGATTTGGGAAGGTTCTGAGGGGATCTGGGAGGAGAGCCCCTAGGAACGCCTGACGTGGAGTCCGAGGGGAGGCTCTGAGGGGGTTTGGGGGCTAAGAGGCTCTCGGGGGGCTGCGGGGGTGCCCCGGGGGCGGCTACAGCTCCCCTCTCCCTCCCGCACAGGCTGCTGCCTTCCTACCCCCGTTACCGTGGCAACCGCCCGGGCTCCCCCAGCCCCGCTCCGCTGCCGCCGCTGCCGCCGCCGGAGCTGCTCGGCAGCCGCCTGCCGCCGCCGGCCATGGAGCTGCTGGCCGCGGCACTCAGCGCCGCCTGCGCCCTCGACCAGGACGGCTCGGCGGGACAGCCCGGCAGGTGAGCGGGGGTGTGTGTGTGTGTGTGTGTGTGTGTGTGGATACTGCGGGGGGGGGGGGCGCGCGCGAGGGGCCGCACACAGGGGCTGAGGGGGGCGCCGCGCCGCTGCCCCACCGCAGCTGAGGGTGCCTCCACCTCCCACAGGGAGCCCGCCGCGGCCGCTGAGGAGAGCCCCGCCACCGCCGAGGCGCCGTCGCCCGCCCACCCTATGACGGCCGATTCCTGGAGGAACCTCATCGAGCACATCGGTAAGGAGCCATCCCCCTCCTCGGTCGTCCCCCCCACCCCCCGCGGCGGTCGGATCCGGCCGGAGTGTCCGGCGGCCGCGTTCTCCCACAACTTCGCCGCTTTTCCAGTTCCCCGCACTCACGGCAGCACAGCAGCCCCTAGAGGTGCCGCCGCGGCGGGCCGGGCCCCTCACCCGAGCCGAGCCGACCCGCCGTCTCCCGTCCCTGTAAACCCCCCAAACCAGCAGCATTTAGCGAACAAAACCCCTATCTAAACCCAAATGGTACATGGCAGGGGGGAGCCTCTGGCAGGGGTAAGGCGGTTGTGTTGCGGGAACCCAACTCTCTGTCTTTGCTGGGAAAACCTCTTGCTGTCGGTGTAAAATATAGTAACTATGGCCTCAGAGGTGGCTTTTTGCTGTCTTTAGGGGCATCAGGTTTGCGTACTGCCTGGCAGGAGATTTGATGCTGTCGCTGAGCAGCTTTACCTCCATTCATACAAAGCACTTGATCGTTAAGGCTACAGCCAACTTTCTGCTGAAATCTGATTTTGCATACTCAAAAAGGCGTAAGACTAAAGTATAAGATGAAAGTACTAGGTCAACTATCCTGTTGGATGTTAGCTATATGCACTGCAGTCAGTGTGTATTTCTAACAGGCACTGGTGTAGCATTTGCAATGGAGGAGTAAGTTAGTTTATCATTTGTGGTCTCTTTATAAAGGCAGAGTTGAGGTTATCTGTCTGTGGAGGAGATGACTGTTATACTTTTCCTCTTGTGGTATTTTTCAAATTTTTTTTGTGGGATGCGGAGAGGACCTTCACAGCTTGTTTCTTGGTTTCCCACAACTGAATTGTGACATTCCTCAGAGAGATTTGGGCAAGTGCAAAGTTAACCCCCATCCTGAGGCCGGTTTTATGACGGGAAAATAGAAACTTCATTTTTAAACAGTTCTGTTCAATTTCAGGAAATGACACTGCAAGATACTTAAATCTAGAGGGCAGGAATATAGCACTTTGCATGGGAAAATCGGATATATAACTCTCATGAGCAGCAAGGCAAACCTCCTTAGCAGGAACGAGGAGGCTTCTCATGGTGTCTCAGGGAGAGGAGAACGGCTGCAGTTTGGTCAGGTTGTGGCGGGTGAGGGCTGGTTCTTGGAGTGCCTGATGCCACTAAGACAGTGCTGGGGAAAGAGGCTGGTGTGAAACCAGCAGCCTGCCAGCATCTGTCAGACAAAACAGCTGAGTTCAGGGCCTTCTGGAGGAAAGCAGTGAACAATTTGCATGCATGTTGCCAGATCTGTTACTTGCTTTTGGCCATGTGGATACTAATGTCCCAAGGCAGATGTGTCAATTCATTGTCAGTTTACTGGGCCTGTGCCGCTAAGAGACATGATAAAAATACTAAAACCAGCAGGACTTCAAAACAACCCAGTTGCTATATTCATATATATTTTGATGTGCTGTATAACTGAGGGAAGCCATGCGATAGCTCCTCACACGTCAGCGTAACTGCAAGTAGGTCTGTTGCACCTTGATTGAGGAGACAGGGTTTTGACAACCAGAGACGCTACGCTAATCCCCAACGGAGAGGTCATTTCAAATGGCTGGAGCACACTTGCTCCCATCCCTCCCTCCTGTCTTTGAAGCATTAATGGACTTTTTGCCTGAAACTGGAGCAGAGAGTTTCAGAGAAAACGTCTCTGGACCTCCTGAGATTTTACATAGCTTTCAATGTAATAACATTTACTTTAAGAGCACTGAGAACTCTCTCAGGCGAGCGTTTTCCACAATTAGTAACTGGTTTTTCAATTCCCCTCCCAGTTTTTGAGAGAGCTGGGGAGGGAATCTGTGACAGGAAAATTAAATGGAATAAACACAAAGGGAAAAGTCTATTACGTGCTATAAAAACTATGTAAACATCTCTTAGGAAGATCAGCCTTAATCACATAAGTTAACAGGCGACACAAAACCCATGCTCTGACCACACGGTTAACCTTTAGCCAGGTCACAGTAGGAACAGTTGGGACATGAAGCAATGAGTGGAGCTCGTACAGGTCTCTGACATTTTGTACTTCTTCACTTACTAAATGTAAGCATTTACTAAATCATCGTATCTTCTGAGTCACATTCAACTACTGATCTTGGCTTCTCTCTACACATTCAGTCAGTTCCCAGATGTATTGCTCTCCTTTCGACACATCAAACCCCTGTTCCCTGACCTTGCATCTGTTATGCCACCCATCCTGTGCTGTGACCATCTCCTGCTTCATCTGGAGTAGGCTTTTGCATGGCTTCTCTCCCTCATCTAAGCCTTTGCTCTACCCATTGTAACCTCTTTTCCAAAATACGGATGGACCTCTTACACCAAGATAGCGAGAAAATCTTTTATCCTTGCTAGCACTACCCTCTCTTTCTTCCTACCCATCTTCTGCCTCAACATCTACCTGTCTTTTTTCTGTCTTCTGGTATCACCTTTCTGCTTCCTCCCCGTATTGCTGTCTGTGGTAGAGCTTCAGCCAGTCTCACTTCAGCTCCCTCCTTAAAATGAGTTACCTTGCTGTCATTTCCGAACAAGTTCTGCTGGTAGATGCCTTTAGTCAATCAGATCTCTCCCCGTGTCTGTATTTGCCTTTGCCTGCCACTGAAGGCTCCGTAGGTCTTATCTGTTTGGTTGGCCAGACAGGGAACCTCGAAACAAAATCAAGTTTCATTGTCTGGATTTTATTTCCTTAAAAGCAAGGAGGAAATTTGTCTTGAGGATCTTTTTTAAAGGGCTGTTCTCCAGATCTGCAGAAGGAATACTAAATCCCCCTTACACAAAATATCCTTAATTGCCTCTGACTTGCAGGGCAGACCCACCAGCACAACATGGCTGTACAATCAGACACTTCAAGTATAATTATCTCCTATATGAGTAAAATAGATTATGCTTCAGTTTCCCAGCATGTTTCCCCTCGATTCAAGCACTGCCCATACTGCTGCAGGGTGTTACTTCCCAGCCTGTCCTACTCTGTGGTGCGCAGTTCGGTGGGGCACAAAGTACCCAGTGCCCTACCGCACCAGAGCCTTCAAGCACAGGCTGAGCTTACAGATCAGTACCACTGAAAGCAGCTCCGATTTAGCACACTCTCCGCTCCATTCCTGAAGGAGCCTTTCCACCCCACTACATCCTCATCACCCTCGCTGATGCCGAATAACAGGCAGAAATGCTTAGGAAAGCCGTATAAGCCTAGTTGACGCAGAGAGAAATTATGTAAGTAGCAGCAGCATGCAAAACTTCAAGGGAAGTCTCCTCTCTTTGGTTATCGTGTAGGAAGCTAACAGAAGACTGTACAGTTTCCTAGGCACAGCTACCCTTCTTGCTATTTTAATCCAGTATTGGAACATCTTTCCAGAGAGAACAGATAACAGGATACACTCGCAAACTGTGGTAATGCCATCCTTGTGCCTGTGCTTTTCCTCAGCATATTTCTGATACAGTTTAACAGTGACTGGTACAGAGCCTCGTAAAAACTAGCCCAGAGATTTAATAGGCAGTAACATCTACGTTTCTGCCCTCCCTAGACAAACTCCTGACCCAGTTGTCTCTCACCTTATTACACATGGAATCAGCTTCTGAGATCCAATATCACGAATCCATGTGACCAGATAGATTTTAACCCCTAATGATTCAGACAAAATAGGTGGGGTTTTTAACATCAAGGACTTTTCTCTGTATTTATTCATGTTACACTTTGCAATTCAAGTATAAACCAAGGGAGATAATGTAAATTGCGCTCCTTCGATTTGAGTGAGGAGAGTGAATCAGAGCAGGCTCATGCTCTCTTGTCTTTTCATATCTTCTAAATTACATTTTATATTCAAGCAATTAATATTCTGGGTCCTACAGATGGCTCAGAAAGAGAAATGGGACAGTTAGAAAGCCCTACGAGAAACAAAGGATCTTCTAAAGATGGCCAAGGAATTTCAGGATTCCTACCTTTTTTGTGCTGTCAGTTGAAGTCAGGGGTGGGGGCAAATTCTGTGCAATTTTGTCTGCTCCTGAAGTTAGTCATTGAACCTCAGAAGACACCTCATGTGATTGACAAGGCGCAAGATGGTCTGAATTCGGAACCTCTTCTTTAGTGCTGTGGCATTCAGGTACCTTTTGAATGTTAATTTTGTATCTCCAATCATCACAGAAACTGAGAAGAAAAACAGAAGGAAATTAAGCAACATGTCCAAGGCTAACCATGAAGTCAATACCAAAACAAACTAGTAACCATAACTTCTTGTCCCAATGCATCACCTGTCCAATGCCTTAACAGCAGCTCAGTGTTTTCTCCTTAAGGATTTTTCATGGCCATCAAATTGCTCCTTTAAAGTAGTTTAAATGTATGCAGTATTACTTTTCCAGACACACGCTTATGCATACCTATCAATCTATATAACTTGTAACATAATAATATTGCAGAGAAAAATCAAGGTTTAAGAGAAACATTTAAATGCCTGGCAAATAAACCACTTCTTTTATGTCTTCCGATTCATCATGGATTCATCTGACTGTTACTAAATGTTTTGTGAGAGCAGATTGTTGACAACACTTTAGATTTAGAAATGGCCTTCCATTTATAGTTTCCACTTCTGGCTGAAATAGGAATGCTGTAATTGGCTTTTTCGCTCAGCAAGGAAGGGATCTCTCTCACCTCTGCTGAGGTGAACTAATGTAAAAAAATACCCTTTCCCACAATACATTTCTAGTCTTTTGTGCAGCTGTAACCTCTCAGACCTGTTAATGTTGCCTCCTAGGGCTCTTATATCAGGAATATCGAGATAAGTCGACACGCCAGGAGATTGAAACCAGACGACTACAGGATTCACAGACAGACCCTGAGGAGAGTTCACCCAGTGAGGAAACCCCATCTGAAGCAGAACCTACAAGTACAACTGAAAACAAAGCTCCACCACAGATCAGTTTGCTGAGGAACTCCAACTCCAGGTTCAACTTATGGCAGGATCTTCCTGAGATCCAGAGCAGTGGGGTCCTCAGCATCCTCCAGCCAGATGAGATCAAGCTGCAGGAGGTAATGGGGGAAGGTGGAGTGTCTCTTAACTGGCTTGCTGCTTCAAAGAGTGAGAGCGAATTAAGTTAAATGATTGAGATTTAAAAATCTTGTCACAGAAAAGCCTTGCCCTGCTGAGTACTTTTCTGTGTTGCACTGGTTAGCACCACTCTTTTTTTGAAACTACAGGTGTTGTTCTATATGGTTTTGCTGCTGGACATTTCTGTGGCAAAAAATAACGTCTTTTTCCTTTTCTGATTCAGTGTGAGGAGCAATTCACAAAGGAAGGGAGGGATAATGAAAAGGCTCCTACAACAGAGCTTTTGGTTCCCAGTGCACATTAATCCCCTTCTGAAGTTAATAGCAGGATATATGCTTTCCACTAGAAATCTTAGAGGAATTCAACTGTTAACTGTTTTAAATATGATGGCATTAATAGAAAAGGAAAAGATGGAGATTGTAAATGTATTTGTAAATGGCGTTACTTGGAGTCTTATGCAAAACGTAAAAAAATGACAGATATATTTGCATTTTAGCCATACAGTTCAGTGACATCACTGTTTAAGAGTCATACGCTGTTAATTTGTAGGGCTGCATCAAATGGTGAAAAGAGTAGATGGAGGTAACCACCGCAAATAAGGAAAACATCACACAACAATTTACAACTAGTTGCTATTTTGGATAGCACAAGGAGCATGAAGGCTCTTTGTCAATGCATAGCACTGCATTTGTAGCCAGCAGTGGAGAAGAACAAGCAGTTTTTAGTGTGTCGTGTATGTTGTAATATGAGCAATGGGCCTTCAAGGGCTCGATCCTCCGAGTCCTACTGTACTCCTGTGCCAGGATTGCTTCTGGTGAGACTGTTGTGGCAGCGTATGTGTTCAGCCCTGGCTCATGAGATTGTACCCAAAGTGCTGAAGAACATCTCAGGGTGTGAGCAGTTCCCCCTAAGTTTACTTGGATTTGCACAATCAACATTTATGAATCCCTGGTGTCTCCCCCAGTCCTGGCCGAGGCTGTATCTTCACTGTTAGATCGGAAAGGCTCATCTTGTGAGCTGCAGGGCTGTGCTACTTACACTCATTAGTGGAAGGGACCAGTGTTTATACAGGGTAGCTTGGGCTGGCAAGCCTAAGTGTGGCAGGGTTATGGCTGAAGGTGACTAAAACGATTTGTTGCTTTTCCATGTTCATCTTCTGCACTAGTTATTTCCATATCAGATTTGTTCTGTTTACCTGGCAAAACACGGTACTTCTAACTGCCAGCATTACAAACACAATCTGGCATCTGAAAAATTTTCTTTTTCTTTCTGCCTCAAAATGAAGAGTCTTTTACAGAGAAACATTCGCTTAAAAGTTTGCATTATAGATTTCCAAACCTGCCATTTCTGTTGAGTTACGTTCATTACCTGTAGGTGTTTGAAGGAAAAAAAAAAGTCTGTGCTGCTAAACCCCAACATTAAGTGTGCTGAATTTTCTTCTCCTTGCTTAAATAACGAGAGAAATAAAGCAGATGGAGATGGGACAGTGCTGCCTTAAAAAAGTGTTGTGCTTCCCCCTGATGTTAGTTTATCAGAGCTGAAATTTTCTTCCTGTTTGTTCTGGGATTAGCACAGTAAGAGATTATAAAATTGCTCAAAGCCAGAAAGCTGTGAAATTGGCTGAACATTGAATAGATAAAGTAGAGAATTTGCTTTGTGAGGAGAGTCAAGGACAGAAAACAAGAACTGGAGAAAACACCAAGGCAATTAAAAAGATGATGTTGAATTCAGCCTTGCTGTAAGCAAGCACTGCTTGCTCCTGCAGTGCTGGAACTGTACTCACATTTGATATGAATTGGGAGCGTGAGCTGTACATGAGGGCTTGATTAAGTGAATGTAAAGCGTTCAGCTTCACGAAGGAGAATTGGAGGAATTTACCTGAAGTACAGGGCAGCAGAAATTCTGGAGTAAACGACTTAAGGACTAAATCATACTTTTCTGACCTATTTTATCTTCAAAGCTGTGGTAAACACAGGAACTAGAAGAGCTTGCAGCTCTTCCGCCAGGAAGGGCAGAACAAGAGTATTCTTTAGACCACAGGGAGGAATATGAGTACACAAACAGAAAGTTGAAGCAAACACCGCTGTTCACAGGTAAGGAAGGGAACACCACCATAGCAGGGCTTAAACAGAGAAAAAGTTGCTCATTTGCAGTAATCTGCAAAATGGAAGAAACAAGAACAAGAGGAAGAATCTGGTCTTTGTTATTGGTGATGATGGAAAAATGTCTAAGCAGGTTATCAATACAAGATAAAAAATAAGACACAGGTGTTTTTCAAACATCAAAACAAGAAAGTTGACTGGAAGAGCAATGGATGTTTGAAAAATGTCACGAAAGGCAATTTGTCATTGTTCCCATTGGGAAGAAAATGAACTAGAAAATGGAGTTTCAGGAAGGAAAAAAAAACCCACACAAAACAAAAAAAAATGCATCCACCCCCCCAGCAATTTCAGAAAAATAAAAAAAGTTGCAGCATGGCCCATTAGCCCTGGGAACTCAAACAGAATTCAGACAGCAATGGCTTCTGTCACACCAGTCTTTCATCTGAAGCAAACATGAGAGTAGCAAGATGTAAAACAACAACTGGAAGCGTCACAAAAAATGTGGGTGCAAATGCAGAAAAAGGAAGAACAAAATAAAAAGCAAAAGACATGTTACAGACCACAGAGGTCAGGAAATACGAAAATTATGTGCTACTGGAATAATTAGCAGAAATGACTAAGTCATTGATAGGGTAGTTTTAATTATCTGGACATCTGTTGAGCATCAAACACAGCAAAACATGAATCACCAAGGGCTTTCTTTTAACTATCTAGAAACTGTAATGATGCAAGAAGAACAAGCCAGAAGAAATGCTGTTTTGGTTCTGACATGGAGTCAATGTGGAGGAAATGACAGGCAACATGTATGTAGCAGGAAGAACAAGTGACTAAAGAGAAAACACAGTCCCTGTATTACATGTGATTTCGGTTAAAACAAATTCTATCACCAAGGTACTAGGCTCTGAAGAGGTAGTGATCCAGAGATTAGAAGAAACATTTAATTAGTGAAACTTCTTTCAGCATGAACCTTAAATTAGATATTGGTATGGCCTTTTATGTGTAGTGGCTCCGGTTTATTCCTCTTTCCCAGTTCAGTTCTCCACCTTTCAGATGGTCCTTGGTTTATTTACTGTATAGTTTATTCATTTTGTCCTTTTCTGTTTGCTAACTGTATTAATTTTCCTACACTATATTCATCTTCTATGTTTTAGGAGATTCTGAGCTGAGTGGAACTTGCCCAAAACAATTTACTAATAAAAATAGCTTATCAAAGTATTCTCAGTCTTTGAACTGAACCATTTTTGCTGAGATGTATGAGCTTTGATAAAGTTTTTGCCAGGGATTATTTGGATTCAGGTCACTTTGGTGTTAGAAAAAGGGGCAGACACAGACTAATCTGCACCATGTGTCGTGGTGTGAATTTAGATCAGGGAGCTGCTGCTCTGAAAATATTCTTTGCTCAAGCAAAAGAAGGACTTGAACCTGGTTGTGCACACTGGTGACATGGTCTCTGTGTAGACCATTTGACAGGTAGGCAGTCTTTGTCTCTTGTTCCATATTTTCACAAAAATGTCCAGAAAATACTTAACTTCCTTTCCTTCTTTGAGCAAACCTTGTATTTCAAACCTCCAGAGACCTCTCATGCTGGACTTCCTGCACTTCTAGCAGGTGGATGTCAGACTGGCCCTGTGAAGGCAACCGGGTCTGAGAGCTGGTCACAGCCAGTGCCATGGCATCGGATCAGAACAACGTCCTTCCTAGGCTAGACCAGAACTCCCCCTTCTTACCTGATGGTTTACATGAAAAGCAGGGCCCTTGAGAACAGATATTTCCAATCTATACAATAAAATACCACATTGTCTCAATAGGAGTTTAGCCTGTAGGATTACTTACTCTTCTCTTTAGTGACTCTTAATTTTTCTCCTTTTTTATCTTCTACATTTCCTTCTTCTTTAGGCTTTACTTTTCCTTTCTCAGTCTCTCTGCCAAAACATAAGCAATTAGAACAATTAGTATAGCTTTTACGTGACTATGAGATTTCATGAAGTTAATGACCCAGAGGACTGATGGAACAGTGCTGGTCATGTTTCCAAGAGATAGTTTCAGACTATTTGTAGACTCAGGAAGATAGTATTACATCAATTGACATTTAGTTCAAATTTTTTTCTAGTTATTTTTGCAATTCTGAGACAATAAGCTCATGCTTTTTTTTTTTTTTTTCCCTATAACTGCTTAGAGATAGCAAAGTTCAGTTATTCCACAGACATCATATCATTGCATCGCATGGTTGGATGTTTGATGGCAGTTTAGGAGGTTTGCAGCTCATACTTACCATTCAAAAGGGAAACAGCTGTTTGGAGTAGGTACTTTTGGTCTGCAGAGAACCAGCTGGATCTCCAAAATAAATTAAGAAACTTGTGCCTTACACACACTGTGAACACTTCCAGAAGCTTGTCCTGATCAGTAGAGATGTTCTTTACTTTCTTAGCATCTCCTTTAAATCAGAACCCTGTGCATTGATATTTTCACTATGGATTTCATTATTTCTTTAGTATGGCTTGCACTCTGCATTGCCTATGCAGGTCTAGCACCCCCCACTATGGTGAATAGCAAACATGCACAAAATCGTTTCTCCACACACAGGCAGAGGGGCTTCTGCAGATCAGGAAGCAACCTTCTAGATGAAGCAAGTTACCACCACCTTTAAACCCTCAGACAAATTGGCAGGTCTTGATCTTGGCTCTCATGGCCATCCTGCAATCAAACCTGGCAGAAGAAAAGTCCTGACTTGGAGTGTCTGGAAAGCTGCAGTGCAAAATGACTGGTGGTATCAGTCCCCAGGATATCTGGAAGGGACAGGATGTCCCAGCACACCCTGTCTTATTCTCTGTTGTATGTTTACCTATTTCCACTCTTCCTCTTGTTTATCAAATTAAAGAGTACAGTTAAAGCTGTAAGAGGTGCATTTAGGACCTAGCCAGTCATGCAGAGAGAGAAATAGGGTCTCTCTCAGGTTCACCAGGTGCCCTGGTGAAGCTGTTGGGAGAAACCAAACTGATACTCCCTCTACTTTTCTCATTGAGAATCCGGCCTTGGAAAAAGAAAACATCCTCCTATTCCTTAAACACCAGCTGTTCCACATACACCAAGTACATTCATTTCTACTTTGCTCTGTCTCCCTTCTGGGGATTGCGCAGTCACAACCTTCTTCTCTGGTGCAGGAAAGGACCACATGTTTGACTTAACTGGGAATATTTCCTAGGCTACCAACTCCACAAAGAGGTGAAACATCACTTCAACTGATATTTTAGCAGCTCTGGATTGAGTAGCAGTCCCTCCTTGCTGTGCCCATCCTCCCAGATCTTGGACCGCAGCACAGTGTCAGGAATACAACCCAGATCTCTGTACCTCAGGTTCTTCTTATAATGTATAGCTTTATTTCCAGGAAAAGGCCAAAAACTGATCAGTGAAGAGTTTCAAATAATTTCTTTAAAAAGAAAAAAAATTAACACAAAAAAGAACAACCAAAGCCACAAGACAGACCCCCAGCTAATTTGGAAGATATTTTTCCCGTATGAAGTGAGACTTTCACTGAGCTACCAAAAGGTTCCTCTTTCAGTAGTGGCAGCGTGGGCCAGCCCCAGGAAAAGGAGCCCAAGACACACCTTCATCAAGGGATGTCTGATGGATCTAATGATTTTTCACCATGTTGAAGCCCTTGTGAGAATCGTCAATCTTACTTAAACTAACAGATTCAGCAGTTGTGTAAATAATCACCTTTTTTATCTGCCTCTGAACAAAGACAACAAACGTGTGCCTGGAGAGTGAGCTCTGTGTGGTAATAGGGCACTGTCCCTGCAGCACCTGCTGTGGGCAGAAAGTTTTACGTGATCATCTTGTTAACTTATGATTTATCTCTGAACCAAACCATTAGTTTGCCTTTTTTTGCCTTTGCCTGAGGAAGCCAGGTCTTGCTCCAGAGTTTTCTAACAGGAGAGGCAAGGACTGAAATTTGGAGATTATTTATGACTTATGGTAATAGTTAGGGACTACTGTGTCTTGTCCTAGTCCTTGGTGAATTGGGTCAGCAAAGTGTATGGCCAGGGTTGACCCAGGAGCCTCACTTAGACAGTCACAGCTGTATTTCCTTTGGGTCAGGGAAGACACAGGGGCTTGGAGCACCACAGCTGTGTATTTGTATTAGCTCTACCCCAAGAAGCACATGTCACACAGTGGGACTGCAGTGTGCTGGGTACTGTACATCCCAGACCCTACACTTTTCTAAAAGAAGAGTGTAGATAGTGCAAGGAGACCCTCCTGGGTAGCACAGTAAGCCACAATGAGCAGAGTAACAAGCCAGCGCTGTCATGATCAGCCGGGGGTTGGAGTTAGGTCAAGACTGAGTGACACAAGGAAGGAAGGAAGGAAGGAAGGAGCCCATGAAGTGCTCTTATGTGTGCATGTGCACAAAATCCGACTGCTTATATATAATGAGAAAAAGAGATGATTCTGCTGGAGAGGTTCAGTGGAAGGAAATGTGGTCAAACAAGAGAGAGACAGAAGGAGCCAGGGCTGATGCTTGAGGGAGGAAGTTGTCCCCTTTCAAGTCACTATCCTGTGTAACATGGCAAATGCCATTGCTAGCTTACCTCTCCCTGTACTCTGGGCCTGGAAGGTGGGTGCAAGGTCCATGACTGTGCACCACAGATGTTCTCATTAACATTATGTGTGCCTCTATAGAATTAGAAAGTACGTGCTGATTTCCATCTTTGGGATTCTCCTCCAGGCCATGTTTGAACTGGTTACCTCCGAAGCCTCGTATTACAAGAGTCTGAATCTGCTGGTGTCTCACTTCATGGAGAACGAACGTCTGAAAAAGATCTTACACCAGGCTGAGGCACATATCCTCTTCTCCAATGTCCTGGATGTCATGGCTGTTAGTGAGCGGTAAGACAACTGCTGCTGGATTTTTGTCCAGCTGAATGGCATCACTTTAGCTAACCTCATTTGTAGAGTGATGGAGGAGCTGAGTAGCGGCAGTCTGTTACCCACTGTCTTTTCAAAGAGCCTGTAGACACATTCATTGCTTTGAACCCCAAGGACTTCTTCTGGGAATTACCTGGGACAGACATGTCAGAATTAATATGAGCACTGGGTTTCTCATCTAGCTTCCTGCTGGACCTTGAGCAACGGGTGGAGGAGAATATTGTGATCTCAGATGTATGCGATATTGTCTACCAGCATACGATTAATCACTTCTCTGTGTACATCACCTACGTCTCCAACCAGACCTACCAGGAGAGAGCTTACAAGCAGTTTCTGTGAGTTCCAATGCTTGATGCTAAATTATTTTGCAAAATTGTATAGGCCACGGATTTAGTTGTAATTTTGATATTTATGAGAAAGGGATGAATTTCTCACAGGCTTTCCCACTTCACTGATTTTTCACTGCACCTATAAAAAGAAAACACAATTAAAAGGCTTTACAGTAAGGGTGGGGTGATATAGTAACAGGTAACATACCAAGTAAGTTCAGAGACAACAGTTCCCAACTGTGGGAAATATTTATGGTGCACATGGGGACACACGCTTGTGAAATGTATGCATTTTTAAACTGCAAGTAGAAGCAAGAGATTGAAAGGCCAAGACTATGATAGAGATAGATCTCTGATGACAAGAACAGCTACTGCTTTTCCCGAGCTTCTCAGCAAGGCATTCAGCCTGCCCCAAATCGTCTTCAACCTTCCCAAAGTTGAGAATATTTTTATTTTTTTTTCAGAACAACAAAATTTTCTTGAAAAAAAACAAAACCCACCAAAACTATTTTCTTCACATTCTGGTATTACACAGATGTTACCTAGGCCTGAGGATGTAGAATCCCAGATATTTTTGCAGTATTTTTCAAGTTTAGCAAGTCTTTTGGTCCGGTAGGAATTCTCTTACACCAGCTCAAAACAAAGAGTGCCCTACAAACTTGTCTTTGAGCAGGAGAATTAATTTTTATTTAGTTAGAACATCCTGGATTCTTTCAGGACAGCCCATTGCACACACTGCACTGCATTCTGCCCCCTGCCTCGCCGCCCCCCGTCCCTTCAGCAGCAGATGGTTCAGGGGAGCGTAACAAGCCCTAATCTTTTCCTTTCTCTGCTCTCCAGCTTTTGAGGCAAAAAAATAACCACTTTAAGGGGCCTCTGTTGAGCTTGGCCAACTGTTCTCTCCAAAAGGAGGGTACCGCAGGGTTTCCTTCAGTCAGAGGTGAGCAATATAGCTGCAGAATATAAACGGTTTGCCAAGAGCTATTAGCTAAACACTCAGAAGCAAAGCAGCAATAGGCTGAATTACTTGAGCTTGAAAAGCACCTGTTGGAGATAGAGGTATTCCTAGATATGAATTTAGAAGGCAGCATTTTTTCTGTCTGCGGGAAAGCATAAACCAAACTGAAAAGAACAGACCCCCTTCCACAGCCTCCTGGCTAGCACAAGAATTATGCAGCATTCTGCTGAACTCGAAGCCTGGGGTGTGTCACAGTTCCTCCCCATTTGGCCGTTCCTCAGATGCACACAGGTCCGTTCTGCTGTGGCTCTGGTGGGTCACACAAGTACCTGCTGCAGCAGGGAGAAACGCTTACAATGGCTTCTCTTGGATGATGCGAGTCACACACAGCAAAGACAGGTTTTGCACAGTTAGCAATCCCTTCACATCCATGCTGTTTTGCTAGCCAGGACTCCAGCAGTGGAAGTCTTCCTCAGGGCCCCGCCGTTGCCAGGAAGTGTTTTCTTTGACTGTGGCAGCCGGGGCTTGTGACGCTGCTCTGTGCAGCTGTGTCCATGGCCCAGCAATGCCCTCATCTGCTGCACCCACCATCAGGGAAGGCCTGGGCATGACCTGTGCCCTTCTCAGGCAAGATGATTTCCATCCTCCGGCTAAGCAGCCAGGAGTAGCCAAGCTTGAGCTGTTTTGTGGCTTGTCTTGTTCTTACGGCTGTGTGAATTTCACCTTGTCACAGAGTTCCAACTGTGTAAAAATATATAATTATGCCTCTGACTCATCTACTTGGACACACACCCCATTCACACACACCTACGCACACAGCGTATGCTGCTGAGCTAGAAGTGCTAACACGTGAACACTACCATGGGCTTGTACATTAAAAGTCTATTTTTTCCCTCCCCCAACACTATAAATAGTTCTAGATTTAAACTAAAATATACCTGGAAGCATTCAGTCCCCTCCTCCCCGCCTTCTCTTTTATTGGGAGAGGCCAGGCAGATGCTGTCTCTGGGACTAAGCTGCTTTTAGGCCACCGGTCATATACCAGAGTCTCAGGCAGGGTAACACTCAAAGCCCTCGCCTTCTCTCTGTCTCTCTCCTTTCTCAGCCAGGAGAAGCCAGCTTTCCGGGAAGTGATCTCACAGCTGGAACTGGATCCCAAGTGCAAAGGCCTGTCCTTTTCTTCCTTCCTAATTCTGCCGTTTCAAAGGATCACTCGGCTCAAACTGCTGGTGCAGGTAGAGTTTGGCTCTTCTCTGTCTCCCAAAGGCCTTCTGGATCACTCCTGAAATTTCCCTTTGTGAATGAGGCTTAGGTACAGCCACGATCAACCCTAGAGCTGCATGAAGCCTTTACACGGAGTTAGACATTCTCAACACCTATGGAAAAAAAGATTTCAGAGACCACCCCCAAATTAGTGTTGAATTTGCCAGATAGCTTTTACTGAGCAAAAGAGTTGAGGAGGAACTTTGTTGAGCTGCTAGAAGGGGTAGCAACAGTCCATTAACCCACCTGCCTGATGGTTAGGATGCTGACGCACACATGCACAGTGCGGAACAGCTGCAGGACATGGAAATGCTCCATGTATAATACCCTACATCACGGTGGCTTGGACCAGACCATCACCCATCTTCCTCCTGTGCTTTGCCAGCTTGTCTAAACGCTGCTGGAGGACACGCTTCTAGGGATGAGGACACAGCTCAGTCCCAAGTGGTCTTATCCCACTGGGATTACCAGTAACACTGTCTGTTAGTGCCAGCTCTAGCTATTTTTATTTATTCATTTATTTTTATAAAATAAGAGTCTGCTTGCTATATTTCTTTTAGATATAAGGTCAGATAGAAACAGGTTTTAATGAGAAAGAGAAACTAAGAGGTGAGAGTCTCTGTACTCTGTCACCTATCCTGTAATTAGGCTGATGGCCAGAAATAACTCGGAGGCTAGCAAAGACCTTTCAGTGCTGTCAGATTGGGATCACAGTTAACACAACCTTTCCTCCCCTGCAGAATATTTTGAAGAAAGTGGAAGAGAAGTCTGACAGGGAAACCACTGCCCTGGACGCACATAAAGAACTGGAAACAGTAAGTTTGAATAAGCTAACTGAAGGCCATCAAGATTAAACCATTGTGCTGATTTTTTCCCCTGCAAAAAAAAAAAAGACATAAAAACTACATTTGCTCCTGGAGCTGTCCCTTTGAATACTGTCACTATGTTTCAAGAGTAACTTTTTTTTCTGAAGTCTTCCTTGCTCTCAAAGATGGACAAATGTAGCAGCACTTAGATGACAGTGACGAGGAATCCCTTGCTAACAACAGATGTGTATGTTTCCACTGTAGGAAAGGGCAGAGAATGTTTTCCCTTGGGGTCTTCAAGAACACAAATTGTTTTTGCAGATACCTGAAGGTGATGGATCCCACTGAGAGATGTAATTAGCTGCAACAGGCAGCAGAGTATAACCGTGTCAGGTTTCCTCCAATACAGCACACTTCTTCCTCTGACCTAGAATAACAGTTTCTTAATGAAGTACTCAAGCCTGCTTTTAGCCCTCTTCCCTGAAGCTGGTAGGTAGATGTGGTGTTCAGCTGTGCAAGTTATTGCTGTGTACAAAAATCCAGGAAGGCATTGGGATGTTTTCCATCTGGGCTGTTCCTGACACGGTCAGACAGGGCAATCCCACCTCCAGGCTACATATCTGAATGGTCTGGGACAGAGTGTTTTGAACCCTTCTCCATCAGAAGCTTGGAACATCCCTTGAATCCTGCAGTTCAATGTAAGCATTTGAAGTTAAAAACTGTGCTAGAACGTCAGCCTGAGGATGCGGTTGCAGCTTCTGACTGAAATACTGGAACAAAATGGGCTCTTGGATTTGCCCTGAACTAGTCAATCGAAGTGTATACTTTGGAGATCGCTAGGGATAAAGACAAAGACCTTAGCAATGAAGAATGTTCTGCATTAGTTAGTATTTGCAGAATCTCTCATGCTGTATCTGTTAGCCAATTGTTTTTCCATTGGTCAAAAGCTTGAGGAAGTCTGTTCCTGTAGTACGCAGATGACTACAACTGCTGATGGAAAAATGTTCTTTTTGTATTCAGATGTCAGTGACTCACATGATCAATTTCCTAACTGTCTTTGCATGGTTACTTATCTGCAAGCATTTAAATTTAGATGCCTAATGTCCAGCTAGGTACAGGCATCACAACAGACATCATCTGGTGCTTATTTTCTCTGTAGGTATCCTATTTCAGAGGTAAGAGCTGATAATGGCTTCAGTTACTGATATTCTGGTGGATTTTGAGTAGCAGAAACAAAGCATAAAGTGGAGCTTGTTCTCCAACGTAATTTTTCTACCTAGCCAGTTCTCAAGAGAGTTGCTCCTTATGAAACAGGCAGTGGCATCTAGGTTAAGGTCTCAGTAACAGGGTAGTGCCTGCACGTTGGTTGAGGTTTTTCAGTTAAAAGTTTGTGCTCAGAACACAGCTGGGCTGTGTACGATGAATGTCTTTTTCCCTGGGATATTTCATAGCCTTGGCATCTGGTGCTACTTGGCAGAACCACAGCATTTGCATCTTTGAAATGAAGATCTTTGGCTTCGTTCTCTTCTTGAAGATGGTACTGCGCATGTACCTCATTTCAAGTGTTGGGGACAAAGAAGATGAGATACGTGGTGTGTCAGGATGTGGAAAATGAGCCGTTCCCTTTGCTGTACAACCAGGAGTATTGCTTCATACCGTCTGGTTCAGTAACTGAATGCAGCCATCTAACATGTCCTCTGATAGTCAACTTCCAGTTATAATATCTTCTGGGTGTTTGGGATTTTGTGGTGGTTTTTTGGTTGGTTTTTAGAGGGTTTTGGTGGTTTTTTCCCCCCCTTCTCTCTTTCATGCAAATACAGTGCCGATAGAAGAGCTTGGCTTGGTCAATTCCTGGGCACTTACCCTGTCACCGTCAGGCCTTTCTGTGCTGACCATCATCACTTACCTGCTTAAGGCCAGTGGAGGCAAATCTTTATTTTCTTTTTCCCAGGTGGTGAAAGCATGTAATGAAGGTGTCAGGAAGATGAGCCGAACAGAGCAGATGATCAGCATCCAGAAGAAATTGGAATTCAAGATCAAGGTATGAGCATAGGCTGGTAAGCCTTTGCAGGCAACAAACCAACGGCATCCGGGTGTTGTGCACACATACGTGGCAGTAGTAACCTAGTTGTGCTCCTTTTAGTGAGTGTTCGTTGTTGGCCTGGTCCACGCAGTCCCCCTCCAAAGCCTTGGAAAGGGATGCTGCTGCTGCAGGCACTGCATCTGTGCGTGTGGTCTCCGTGCACACATGCTGCTGAGGGCAGGGGCAGCACTGAGGCCAGCGTGTTGTGCGTGTACACAGATGTGACACGCTGGCATTGAACTGCCTGTGTGCAGTGCGTGGCTCCTCCTCCAGCATTCAGTTCTGGCTCTTCCCTCTCACCTTTCTTCAAAATGCAGGTCAGCTTTCAGCTATTATTTTACATTACAAATGACGTTAAAGGAAGATGAAAGCTACAAAGCAAAACACTTTAAAGCTGTAAAATACCAAAATGAAGACTGTCCCATCATTTTCATTCATCCCTGTGTTTATGCATTATGCACAGTCTCTAATTACCTGCTGATGATCTATTTTGACTCTACTCAGGGAACGACTGAATCAATATTTAGGGGTGTCTGACCAGATCTCATTTAATATATGCCATGAAACTCCAGTGCTGAGTACAAAGTTGCCAGTTCTTTTTTTGAGTGCTATGGAGATGCTTCTTAGATCTCTCTGCTTCACAAACATTAAGGAGCATATTTAGTTTCCCAGCAACCTTTTTATGTACCTGAACAACCGAAGCAAAAAAATTTGAGACCATTTATTTAGAAAGTCACACTGGGCACCCAAGAACTTGATTTTTCCAGAGCAGTTTATTAGTGTGTCAGGACTGGACCACAGCCCAGAGGACAGCACTAGCTACAAGGCTGCCTGGAGCAGGTGCCTTGGGCACTGGCACACGCAGGTGAAAAGAGTGCAAGAGTGTGGAAAGAAAGACTGTGCCACTGTACGTGTGACGAACACGGAGGGAGCGAAGGTGGAAGGAGTAGCGGTTACCGAGATATTTTCCAATATTTCAGTCATTTCTCTGGAAGCGTAGTGTTCCTGTAAGACGTGCTTTGTTGGGCTTCTTGTTTTCAGCACAATGCGTGGTAAAACTCGAGCAGAAGTGTTGTTGTGGCTGTGAGAACAGTATCTCCTCCTGGCTGGGACGGACCCAACCAGTGAGAACCCGTTTACCCTGGGTTTTTTTGTAGCTGAAAATCCAAATACATGTTTTTGAAAGTCAGTTTCCCTGGCCAGAAAGGCTCAACCCAGGTGATGAGACATGGGATCTCCCAGGGACAGATCAGGCTGTGCAGGGCATAGCCTGGTGTTTAAATCCAGCACTTGGTACTCCAGCATCATCATCCTCAAGTGTTTGTTTGTTCTCGGGCCCCTGCTGCATCCCTGCCTGAGCTCTGTTACACCGTGCCAGGCTGCGGTGTGGATGGCAGAGCACAGTGCCCTCTGTGCAGCTCTGCTTCATCCTCTGCAGTGCATGTTGTGGTGATGGGAGCTCACCACCCTTCCTTTTGCATCTCTTGTTGCTTCTAATGTCTTGACTGCGTAAGCCCATGGGTTTTTGCTGCTCTCCTAATCTTTGTCTTCTCACTTCTAGTCTGTGCCCATCATCTCTCACTCTCGCTGGCTACTGAAGCAAGGGGAACTGCAGCAAATGAATGGTCCAAAGACATCACGAACACTTCGCACCAAGAAACTTTTCAGAGAAATCTACTTGTTCCTTTTCAATGATCTGCTGGTAATTTGCCGGCAAATTCCTGGGTGAGTACAAGATTCAGGTAGTACGTGGGGCACTTCATTAGTCCTATTTGCCCCTGGGTTTATCCAAGCTGTGATGCTGTTCCCTATCCTGTCCTCTAGGCACAGGAAGGGCGTTCTGGCCTGACCCGTACACCTCCCTCTAAAGGCAAGGTGACTGCCTTTGAGTGCAGTTGACTCTTCGTGGGTGGCACAGCTCTCTCCAGCTGAAAATTTATGGCAAACAAGACTTGAAAAGATTCCAGGCCAGGTCTCCCAGCAGGGTAAACGAGCATGTATCCACCAGTTTCTGTAGAGTGGCAGTGAGCTACATCAACTGGTGGGCTGACCCAGGAGGCGTGTCTTCCTGTCAAGAAGTGATTTTTTTTGACTCATCACTGCCTGAAAAAACAGCTCAGACTTAGTCATTTAAACTTCTAAGAAATCAGGCTAGAAAATCTGAGCAGCAGGGAGGGGTATAAATTTAGGCCTGAGGGCAGCAGTTATATTTGACATAGTGTAACCTGCCTCACGAGGAGGAGAATGTCATCATGCTTAGGGCTATGTCTTGTGCAACTAGATGCTAGTGAAATACAGTGGCACAGACGGGTCCCAGAGAACAGCGCGTTCTTTGTAGCATTAACTAGACTTACCAGTAGAGAGCATCTCACTAGTCCAACGTTTCTAATAAACATGTCGCCGCAGTGTCTGTACGCCTGGAAATATTTTGCTTCTGTGGTAGCCTGTATCCAGAAAACACAGAGGCATTTTACAAATAGGAATGAATTAAGCCTCACAGTCCCCTCTGAGGGAGCACCGTCTGTGTTTTGTACGTGGGGAGCTCAGAGCAAGCAACTTGTTCCAGGCCATACGGGATGCCTAAGGCAGAGCAAGGAGAGGTTCTCTTGCTTTGCGGTGGTTTTTCATAGCCACATGCTCATCCCTTCCCATAGCAGGGCATCTTTTATCCTCCTGCCATGCAGAGGCTCCTGGTCTGTGTCCCCTGTACAGTTCTGGGTGGCTGAAGCCAAAGTCTGCTGGGATAACTGCAGTTTTTCCTGATCCTCTAATCTCTCCCAGGGACAAGTACCAAGTGTTTGACTCTGCTCCCCGGGGGCTTCTTCGGGTAGAGGAGTTAGAAGACCAGGGGCAGAGTTTGGCCAACGTCTTTATCTTGAGACTGCTGGAGAACGCAGATGACCGGGAGGCCAGCTACATGCTGAAGGCATCGTCCCAGTGAGTACAACAGTCACCCTGCCAGCGCTCGGCAGCACTCTCTCCCTACACCCACGTCTGGGCAGCACCCTGCCCGCACGGGGGCCACCTCTCCGGGCTTACCAGGGTCAGGCAGGCAGAGGTCCCGCTGCTGCAGCTGGTCTGGCCCTACAAACCTCTCTGCCCAGCATCGCTCTCCTGAGGCCGCCTTTGGTCTCTCCTGCTGAAAGGCACTAGTGAACTAGGCAGGTTTCTCTCCTGTACGGTGTATATATAACATCGGGGTGGAGGATGGACTTTGCATTCTGGAACAGAGAGGTCAGAAATCAGCCCCGGAGCCTGATTTACAGCCCACAGCTTATTCAGAAAGTAAAAGCAAGTAGGATGCGCACTGTGCACACTCCAGCAGCCCAGCTGCCTCACTTGCTGACCAGCTCCATGAAGCAAAGTGGCTCCTGCTTATAGAGAAAGGTAGAGAGGAGACTTCTTCCTCAGCGCCTTCCGCTGCTGATGCCAATCTTGCACAGCCCTTCTGCTGCTCAGGGCCTCCTTGTCTCCCTGGATACAGGTTTTTTTGGCTCACTGATTTTTCACTTCAAACTCCAACAAGCTCAAACTGGGCAAATGATTCAGCTGTGCTAACACAGACCGGATTGTTTTGGAGCTCAGGGCATGAATTTCTCACTGACCCGAGCTTTACCAGGCCCACGTTTTCCAGGCACAATGTCCATGCTACTACAGATATATGCGTCCCACCAGTTAAACAGCTACAAGAGATGATGCACACCCCCGGCTTGATGTTACTTTGCTGTCAGTAGGCCAGCATTTGACATCCATAGCCCTCAACTGACACCAGCCCCTCCTGGGACCACGTCCTGCTGCACCCCCAGGGGCTGCACCTTGACCCCCCTAGTGCAGCGCAGCACCAGCAAGATGAGCCCCCAGCACAGCAACTGCACCTTCTCCCCAGACACGCGACTGCAGCTTTGCTGTACTGAAAATAGAGATGTCAGTCATGTTATGCAGGGCAAACGCACCGTTGACGTCTGTGAGACTTAGCTGTGCAGAAAATCATAAACCAGGCCAGGGTTTGCCTCAGCTCAGGGGAGGCAATTACAGTTCTGTGCTTCTGCATCCTGTCCCATCCTCTAGATGGCCACGGTGAGTATGTGATCCAGCACACAGCTTGCCAACAGGTCTTGTGCACTGAAATGTGAGGTAGCAACTGCTGAAGGCTGCCATTCCAGAGCTGCAGGGATGATTGGGGCAGTACGGGGCACAAACTGGAAAACTGAGGAATAAGAAGAGATAAGCGGGTGTCAAACAGAGACTGCTGCATCTGTTCCACAGCTCTTGCAGCATTGCCTGGCTCTGAACCCATATAGCAATCGTGACCGGTTTAGTGGCAGCGTGCAGCTCATGCCCTGGGTGGGCTCTGCCAGGATCTAGCAGTACATTTGGACACAGCTGGGTGCAGGGGCAGGATCGGAGTGCAGGTGGGACCCTCGCAGGCTGAGAGGACCTGGGGGGCTGTGGGCAGGATCCAAAGAGCCCTGCAAAGGAGCTGTGTGCAAGGCTAGCCTGCAGATTGGGCCACAAGCACAGCAACACCCTTGGTTTGATCTCTACATACCAGCCTTTCAGTGCACAGGGCTCTCATCCCGTGCATCTTCATGGTGTGAAGAGCTGAGCTTGACCTGTGGCTGCAGGTGTTTTCACTGGTCCTTGGCATCGTGCTTCAGCCCTGAAGCACAAGGTATTCCCAGCCCTGCAGATCAGCCTGCCAGCACTTGTCCTTCATGTCTTCCTTTTAGGCCTCTGTCCTCCCAGAAGACACTCTGGTGGTTTTAGATGTGTGTCAAGTTCAGGCTTTAAAACTGCTATCTGACATGGTAGAAAGTTCTGGCTCCCTCAGGGCCAGGAGCACAGCTGCTCCTCCAGGCAGGAGCTGGAGCCTGTGAAGATGAACTGCCCCATTTCCACGTGGGGCTGAGGGAAGCCTCGAGGGAGCACCAGATCTGGGGGGCTTCTCCAGCACCTGCGAAACCTTCACCCTCCTGCTGCAGGCCCAGGTTTTGCGTAACAGTATGGCTGGATCTGGCAACGTGTTCGCACAGGTCTCTTGTCTCATCTGCTGCCAAGCGAGTGGTACCCTTGGTATGCCGCAGCGTTCATCTGCAAATGAATTCATCAGTTCTGCCCTTTAAATGTTCCCGCACAGCAGCTGCAGGAATAAATGGTTCCTCTAACTGCTTTTCTCCAGGAAAAAAATGCTCCTATTGACTGAGGCTTGCTGCACGCCTGTGTGGCAGCTCCCAGGGTACTGTGGCATGCATGACATCCCAAGCAGTGTGTGTGAGAGGGAGGCTCAGCATCACCAGTGAGTCCGGGGTGGGGCAGGCAGGCAGGAGAGTGCTGTGAGAGGAGGAATGAGGAGCCCAGGGCTGGCTGGGCAGGAGAGCTGGGATCCTTACAGCTGTCTCATGCTCATGGCCTTGGTTTGTCTCCCCTATTCAGGAGTGAAATGAAGCGCTGGATGATTTCGCTGGCCCCGAACCGGAGAACCAAATTCGTTTCATTTACATCCAGACTTGTTGGTAAGAGTCACAGCATGGGAGCTCTTCATCCCTACCCTGGGGCACATTACTCCACGCTGATCTCAGTCCAACCCCAGGCCTGAGTCCTCTGCCAAACTGAGCCTTCTCCCTGGGCTCCCCTTACATCTCCACCACCACTACCCACTTGTCCCTGGCCCTGACCTTGCTCCCCTCCAACCTGGGCTGGGCTGCACCAGTGCTCTCCCTCCCACCCAAGCTGCTTGTGGGTGGCACTAGGTGACGTGCACCCAGCTCCCATCCCCACAGAGATGCTCCCCCTGGTCCCTGTGACATTGTCCATGGGGTTTCTTACCTGATCAGAGGGACCGCTCGCAGAGCTCACAGTGCTACACCCGCGCGAGCCGTACTGCCCTGCAGCAGGCTCCAGCCCAGCCCTCAGTCTCTCCCTGTTCCCTGACAGACTGCCCGCAGATCCAGTGTGTCCACCCGTACGTGGCCCAGCAGCCAGACGAGCTGTCCTTAGAGCTAGCTGATGTCCTCAACATCCTGGACAAGACAGACGACGGTATGGGGGACGGGATGGGGCTGGCCGTCCCTATGGAAGGGTGGGCTTTGCTCTAGGCGGTTGGCTGCTGAGCAAACAGGAGAGACCCTCTGGTCAGGGAGAGACCCTGGCATCAGCATCACAGCCAAGGGAGCTCACAGCAGGAGGGAGTTACTGCCTCCTCCGAACACTCAGCAAATCCAGGCTGCCCTGAGCTGTGGCAGTGCTGGCACAGCCGCCCTGGCACCAGCTATGGGCTGTGGCAGGGCTGGGACAGCCACCCCAGATGTAACCCAGAGCTGTTCTTACCTTGACGGTGCTTTGCAGCTACCTGGTCCTGGTCTCTGGGGCACGCTTGTAGCTGGCGGACTTGGTCACATTTGGTCTCTGCCAGGGACCATTTCTGTGGCATCAGGGGTAGTGGAGGGCACTCAGTGGCAGCAGTGCCGGCTTTCTGCTGGCATTTCTCGAGCTAGTTGTCCCAACACAGCACTGCTCAGGTGAGCGGGCCTCCTTGGCTAGACTTACAAACTGGGTCTGCTCCAGCACGGGCCTTTGAGCAGGTGCCAGAAAGTACTGCCAGCTCTGTAGGCTCTTTCCAGCACAACCATCCCAGCGCAGGAGCAAGGGCCAGTCCTTCCCCATTTATGCCTGTCTCTGTCTCTGCTCAGGCTGGATATTTGGGGAGCGTCTTCACGACCAGGAGAGGGGCTGGTTCCCCAGTTCTATGGGGGAGGAGATCCTGAACCCCAAAATCCGAGCCCAGAACTTGAAGGAGTGTTTCCGGGTGCACAAGTCGGATGACAGTCAGCGGAGGAAACTGGGCAGCAGAAACCGCCAATGACCACTGGTGTCCCCAAGCATCTGGAGTGCTTCTGGGAGAGGGGCAGAGGACAGAGGCTGCCAGCTGGGAGGATGTGGCAGTGGTGCTGTAGGCCATGGTGCAGGACCTGGTGTGCCAGACCGGGCACACGCACCCCTGAACAAACAGAATGTAGTTCCTGGGCTCCCTGCCACGCTTCCCGTGGCACTGATCCTTCCCTGGAGATCAGTGCTTTGAACTGGCTAAAATAACCCCTTTCCAGGTGTTCTGTAAAGCCCCAAAGAGCACGAGCCAAATGGACACAGCCCGAAGGCCGCTGGGTGCCGGCCAGCTGACCCCCGTTCCCTGCACACGTGCTGGCTTGGGCTGGGTTGGGCTGCTTGGGAAAGGCACGTGGCCACAAACGTAACTAAGCAATTAATGTCACCCAGTTTGAGCACTTATAGCTCATTGCTACCTGTCAAGTTTGGGGACCTCCTAAAACCATTTCAGTTTCTACCCCTGTAAGATGCAGGAGGAGCCGTCTCGTTGACTCTCATGCGGCCTGTTGGCACGAGGCTGGGATGAACCCCAGGAACTCCACCTCCCCAGTCCTGCTGTGAAGCCGCTGGGCACGTTCCCGTGGGCAGCCCCCCGATCTGCCAGTCAAAGGCTCCAAAATGCTCCATACCCCACCCCACTCCACCAGCAGCCCAACCTCACCAGCCCTGACCCATATCCCTGCCCGCCTGATGGCCTCAAAGCCATGGCTCACCCCCTCTTCCACAGCCGGCATCCCTCCGCAGGGCCGCTGCAGAAGTCTGGCACCACAGCCGTTCCCGGTTGATGTGGCACTCTCGGTCTCCACTACTCGCTGCTGCTGAGGCACAGAGCAGGACGGCTGTGCCAGCCCGCGCACCACCACGTACCACAGGAGCACCAGCAGACCCAAGCTGCCACGCGGCAGGCGAGTGACATTACCCCAGGAGCTGTTGTCCCGTGATCGCTGCCTGCATGCTTGTAACCCGCACCACCCAGCTGCACACACAACCTCCCTGTACAGGCTCACCTCTGTGTATATATGCAAATCCTCCGTCGCCAGCAGAGACGGATCATCACTCCTTCCAGCTGTGGCACTGAGCATCGCATGAAGCCCAGGGCACAGCGCCGAGACCGGTCAGGGGACAGACCCACGGCTGCTGCCTGTTGCAACTGCCTTGCTCTGAACAGTCCCACACGTGGCCACAGCTGAGGGCTTCTTAGCCACAGACTGTTCCTGAGCTGCGGCCAGTATCCATCAGGGAAATCAATTATTTGGTATCTTTCCGTAACACTGCAAAGAGGAGTCGTCCAGGCACTGTGGCCTGCATTGCTGTATGCTCCGGTGGTGCCACAGTTGTGCTGGAAAGGGGGATGGAGAGCTGACGGAACGCCGCACCAGCCACGCGCACAGAGCAGAGGAGCACAGCCACACTGGTGACAGCATGGGGAGGAAGTAGGACACCAGAGAGCCGTGGGAGGGGGGCTCTGCAGCGCGGTGCTGGAGCTGCTCTGTGGGCCACACAGGGTTGAGGGAGGGCTGGGGCTGTCCGTGCTGTCACCTCAGCCAGGGTACAGCGGGCCCAGAGTCAGCCCTGCGCTGCAGCCAGCCCCCAGGACCAAACTGGTGGGAGCCACAGCGGTGAAGGGAGAGCGAAGGTGTTCCCCCTTTCAGGCCCTGCTTAATGCCACCATGTTGGCACATGACAACAGCCAGCAGGGCTGTGCCTGCCCTGGCCACCTGTAGCACCCCAGGGCAGGGCCCCTGGGCAGCTCACACCAGCCGGAGGCTCCCGGCCACCTGCCAGTGCCCACCCAGAGCTGGGGGCCAGGAAGGGACCACAGCCTCCAGGCTGCTGCATTGGGCTCATTTAATGGGGACACCCCAAGTCAGCCCCCCCCCCCCCCCCCCCCGGTCACCCCACAGTCAACTTTGAGTACAACTACACCTCCAGCTCAGGGCCCAGACCTTGCAGCAGCCACAAATTCTTTAATGCAAAGCCCAGAGGAGCTCCAGGTCTAGGAAGTCCTGAAAATTACCCAAGAAATCGCCACATCCCAGATCCTCCAGCTTTGCAGCCTGGCACTACAGCCCCACATACCCACCTGGGACATTTCTCATGGCACAGAAATGCTCCCTTCCCCATCAGAAACAGCTGTTTCACTAGTGGAGGGGCTGACCCAGGTTCCCCTCTGCGCTTCTCCAGGGCAGAGGGGCTCAGGGCTGCCCCACACTGTCCCACGACCCACCGCCAAGCCCTGGAACTTGCTCTGGCCCCTCTTGCTCTGTTGTGACTTTTTAGGACTCCAAACCCTAGGCACAGGCTGTGCCGTTTTCAGGCACCAAGTGGCATCCAGTGTTACTTCCTCAGACCCAGCCCTGCACGCCTCCGTTTCAGTGGTCTCAAGTGTTGTACAGGGCCAGGCCTGGGGCCCGCAAGCACGGGCAGGAGCCCCCCCGGCCCCCGCCGGGCTGCCTCAGCAAACTGAGGGGAACTTTTCATTGTCTCGTTTTTCCGTGTGATGAAATATAGCTGAGCGAGCCAGCGCCAAACCAACACGTGTGTGTTGTCTTCCTCCCCCCCCGACACCGACTGCTTGCCTCCTCCCCAGTTCCCTCTAGTGCGACTAGTGGGGGGCAGCTGGCCCAAACGCAGGGGGTGGAAGCAGGGCTGAACGTGAACATGGGATGGGGTGACACCAGGGAAGTATTGGGGTGGTTTACACCAACTGAACAACCCTTTCCAAGGAAAGCTGTGTGAGGTGATGCCCAGCACTGTGACCACCACCCAGGCTTAGACCAAGAGAGCTGCTGCCAGCTCAAAACCACTCACTGCTGCAGGTCCCTCCTGACTACGAGGGCGTCACTGCCTGCTGTGGTCGAGCCCGCCAGGTCTGCGTTCACCCAGGAGATCTGCTAAGAGCAAAGAGCACTTTGGGGTGCAGCTTTGCTGCCCAGTGCAGAGGCTGGAGCGCCCTTTGCCGCAGCTGTGGCAGCATTTGTCCCCAAGGGGTCCCGGGCAGACGGGGAGCAGGAGCATCTGAGGGCAGAAGACGGGCTGGTTGTATTACAGAAAAATCTTTTATTGAGTTCAGGAGGCCGAGAACTTCCTCAGCGTGATGACGACCAAGGCGACAAGCACGGACGTGCCCAGGAGGGAGGCGATGACAATGGCACCGATAGCTCCAGGCCCCAGCGAGCCTGCAGGGACAGAGAAGGTGGCGTGAGGTCAGAGCCGGTGGGTCCCAGACGGGGAGGGTTGCGGGGATCACCCCCCAACACATCCCCAGCCATCGGGCCATACTCCTTTCCCAAGCTCCCCACCCTGGCCACGGTGGTCCTGTTCCCGTGTCCCCACACAGCCGTGGTGTGGTCCTGTGCCCCAGCAGCATCGAGCCCTTGGGCAGGGGGCTGGAGCCAGCCACTGCCTGCTTAGCCAGCTCCCCGTGACAAGGACAGCTGCCACAAAGCGGGTCTTTGGCACTCAGCTTTCCTGTTAACACCTGCACAGAGAGAGTTGCTTTGCTTGTTGCAGAACTGCACCAACAGCAGGCGTTCGCTGTAGGTCAGGAGCCAGGGAAGGTGCTCACACTCCCCATTTAAAGAGCTTTAGGCACGCTTTGGCCCTGGAGAGCCCTGCCTGTGCTCAGGGCACTTTTTGCAGGTGCCTGCTGGGGCGGGTCAGACCTGGGGCAGGAAGAAATGCCTCGGCAGCTGCTCTGGGGCTGGCAAGCACTCCGCAGGGGAGGCTTTTATGGCAGGGAAGTTTCCCTGAGCAGGCGATACAGGCACTCTTTCCCTCCGCCAGCAGTGTGGCTGGGGACGGGCCACCTCTGGTGACTCAAACACCTCCTGGGAGGTGACAAGCCCATAAAGAGTAAATCCACAGCAAGGACGTCCTGCACCACTGCAGGAGCGACCCGCGGGCAGCCCATTGCGCAGCCACATACCGTCCTCGGCGTCCAGGCGGTGCAGGTGGGTGGTGTCCTCGGGCTCCAGCTCGGAGGTGTATGGGGGGAAGGCGGTGGCGTCTGAAAGCCGGGCTGTGGTGGTGGCGGCGTCGAAGGGGCCGGCTCCGGAGGGCAGCTCGGGCGGCTCGTTCCAGAGGGTGGGGACTGGGCCCTGCGGGTACTCTGCTGGGAAACAAGCACCCACGGTCATTCACGGGCACGGGTGGCCCTGGCCAGGCTGTTGGTGACAGCAGCAGCTCAGGAGAGATGCAGCTTGGCAGGTTCCTGGGCTCCAGGTGCCTACAGAGTGTCCTGGGGTGGATGGAGGGTGACCTGAGGGCTGAGAAACCCTCCTCTGGGAGGGCACCACCTCCGCAGAACACCAGCGGCCACAGGCAACGCCTATGCCTTGGGCTTTTGCAACAGCCTGGCAGACACACAGCCGACATGGACTACAGGGAGCTCCCCAGAACCGCGCGACCTCTGCTCATCCACAAACAGGCCCGGCATGAACATCCACAGCCAGTTTCCTCGCGAATGCCCGTGGGACTGGGCTGGGAGGGGCTGTCACATTCTCGCAACAGGCAGACACCACCTGCGCTGGCCAAATTCACAGCATCTGAGGGCCCTTCTGCCCTACACCACCGGCCTACACAGCATAGGATGCCAGAGGCGCTGGCAGGACACGGCTCCCCCAGACAGGAGCCCCAGAGCCTCGACTTCCCTGTGCCCCACCTCCACGTCGTGCGCAGAGATGAAAGGCAGGTCTGGGCTCTGTTTGATGTTACCATTCACCTCCTGTTATTTCTTCCCACTGTGGGGTCAGGGACCAAACCAGAGCCCTCCCTGTCTGCGTGTGGCTGAGCCGAGCGCTCCCTGTCAATGCCCAGCTTGTTCAGGTGGGCCCCGATGGGAGCAGGAGACATTCCACAGCTCCCTGCCGAAACCACTGGGAATGTTGCACTGGGATGAGGAGGAAAAAAAAAAAGGAGGGGAAGAAAATGAACAGCATCCAGCACCTGAACTCACGCGACGGTTATTGGGGCCGGGAAAGAGAGCATCAGAGGAGCCAGAGCAAACAGCGTGAGCTCCCTGGAGCAAGGCACAGAGGTATCCTCACGCACCCCAGCTCTGGCACGGTGTCTCTCGGTGTACCAGGGGCACTCAAAGGCTTGTCCCGGGCTGTCCCTGGCCCAGAAGGAGAGGTGGTAGCAGCACGTCTCGGCAGTGCCAGCCCCAGCTTGAAGTACCTGGAACCCTCCTTCCCTCCCGGGGGCAGCCAGTACTTTGTGGGAACACAGCAGGCTGAAGAATCGGTGGTAACAGGCTCCACCACATTTTGGTCTCCTCTGGAGCCCTGCGTCAAAAGGAACAGGAGGACCAACACCGAAACACGCACCTTTGCTGCCTGTACAAACTCACTGACAGGACTTACTGCAGGGCTCATATCAAAGGGTAGCTCCCACCATCCCCAGAGCTATTTGAGGCTGCCTGCAGACTCGGGAACACAACTGGGTTCTAGACTAGTTTTGGAAAGTCCTTTCTACAGCCATAAAAGCTACAGGATTTTCAGCGAGAGAGCTACCAGGTTTAACACTGGCCCAACGAGCAATGAGAGAGAGAAATAAGCCCCCAGTTTGAGGCCTGTGCCAGTGAAGCCAGGCAGTGACACCAGCACACTCAGGCTGGCTGACCCACCCCAGGGAGAAGGTGGCACCTTGGGTCCCCGGTACAAGCGCACAAGAGGTTTGTGCTCCACGAGGGCTCCCCAGAAATACCCAAACCCTTTGTGGGTCCCTTCCCAACCTGTCCTGCAAAACCAACCAGCAGAGATGGGGACTCCTATCCCATCCAGAGGCTCCTCCAGAAAGTGCCATTTCCAGTGGACCTCTCTCCTGTAAATCCTGAGGTTTAGCTACCAGAGGAGAGATCAGGAGGAAATACAGAATTTAGTGGGTAAATGTAGTTAAAACAACAGGGAAAGGAACCAAGCAGAGCTGGGGCTATTTAATTAGCAATGGTGGCATTAGGAACCTGTTGGTTTAGGCACAGACCAAACGTACGTAATGCTTTTGAAGCCCCAGTTCCAGGCTGCTTTGGCAAGTGGAGGAACTCCAGACAGAAGAGCTACACTCCAGCTACAGCCTTCCTGACTGTGTCAGCACCACCAGGGCCAGCACCAACACTGCAGCCGTTCCCACCTGGCAAGAGAACACCACGCCGGGAGGACGTCATTGTTGCTTTTCCCAAGAATGTTTTTCTCTCCAAAGCCAAAAGAGCAGGGTGTACCCCTTGCATCTGACCCGGGGAAAGGCGGTAGCTCAGATGAGCTACAACCGATTCAGGCACCGTCCAGGGAGCCTGTAGGACCTGGACAGGGTCTTCCCAATTCCCTGTTCTCAAAGGGATGAGGAGGGAGTGCTTCCCCTTCAAACCTGAACACAAAGGCTGTCCCAACCAGAGCCACAGGTCCAAGAAAGTCTCTCCTGTCCCCACTGCATCTCATTCCTGAAAAATTTATCGCAGCTCTTTTTAAGCGGGGCACAGAGCTTATTTTTGATAGCCAAGTAGAGAGGAAACAGTCTAATTTGTTTATGATCTCGTTGATTTTTAAGACCTGGATAGAGTCCTGGATGGCTTCTGGATACGTATTTTGTTAATCCCCCTCATCTGATTAAAACATGCTTTCAGTTCACCCTCACAGAAAGGGCAGAGTGTGCTAAACATGAGGGGTTTTTGTCCCAAGTTCTTGTGGTTTTACCTTAACGGCACTTCAACCAAGGGAAACACAACTCCTTTCAGTCAGGTTAGTGCCTCACTAACAGGAGTTGTCAGTTCAGAAGCAGCAGCAGGGTCGTGCACACGCATAAAGTGAAATACCTGTGTCTTAACATCATCAAGAGCCAGGGCTTACTGCCGGGTTCCTCTTCGGTTCCTGCTCCTCGATGCTGCTAGAGCAGACGCCGAGAGCCCTGCAGCAGGCACATGGGGTGGGGGAACACAAAGCCAAAGGCAAGCCCTGTCCCCAGCGAAAGCTGCCAGCCACCAGGTCTCTCCAGAGCAAACTCTGCAGCCTGGAGAGCGCCTGTTTGTAACCAGCACTTTTCTTTCCAAGATTTGCCTTTGATTTTCCCTCCTAAACTAACAGCTCGTGTCCTCACATGCTTCTGTGTGTTTGAGAAGCCCAACTGTCCATCCCAAGTATCGCTGCACATCCAGCACGTTTAACAGCCAGAGGGATCACACCTGCTCCCCCCCTGCAGCACCCCGGCAGTCCCAGCGAGCGTCAGCCAGAGCAGCAGATCTCTAACTGAGCAGCATTAAACGCCACGCTCCCGCTTCAGTCCTCTGGTAAAAGCAAGAAAGGCGAGGGGGAAGGACAGAGCTCGTGTTAGGTGCCAAAACCCAAACACACACACACTATTAATAAGGTCTCACACGTCTCCAAGCGAGACACGAGGGCCTCTTGGATACACTCTGACCAGACAGGCTCTAACTACAGGTGTGGGACCTGATTCAGGAGGTTCTCTGCTCTGCTGCTGACGTTGTGTGTGACCACTGCAAGTCCCTCTCCCTCCTGGGCTCAGTTTCTCCTTGCAGGAGCAGGAGACCAGGACTGTACAATCTAGGAGAGAAGCACCCGAGCAGCCAGGCCTGCCCGCCTGGTTACTGTCATCCTGACAGCGATGAGGAGGACGCGGTCGGTGTGCCTGAACAAATGCCTCCGAGTGACAGCTCCAGACCCAACGGCAGCTCTTCACAGAGAGAGGACAAGTCACACAGGACCTCCACAGCCTTGGGGCAGGGCACAGTATTTTTTACTTGTGCAAAACACTCAAATGCATTGCAATCTCAAGTGAGGGAGTGTAATTGAGAGTTGAAAATCAAGTATGAAAGGCAAGGTAGTGCATGGTTTTCCCGTTCACCCAAGAACTTCGTAAAAATAAAGAACTACCAAGAAACACACTCGAAACACATCATCCATCACAAGTCCAAAAAAGGACTTTTGCAACAGGCCAGGTTGGCAGGATGGCACCTCTTCCTTCCCACATGTTCACACTACAAATTGCCTTATTTCAGGGAAATCGCTATACTGCTTTGTGTATTCTCCCTCTCTCCAGCACAGGTTAGTTACAACTAAGGCCAGGAAAAGGGAAGAAAAATACCAGAGTTACTACACAATAAATACACCATGAGTTTTCTTGATGATGCAGGGACCCACCAGGACTTCAGTGAGATCTAGAAGGGACGACACCAAAGAGAAGGGATGATGCCAAAGGCAACTTGACAAAACCACTATTTCCACACTCAGCGCAAAGGAGGCGGGGTGAGCTGCCAGCACAGCGACATGGGAGCCCTTACGCCAGATACCTGTGGCTGAAAGACTAGAAAGGTCTCCACAAGTGATAGCTCTGGAAGGATGATCAGATCTGAAGAATCCTTCAAGATACCCCCAAACTACCAGAACCTCCCCACAGGCAGACTCTGCAACACCTCAAGGCAGGAAGGTGTGACCACCTAACATCTTCATCCCTGGAGATCAGCCACCAATGACCAATACGCTTCCTCACGCAAGCGGGTTTCAGCATTTCATCATCCTCGCAGCCTGTCAATAGGAGATGACAGCAAGACTTTCCTCCTCCATCGGGTGACAAATTTATGCCTGCAGTAACAGCAATGAGTGCCTCAATAGGACACAGATGGTCACTGGTCCTGGGGCACCAGCTGTAACGTGAGCATTGCACAGTTTTTTCAGTCACAACAGTTCACAGGTCAACTCGACGGCATCCAACGCTGCTGCTCACATCCTTTTCAGAACCTGGGGGCTTTTCTTCCTTTCATTCCACAAGTTTGTGTCTCTTCACATTACATTCATTACAAGGAGGGGGAAAAAGTCAAGGTTACCTGCTGCTTTCTGGAGTACGCTCTCCACCTCCAACACAGCAACCTTAGTCGGGAGCTGACACTATGTCAGTAATTTATAAGGAGTGTTGGTGCAGAGCAAAGTTGAGTAATGGTCTACAAAAAGACTTGCTGTAAGTCTGGGCAGACTTGTTAGAACCACCACATCTTTTTAAGATATTTGCCTGACAAAACCTACTTACTACTTCTCACATTCTAGTACTTGAACTTTAAAAACGTCCTCATAATCTTTTATTCGCCTGTTGTTGAGGATGGAGACACACGAGTTGCTACAGAAAGATGTCCTGGGACAAGGTCTTCTGTACCTTCTCCTTTAGCACAACATCGCCTGCTCTGCTGCTTTTTTCCCCCCATATGCATTCTGATGTGCTACTGCAGGATAATGTATTTCCACATTAGCTCAAAACAAGGAAATTTGTAAGTCCGCATCAGAGTTTTGATACTGAACATACAGAGGATTCAGAAGTCAAGGCCTTGCAAAGGCTTTTTACTAACTTCCACTTCACTTGGAGCTCTGAGCCCATTATATGGATTGAAACTGGTTTTGCTGACAGGAAAAACATAAAAATCAACTCTTCACAATCCTCCTGTGCTCTAGGCCTAAGTGCCACTTGGGTTTGGAGAAGGTGGAAAAAAGGATTTGGCTGTGCATAAAGTCCTTGAACTGGCTCTGTTTCCTGCTGCACTAAGATGAGGTGGACAAGGTTCCCCATTTCTGACAAATGAGATATTGGAAAGAGCTCGGTACTTTGGAGGAGAAATTCACACTTTGTCCAGTCACAGAGCCGTGACCACACCATCCAGGAAACCAGACTGGCTGGGCAAGACACCAGATCAGGGTACACGACCCACTGGCACCCCAAAAGTGTTCGGACTGCTACCCCCAGATGGGAACCTCAACTGCCAGTGAGATCCTTCACGTCTCACTGAATTCCTGAGCACTTACCCGGCGGTTTTGGTACTGGGTAGCTCGGAATCACTGCTGAGATAAAATTAAATCCAACAAGGAAGGGAAGACTCATTCTAGACCTTACGTCTGCATGGCTGGCATCACCCGCAGCCCTGTCCGAGGCAGACTCGGCTCCTGCCCACCCTGGAGGGCTTTGCTACGGAAAGTACAAGGTGCTGAGATGGGAAGGCAGGGGCTGGGTGAACTCTGAGGCCAGCAACGGGCTGTCCAGCCGCAGGTAGCCACAGCGGGCGCAGGGCCAGGGCAGGGATGAAAAGAGGCCTTCATAGGGAGCACAAAGGGCAGCCTGTGATGTGCGAGAGCCGGGAGCTCAAGTGTGGAGCGGCGCAGAGCGCTGCGGTCCTGATGAATGTTAAATAAACTTGTTTACAGAAAGGCAGGGCTGCATGTGTATGCACAGAGCCCAGAGGGCTGTCTGTGCGCCCTTCCCTTCTTTGTCTGCACAAGGCAGGAAATTTCCTTTTCTAATGGTGTGAAAAGCAGAAAAAATTCCACTGTGCACTAAAAGCCCCTGTACTGGAGGGAGGTACATCTCCACTCCTAATGCAGCAGAAAATCCGCTCTGGGGATGGCATACCATACAGGCTGGTTCCCTGATGCCTGGCTTTGAGGTGGCGGAGAAGAACAAACTTCTCAGAGGCCTCAAGCCTCTAAAGTGTGACAGAGAAAGCTTAGAGCCTCTCCTACGCCCCCGGATCCAAATGCTGCATTCATCAGTACAAAGCTCCTCAAGAGCTACTGGCCTTGCTGCGCGAGTGTGACTCGCCCAGTAAAGGAATCAAGTGAACTTGGGGTATTTCACGGGAGCAAAGTGACACAGGGAGGCAGCGACAGGTACAAACCATAGCTGCAACGCTGAGCCAAGAGCAAGTACACGGGAAAGTTGGCAAGGCAAGGGACAGAGCAAATATACACCGAATATTGGAAACTTAAAATAGCGTAGGAGAAATTCTAGCTCAGAGGGGAAGCAGATCACATTTTCACTGAAAATGAATCAATTTCTGCAGAGTGAAATACTGTTAACAGTTAAGAAAAGACCTTACCTGGTTTTGGGGAAGAGCACTGCCACTGCTTCTGGGAGCATGAGCAAGCTACAAACTGAAATTGTGCTTAAGTGATTCATGTTCCACTATACAAGAACCAAAACTCAGGGTCTGAGAAGGACAACATCCACTTTTTAGTGCTCATTTCTTAATTACTGTAAAGGTTTCCCAGCAAGGTGTCCAAGGATCTGTTGGGGAAATACCAGCTACAGTAATTCTGTTCCTGGCACCTGCAGATGTTCCAGCTAGATGCAGCAATAAATTCCCCTACCCATATGAAAGCTCTGTTAAAAAAGAAATAATTTCATCTGCTAGAAGACTGGCCAGGATCTCCCTGCTAAGCAAGATGGTTAGAACAAACTGGGAGGGAACTGCGAGCCAGCCTTGCTCCAGGTCTTGGAAGGCAGGAGAAGAATTTAGGAAAACAACTGCTGTGCTCTTGCCTGTTATCTTGGCCTGAGCCATCCCCTCGCAGTCTCGCCTGCACTAAAGCAAGCAGCTTTTCCATAGGAGTTCCCCCGTATACTCGGAGTCGGTCCAGAAGCCGGTTCTCCCTCATTGGTAAACCCCATCTCAGACCAGGCAGCCTTTGAGGCTGACTGTGCCCTTGGTTCCCCTCAGCCCACATAGCTGTGCTGAAAGCAGGAGCAGGTAAGGCTGAAATTACTAACCACCTCCTGAAAAAACAGCGTCTGACAGAATAGATCTCTCACACAAACCCTTCCCATCACATCGCTGACCTTGAGTCGCAGCCACGTACCCTTCCCGGCGCTGCCGCCTGTCTCAGTACACCCAGCTCTCGACTGAAATGCCAACAGTTCAGCTGTGCCCCTCAGCTTTTGACTGAGCTAAACGTCTTCATAGACGCTTCCATATTTCTACTTACAGCAGCTGTGGTGAAGTGTTCTGCTACAGCAGCAAGCATCGAAGGAACCCACAATTTGCACACATGCTTTAGCCAGAGAAAAATGTTTCTTTTCTCAATTGTAACTTCTTCCTACCACTGAAAGCTGACAGATAACCTGTCCCATCAGCTGCTGAGAGCGACCCAACTACTGCTGACTGATCTGTCTACTGATCCTGCTGGCACTAATGCTCACGGAAGCACTACTGCTGTTCAGCTTAGAAGTTGAAGGATTTTCTCCATTTTCCCCCAACAGAAACCTGGTCTCAGGGTGGAAAATATATCCTTACTCACCATCAGCCACCGATTCCAAAGCTAGTTTCATTACTTGATTATAATTCAATAAATACTTATGAATGTTTTCAGGGAAGAGGAGGTATGCAAGAAGAGGAGGTTAGTAAAGGCAGATTAGTAAAAGATCTCCCACGCTTTTGGGCTTTAAATGCAAACAAAGCTCCTTACCTGCCAGCACAGCAGGGACCAGGATGCTGCACAGTGTTAGCAGGACCAGGTGAAGGACTCTGTGGTAGGGCATGGCTTCCCTCAGGAAAAGCGTCGGCAGGAATTCTCAAAACTCTTCAAAGTACGAAACAGCTTGGAAATGTCACTGGTATAATAAAACCTTTGTCCAGTCAGGTTAAAAAAAAAAAATTTCCTTCACAACAGCAAGTGGACAGAGAGAGTGCAAAGCCCAGCAGAGACTCTCTCTCTGACTTCTCGAGCACACCTCCTCCCGAAGGCAGCTCCACCCTCTCAGATTTGTGCCTAAAACCCCATAGGCAGCCGGGCCGTTAGGCATCCGTCACCCTGCCAGGCCAGCGCACACACCAGCAGTTGTTGGCGAGCCCTTCCCAGAGGACGCGGGGATGCTCCTGGAATGCCTTCCCTCTGGCCGGCCGGCCCGCGCCACGGGAAATAACACAGGAGCCATTGGGGCAGCTAACCCCGAAACCGAGCAGACCGCTCGAGGGCTTTGCTCTCTCCTTGGCGTGCAGGGCGGCGGCAGTGGTCTTTCCAGGGTGGGCACAGCGAAGAACAAGGGCCTCAATCTTTTGAGGCTAAAATGCTCTGAAATGGAGCCAGAGCAGCTCCGTGGCATCCTTGTTTTCTGGGTGCAATACTTACAGAGGTGGACTAGGAGCCGTGGGTGGTCTCTGCTGGCAGCACTGCCTGTTAAAATCTGGTCAGTCTTCCAGGAGAGTCGCCTTTGCCAGGCAAGACTGGCATCCTCCTCGGATTTGAACTGCACAGACACTACCTCTTCCTGCCACTCTGTCCCTCCCCTCCACCTGGGCTCGTGTAAAGTTCACAGCAGAGAGAAACCAAAGTTTGTTTCAAATCACATTTGCAGACAGAGACTTGAGAAAGGATGAAGCGTGTAAAAAGGGGAACACTTCAGCTTATTGTCAGGGGACAGAAGAATTTCATTAGGACTTTAAGTTGATGCAAGGATAAAATACTTCATGGTCTCCATTCAGAAAAAGATGTGATAAAGTGCATAAACATCCCCAATGCCAGTTCTTTATGGTCTGAACATATGACACAAGTAGTTTTCTCTTAAATTTCAGATTCAGATTTTTCTGGTAAAGATCTCTTTGCTTTTTGGCCTTCCCTGACAGGCAGCCAGATTCAGTTCAGGTGTCCTTTTAAATCATTCTGCTTGGTGCAACTCCTTGCGGAAGCGCCTGGCTGTGAGGGGAAGTGGGAAAACCAGAGAGACCTGAGCAGTGTCCCTGCAGCAAAGTGAGGAGTTAGAAGTTACCTGGTGAAATGTGCTTGAAAGAACCTCAGACATCTCCAGCATCAAATTCAGTATCATCCTTCAAACTCAAAGCCCCATTAGCTTTCCCGGTTCACATTCTGCCTGAAAAGGAGCTGGAAGTGCATCAATATAAATCCAGCAGCAGATACAAAGCTGCAGTGCCTATTTTTCCCATCCCCACTGATCCAAACGACCTTCGCTACAGAAACAGGCCCCGTTTGTCACAGAAGGTGACAGGCCCATCACCTGAGCACACAATCTGAACATGCCAGCGTCTTACCTTTGTACTAAATACAGAAGCCAGAATATTAAAATAGTAAGAACAAGATCTTCGCTGTGGGTCCATTATCTACAAACTCTCAGAAGCAAGGTCCTCAGAGTTTGACAAATTATTGCACATTTTCTCTGCTTGCATTTCTGCATTTTCATTTAGCAAATCGATGAATTGTTCCTTTCCTGCTCCCCAGCTGAGCTGGAAATTAATAGGCTTTTGCTTATTTGTGACACATTATAGAGTAGTCAAAAATTAGCTTGTAGAAATTGGATCATATAATTAAAAAACCAGAAAGTACTTATGAACCAGGCACCTTATATGCTAAAAAAAAAAAAGAAGGTATTAAAACAAAATCAAATTAGCAGCCTAACATGTGTTGTTCTCTCCAAAATACCAGCTAAACATAATGCAAAGCTACTGTGTAAGTTAGGTCTTAGTATACTAACTTCATGTTCTTTGTGGTCATATGAATGGTAGGACATTTATCATTAACTCTCACTGGGATTTTCCACACAAAAACAAGCAGCAAGTAGGAAAAAAAAAAGAAAAGATTTTGTGTAAAAAGGGAAGCCTACAAGGTGTCCATGCGGACTTTACGCTGATGGGAGAAATAAAACCTCTCATTTAGGGAGGGGAATTGGAGCGGGTGGGGTGGTTACCAACCGGGAAGAAAAGGCTCCATGGCCGAGGGTTTGTACTAACAGAAAACTAGCCGTGGCTTCATCTCTCCTGCATAAACACCAGGAGCATGAATGCACGTGTTTCTGTACAGAGAGGGGGGCAAAATTAAAGCTTTCTTGTCAGAATTTTCCAATCTCAACCTACTGGTGTTTATTTGAACTCTAAAATTATCAAGTAGAAAAAACCCACCAGTATTCCTCACCAGGGAAGAAATAAAGCAGCGGTTGTTGTTCCACGTCCTGTGTATTTGCTTGTTGTTTCTTGGTGAAAACTGATGCGACTCGAGTTTTGGGTCAGTTTTAGCACGAGGAATTATCTCAAAACTCAGCTTTGACAAAAGCAAGCAGAAAGTTTTCTCTCAGATATAATACAACCAGGTTTTATTTAAGTTCTCTCTTTTTCCCCCCCCACACTGGCAAAAGTTCAGAGGGAGTTTAAAGTTTTGTAAACATTTTAACTACCCCTCTTCCCCCTTTTATGAATTTACAAAGCAAAGGAGACAGGGAGACCAGATTTGCAACAGTTCCAAGTCTCTCCATGCTATTGGATCCAAAAACTATATACAAGTCTGCAGCAGTCTCTGTATAGTTACTGTACATGTTGGGGGGGCAGGGGGAAGAGAGAGGAGGAGGGGAAGGTGACCCCAAAAAAATGAATAAACCAAACGAAATAAAATCCAAAGCCAAACTGCTCTTGAGCAACTCGAACTGTTTTCTTTAGGCAGTGATGACAGAATGACAGACACCTTTATACAACTCCACCAAAACTGTAGCGTATCTCCCTTGGCAGGTTATAACTCTCTGGGAATGGGAGATGGGACCAGGGGGTTGAAACTAAGTGCATTTGGCAGTTTTCGTTTTCTTTCTTTCTTTTGTGGTGTGCGCGTGTGGGTGGGCGGAGAAGGGAAGGCGGTGTTAATCTTTCGGTGAGGAAGGAAGGTTATGATTCCATAAATACTTAAAGATTACGGATCCCAGTGAAGGTGTGTGAAATACTTTAAGGTGTAGAAGATAAGCAGGGCCGTCATTGCACATAGCTTCGCCCTCCACAGTCTCTCTTCATGACAAAAGGGCATCTCTGCTCATTAACCTAAGCACTGCTTGAAATGACAACTAGCTAAGACTGCTGGGGTATATATCTGAAAGCCAGTGTTCACCCTCACCAAAGACTAAAGATCCACACAGTAAAGATCCTACTGTCTCTTAAACGAGACAAATTTGCAGGAAAAGAGCTCAAAATAAACTGGTCCTAACCCTCCGAAGGTAGCATTTAAGGGATAAATTCAACCTGAAAGAAGAGATGCCACCCCCCTTTTTTCCCCCCAGAGTAGAAGCCCCCACTTGTCCAGGAAGGCTGGAGTATGCCGACGGGGAACTCCACCAGCTTCAGCATCACCACCTAATGAAGACAGACTCGAGCTTTCCCTCCAAAAATAATGTGCTGAGAAGGGCTGGCAGGGGGTGTGCAACTTCAAACCAACCCAAGCTAAACTGCGCCCGCCACCGCCCCTTCTCCTGCTGTTGCCAGTTCTAAGGTTAGCTTATGAATGCAACTCCTGGCTTGGGAGAGCACCTCTTGCCCTGATGGAGCGTGGAAGTCAGTATCTGTGTGGCATTTTGGTGTTGACCAACATCTGTTAACCACAAACTCTCTCTCTCTCTCCATGACTGCACGTGTTGGATGTGGTAAGAGTAACCAGGAGAGGGAAGCAATGGTTTGCAGAATCCCAATTGATTTTTTTTTTTTTTCCAGGTATGTCAGCAGAAGAAATCACAGCACAGTGAAAGCTTGCTGCCCAAATCAGCCTCGTTGTGAACGAATCCTATCTCCCACCCTCCCAGGACTCTGAACGAAAGTCCACTCGACTGTAGGCTGACAGTAGGAACAACGCCTGTGCAGTCCTGGGCAGAAAGGGTTTGCTGGGGCTAGAGGAAGTAGCCTGAGATGATTGATTCTGTGATTCACTGTGAGGCGAAGAAGAACGCACGGTGGAGAGTACTGTGTCCAAAACGGAGAATCCATGGTTAACAGATGCAGGAAAAGCCAGCTGATTTGCACATGCTCAGTAGTCTTCCAGAGTCTCTATTTCTCCCATGTTGAGCCGCTCTGATGAAGCATTCACTGAAAACCCTGTAAACCAAAAAAGGACTTGTGTTAAAAGTCTTGATGTGGTATATTGTATTTGATGCAATACATCTGTGCAGTAGCATGTGTAAGCTAAAGTGAATAATACGCATCAAATAAAAACTCAGGGGGAAATTCAGCAAGGCTATAGTTACCCAAACTGCTGGGTTTTTTCCTTAACACATCAAAGAAAATCAATTGTATATTCAGGTAAGTATCACTTGGTCTTTAAAAAAGGATCAGCAGAAGACTGGTTTCAACTTTCATTTAAAAGATGTCATCTGCAGAGCTAGTACGAGGTGCATCTAGGCACAACGGTGACATGGCTCAGCAGCATCTCAGAAGGGAGCATGTTTGAGTCAACTGGCACTTGGAAAGCGCCTGTCAACACTGTACTTACACGGTCCAAGAGGCAGAAATACACATTTTGTGAATTGTATTTTAGACTTTAGAGTCTAAATACACTTAACCTATGAAAGCCAGTGGCAATTCCATGTATTTCCACGCTTATTTTACAATCTCTCTCAGGAGTACAACATGAAAATGTACAAAGTTATACAGGGCTACGCAGATGGCTCAACATGCACCTAAACTGCTACCCAACTTTTTATTCGTAAGTACTGAGGACATGACAAAAGCATGAGAAAAAGCAAAATCCATTTTCTACAAGGAAAAAAATGGAATGTATTATATGCAACTTTCCTACTGAAATCCAATTTTTATGGTTGCACCAACTGTGTATGGAGTATGAGAAAAAGGAAAGTTTTCCTGTGTAAGGCTACTAAACACAAACCTGACATTTCATTGTCTTGAGGCTTGCTCTGTGCTAGAAAACAAACCGCTTTTCACAGTCACTATCTTCAACAGACAGAAAGTGCTCTGTTCAGTAGGTTTAAGAAAATTGGTCTGGCTCCCTCTCGTGGCAGTATGTTACCTAAAAGGTTTTGGAATTGTTTTGTAGTAAGGGCATACTGATTTTTAAGAAGGCGCATGTGATTTCTTCTTTACATTACATGAGCAGGTTTTAAAATTATTTGATCCAGATCAGACTCACTGGATTGGCATCTAGGGGTGGCATAAGTCAGGACTGCACCAAAAAGCTCAGTATACTTCAATGCAGAAATCACTGATTTAATTGAAGAGTATTGATTTTGTTGAGAACAAAAAGGGAAGATAAAAAACAAAGGCAGAGCTCTGTTAGAGCCTTAAAATGCAGTGACTTCCAGGTGATTAACACCAGGCTGCTTTACACGAATATGAGCTAAGTAGCACCAGCACAACAAATACCAACCCAGAGCAGCGCCCAAGTTTCCTTTTTATCACACTGCACAAATGTGGACACGTTTATTCTACAAGACTACTACAGCGATGCATTACATCCCACAATGCTCACTACTCATGTACTTGTATCTTAAAGGCCACTTTAAAGAAACCTTTCCATCAATGCTATAGGGGCCGGTTAACTATCATCCTCACAGAAAAATTAAGATGGAGAAAAGGAAAAGAGCTACTAATGATGTCATCATCTCAACTGCGCCCAGTTGAAAAACCTGTGACTATTTTTCAACCTTTTTTCCCCCCCATAAGATCTTTGACATCTTTTCTGAGCAGGGTTGTTAGCTCATGTAAAAAGGTAGGAAGGAATAAAGGCAAGCTTCAAGAAGCTGTTCCTGATGAAGAAACAGAAAACGTGCTTTTCTTAAAAGAATTAATTAGCATTAATTCAATAAAACAGGAAAGGCAGTTTAAGTGGCATCCCTGAACCACTTAAATGTCTCCAGGTAATGACCAAGGTATTGAAGAGGCCTTTTCATGAGGGAAAGTTCAACAAAAGTTTTCCATGAAATTGATATAGGATATTTAAGGTTAACAAGAATTCTACACTCTACAAGGCTTTTCCCAAATTAAACGTTAATTTCTAAAAATTAAAACTGACCTAACAAGCTGGGATCTGCACGAACCATTTTCTGTTTCTTCTTTTTCTTCCCACTCTGCACAGCCTCAAAATTGGATTGCTGGTTGTTGCTCTGATTGGTCTGAAAGACCGAATGTAGCGAACTGTGGTTCATGCCCCACACTGAATCCTAGAAAACAAAGTACAAGATTTTGAAGTGCAATTAAGTTTGGTGTATTTATACTGAAAACATTCAAAGAGCCCAAAGCACTTTCTACATCACATGTGGCAGCACTAGCCACTGATGCACCCACCCAACACATCTACTTCATCTTTCTAAAGCATATCCTGGATCAGCACGCTAAGACACTTTGATCTACAGTTGGCCTCCACTGTTATAAAGGATACTTGATTCTGTAGTACACATTTGAAATCTGCTTTATTCTCTGCATTTCACGTAACCTGTAAAACCCTGCTCGTCCTCCTATCAATCCAGCAGGAGCGCAGACTCTTCAGACCCAGATACAGTCTCTATATACTCCTAAGGACCGTAGTGTCTAAGATTTACCTGTTGCTGCTGCTGTTGCCGCTGCTGACTGGCTTTCTGTTTGGCACGGCGCTCAAGAAACTGCTTGGCAAACTCCTTGGCCTCAGGAGTATCTCCGAGATAGGCTCTGATGTAATCATGGACCTCATAGGGAGACTCCACTTCCTTCAGGAAAGAAACAAACGTGGGAACTGCAAGAAGAAGGTGCACCATGAGGGAATGCATGTTGATGTGTGAACACGTGCATGTAATAAACACGAACTTTGGATTTCCGTCTCAAGTATTTGCTAATCTAGTAGCAATTGCAAACAGCTTGCCCTTGTAAATTCCCTACAGTAAAGCCCTACAATGCAATGCTTCATCTATTCTGCAGTCAAAGCAAGGATAAGAAAGCCAGCTAATGTGATGAGAAGGAAAAATAAACTGACAATTCTAAGGGTTTTAACATTACTTTGATGTCATTACTTTCCCTCAGAACTATCTAGTCAGGAAACAAACTGGGTATTGTCTCTCACAGTGCATCATTTGCATTCCTCCCCACCTCTTACCATCTAAGTTGTTGGCTGTGTTGAGTGCATGAAGCATCTGTTCACACCACTGAGTAAATCCATCCTGGGCTTTGTTAACTCCCTGGAACAATTTCAACAGCTTCTCCTCTTCTTCCACCTTCTTGTTTTGTCTACTTGTAATACCTACAGATTTACTGAGATAGAGAGAACACATATAATAAATGATAAATTACCAGACTTATCAACAGTCTCGTATGTAGTACACTGTTACAAGACTCGCTAGTTTACAAGATGTGAACACAGTTTAAGAACCAACTAATTTTCCAAGTAGATGACAAAATAAATTGTGAATGGTCACCTATTGGCTATTTTTGTTGTCAAAACAGATCCTGAGTGACACAGGAGAAAAAAGGTAAACACATGAAGATGTTACAGCTTCTAAGTGATCATCTCAGGAGTGGTAGCCTTTCTTTGCAAAAGCTCCTTCCCCAATTCCTACCTGAGGCTGGCATTGCTTTTGTTTTTATTGGTCGAGTTACGAGGTCCCACTTCTTTCACTGCATCATCCCAGAAACCCATGTTTGAGTTTTTGGTATCAGCATTACTCCAGATGCTACTGACTAGATCAGATGCCCACTGGTTGCTGGGATTAGTGTTTAGGGAGCCCCACACTGAATTCCCAATGCTGGTGTGCAGGTTAGAGTGCTGTTGAAACATAACAAAGAGATCCTGGTTATTAGCACCAGAACTGGCAGAACAGTAACGAACAGACATGGAGAACTGTCTTCTACTGTTTCCCTCTACATACTGATTAGATAAATACCCTACGTACCGTAGTATTTCTGACTCTGTTCGGCTGCTGGTGCTGCTGTTGCTGCTGTTTCTGCATCTGCCTTGCCTCCTCCTGCTGTATCTCCAGCAGGGACTTGGTGGTGCCTGTTGGTTTGGTGACATTACCCCAGCCTGACAATTTTTGCTGCTGTTGCTGCTGCTGTTGCTGGAGGGCCTTCATTAGTTCACGCTGCTGACGCCTTTGCTGTTGCATGCAAGACAAGAGTGCTTGTCCATACTTTCAGAAGATCATTACTATTCAAAATCTAGCTGGGAAACTGATTTTAAACTGATTTCACTCTCTTCTGGAGGAGTCTGGCTGACCTATTATTTTTTTCAACTGTTACAGTTCCTCCAAAAAGGGAGACACTAAGTAACTAATAAATACAAATTGCTCATTAGCCTAGGACAGAATAAATTCAACTAATCATGACTGCAGCAGGTTAAGCATTTGGGGTCTTGGAGGAATACTTTCTCTCCTACCACCATGTGCACACCCACCCCCCCAAAATGCCCTGGTCTTGTGCAGATCTGCAAACAAATTACAGTATAGATCTGAAATAATTTTATATTGCTTTGTGAACATGTTATACTCCTAAGGTTAAAAGAAAAAAGTACAGATTCCCCTCCTCTCAGATATTTATATTAAGCAGTTAGAAAAACCTTCAAACAAGTACTTATTGAACCTACACCTGAAAGATAGTATTTTACCTGAGCTATGCTATTTCAAGAAAACATTCCTCATCCTCACTATTCCTTCTAATTGACAGTTAAACAGTCACATAGTTGAGTCCTCTCTAACAAGTTACACTCTGTTAGTATATTTACCTCTTCTCGAAGCTGCCGTTCTCGTTCTTCTTCTAACTTTTGGATTTCTGCCAATGACAGTGTGGTTTGGGATTGGCAAGCTCCTGAATTTGATTGCTGACCCCATGTTGAAGATGAAGGGAGCTGGGCCAAAAAACCCACATCATTAGGAATTACAAAATGGTTTAGAGAATTACTGCTGAAGTATAAACATGAAAAATCAATATAAGCCTCAGAGGAAAAGAAAGCCCACCTTTTATACTTTACAATGTTTTGTTAAAGTTTAAGTGGTAAAATTAAGTATTAAAAAGTACACTCAAAGTATAAACTGTGTGTTTCTTTGAATTGCTCTCTGATGTATCATAGTGTCAAAGACACAGTTTATCAAGAATAAGGAAATTGCTGAAAAACAGCAATCAATTTTGATTTCAAAAACTTTAGAAACTCCAAGCTTTAGAGACTTTGCTCTGGCCCTTGCTCATTGCAGCAGAACAAACAACTGTACTCATCTGTGAATCCCTTTCATTTCTATCAACTGAACCTTTTTCTTTTGTGTTTTGCAAATTATATTCCTCTTCTTTCTCCCATCACTTTCAAAGTCAACTATTTACCCTCCTCCCTCTACAGACAGTTCATCCCTCCCTCTGTTCAAGCTAGTCTAGACAACCTTGAAACCAGCTGTGGTTTTACTTAGTACACTGAAGAAGTCAAACTGTGGAAACACATTACCTTCATTTGTGCAAGTTGCTGCTGTTGCTGCTGCTGTTGCAGCCGTCGTAAAGCCTCCTGCTGCTGCTGCCTCTGTCTCATTATTTCTTTCTGGCGCTGGAGTTCCAGCTCCTTGCGCTTTCGCTCTTCTTCTTCGAGCCGCTGTCTGGCTGCCTCTTCTTCCATGCGTAGCCGACTTTCTTCAAGTCGCCGTTGAGCTTCCTCCTCTTCACGTGCCCACTTGGCAGCCTCCTCTTCCTTCCCAGGACATAAAGAAGAGTAAAGTCTAAGTAGACTTAGAAAAAATCTAAATTACTTCTACTCTGTGGTATTGAGATTCTGACAGAACAGAGGAGCCTTTGTATCTGTAATCTGTGCTGTCTAGGTTATCTAGCTTTACATTTCTCAGAGCCCAATAACATCGTCTATATCCCCTCAAATTATAGGTTTCCCATTGCTCCACCAAGGGACCTGGAAGAGAATGACATCTCCCTAAGTTCAGACTAGCTAATTGCACACCACTTTCCTTCTAGGAGTTATGCACCTTTCAAGTCTGAGCTGCTATCTGCTTATACTAATTACAGCCAAGCACTGCTATACCTTCAATGGAATAAAACTTGACAGGAATAAAGGAGAGGTGTGACATAAAAGAAAATAGATGTTTACTGTTGTTGCTGAAAGCTAGAGTTGCAAAGGAGAAGGTGCTTCTGCTAACAAAAGAGATGACTGAATGGTGATCAATAGGATCACTGATCATCAACAGGACAGAAACGGTGATCAATGTCTTATAAGGGAGGGCCCTGAAAAAGAGTTTTTAAATAATAACTGGCAACTCCAAAATGGACCTGAAAGTTAATGTGAAGCCAATCATGTCTCAAGATTAGTTTGATTTCGGGACTGTGACAGTATCAATTAGGGGGCTGGAAGCTCAAGTACCCCAATATGGACCTCTAAAGCTGACCCCAAGGGGAAAAACCCTGTTAATAAGGCAAGAAAAGCTGCAGCTTTGGTAATGGGTATAGTCTTGGCATAATACAGAAAGACTGGAAAAACTGATAATCTCAGATGATGTTAAAGATAACAATTCAATAGTAAAGGCTCGGAAAGTGACAATTCAAAACAAGTTATTATTCTGGTACTGTACTCTGCCTTTCTTTTGAAGAAAAGGGTAAAAATACCATGCTGCAAAGCCATTCTTAAGGCTCAAACAGGAAGGAAAACACTCATTCAACACAAATCTTTTTTCCAAAGGGGAGATCAGATTCTGATTATTTTGTCTGAAATGAGGATAGAGGAAAATAACCTATTTTTCATTCACTTGATACTGTCTACAAGCTTTGCCTTCCTCCAACAAAACTCATGGTGTCTCAGGCACGGATGCAAGTTTCAAAGCTGGTTCATTCTGGCAGCCTCCATAATACAACAGGTCCCATTTGCCATTTTTCACCTGTTTACGAATTAACTCCTCTCGCTGCCGTCTTTCCTCCTCTTCTCTTCTTCTCTCTTCTAATCTTCTAAGTGCTTCCTCCTGTTGTTGCCGCTCCTCTTCCTCCCGCTGCCGCCTTAGTGCAATTTCCTGCTCTCGTTGTCGCCTCAGGGCTTCCTCCTGGAGTTGGGAACAAAATATCAATCTATAAATGCCATTTTATTGATGAACTGCATCAGAACACAGACTACAACATGGTCTGGCCAGATAAATGGCCTCAAGAAAAGCTCCTTAGCTCCAAGCTAAGCAGTACCAAAACAACTATATTAAACACCACAGACCCACATGTTAACAAGTTTTTTGATGCACTGTGCATCTCATACATAAAGGAATTATATTAAAAAGAAACACATTAAATCATTGCCTATCTTTGGTTTTAAAAAGAATGGTGTTGAGAATGAAAACGAAGGGTGAGACTCCTCTCTCCAATATGTACGAATTGTACTTGAACATATATAATTTTAATGTGAAAGTATCAAGAACTCCTTTTTTAGGGTGTCAGCTATTTAGGGTGTCAGGGTGGAAGCTTTTCCTACCTATAGGAGTTTCTGAAGGCTGACTACTCACGTGCACTACAAAACTCAAGCCACATCTCCAGACACCAGAAATAAGCTTAAGAAGCTCAATGCACTTAAGGACACTAAGTTCCAGAGATGTAGAATTTCCTGAAAGGGCTTTGACTGGGCTGTTCCTATACTATTTAAATATCATGGGTGATGAAAGGTTTCTTGAGGGGCTTTGATTTGAGGCTATCCCTAAATTATTTAAATAGCTTCCAGCAAATCATGTTTTGCTTTCCAAATAGCAAAGTTATTAACTCAAAAGTAAACATCAGCACCCTTGAGCAATATAAACAGAAACTTTTCCATTCTGCTACTTGCTTTTTAGAGGAACAGGGCACAACCAGCCTTCTGCTGGCCTCCTGTATATTGTTAAACAGGAGTGCATCTGTGCAACTTTTCCCCCCAGTTCTGATTTTTCCTTGCATAAAATAGCCCTGCTTTTTGCTGCCTTATCTCTGAAGTTCAGCAACTGTGTTAAGCCCATCCTGCTTTTCATCCCTTCTATTCTTCCCTCCCCTAACTTATCCTACCGGCTCAACCCAAAGATCCTACTTTTTGGACAAGAGCATTTTTTTTTAAGTTTTCATAAATATGTTTTTCTTGTGAACAATCAATACTGTGCAATTGTAGTCTTGCAATTTGGGGGTTTTTTAATAAGAAACACATTCACAGGATGAAGGGAGACTAATTGTACAGCATGAATATAAATTTTGAACTCTGGTAAATCAAGGAAGTTAATTCTGAAATCTAAGACCCTTTTACTAAATCTGGTATCAAACCTTCATATACACACAGCACAGATAAACTGCAATACAGTTCACTGAACAACTGGACCAGCTTCCTCTCTGACAATGGCTAACTTCAGATGTCTACATATAACTGTCCAGTAGACAGAACATTTTTTTATAAGCAATCCTATGGCACTGAAGAGTTGCCGGCTGCAAGCCAAGAAATAATTCATTTTCCTGTATATCACTTAAGTGGTTTAGTGCTAAATGTAAGTGCTATAAGTGTAAGTTTTTATTCCACTAGCTGGACATAAAACAGTAGTCTGTGAATCATTTTCTCATTAATCAAGTCCTTGATCTGTCATATTCACAAAAGCTTTGAGCACAAGACAACACCTAGACCATTTTGTTACTTGGGCCTGTAACCGAATTAACTGGACACATGCAGTCAATTCACAATAATCACGTGTCCCCAGTACAAGTACTGAAAAATTTCTGCTTGTTTCTTTGGCTGAAAAGTCCACTGAGGAGGCTGGAGGTGTGCCAGTCTGTTTCGTTTGACTAGAGACCACACACCAGGATCTCAGCTCAGGATGCCTAGCTGCCAGCCAGGCCGGGGGGATGTTTGGCACTAGTCATTGACATAACTCATAGTACCTGAGAGAGATGAACAAAGTTACCAAGTCCTCTTATGTGACAGCAGTTCATTGACATCTCTGCCCTACCCTCCCTTTGGGAAATGAGGCTAGAATTGTCATTAATAAATCTGTAGGGATCTCTTTCTTGCTCGGGCATGCCAGGAGAGACACTATTGAATGACAGCAATTAAAAAAAAAAAAAAAGACATCTCTCCCCTAAAGAACTAAAGAGGAACAGTGCTGTAGGAACATGAGGAAAAAATCTGCAAGCTGGGAACCACATGGCTGATCTAATTGTTTTTTCCTACCCTTCACAGCTATAGAAAAGGTTATCTTAATATTTACTTCTGTATCATCTTATTATTCCGTTTTTGTTTGAGCATGTGACCAAAACCATTCAAAGCTCTTCAGCTTTCTGCCACTGACTTGCGTGGGAAACAGACTCGTTCCTTTGGCTCTTACTGCTCCCATATTCATGGCTTCCTGCTCCAAGAGAATCCCAATATTCTTTAGCATCTTTTCTAATAATTGTTTTCAAGTACACATATCTTGCTGTACAGACAACTTGTTTCAGATCTTTTAAAATATCTACAATATTGTAGAAGATCCTTAAGTAGCAAGCCTCATTGCAGTAGACACTGGATTCTTAAATAAAATTATTGAACTTTTTCCAGTTAGTAACACCTGCAATTCTGCTTGTCTACGTTACTACAGCTTACAAATCTTTTAGTTTTGTGAATCTCATCTTTGAGCCAGGTACTTTAAAGGGAGCACTAAAGATATAATTCAGAGAAAACAATTATTAGTTAGTTAAACCTCAAGTTTTGTTCTTGAAAGCCATCAATCATTACAAAATAGAAGACATCAGACCAGGAACAAAAAAGAAATACAGGAGCTACACAAGTTGGGCATTACTGTTGGCAATTCTACAGTGCAAGTAATTGATGAAAACTATGAACAGAACTGGATTCAACATTTGGTATGACATTTCATCCTACAGAATTGAATTTCTATTAGTTATTTTTTTTTATTTAGAATTCACCATCAACAGCATATTTACTAACCTTATATACTAGTCTTTTATGCAGTATTACATCAAAAGCCTTCCTGAAGTCCAGGCAGATTAAGTCTACTGCTTCACCCCTCTCAGCTCTCACTGTCATCTCCTCAAAAGAAGTTAATCAAATTTGTTAAGCATCATCTCCTCTGTATAAATCCATGCTAATAAATCAGTTCATCCCTGATTCTACAATGCCTTCCAGTACAGAAGTCAAATTCAAATATTAGACCAGTTTGTTCTTTGGTTGTTTTTCTTTTTTTAAATACAGAATACAATATTATTTTTTCTTTCCAGAGAAGTGCTTAAACTCTTTGTTACCTTTTCAAGACATCACTGCTCAGAATTAAGCATTGTGGCAATTATTCCATTGGTAATGAACTAAGATACTTGCTGTTTCTGTTTTTCAACCCCATTCTGCTTCCTCCTTGTAAATAATTACTTCCCATGACATCTCAGAAAGGGAGAGTCAGATTGTTTACTGTACAAATCCAAAGTGGACAAAAATTTTGGAATTTAATGGACATTTCTAATAAGTTATACACAGCAGCAAAACTGTTAATCTGAAAAGAAACAACCCAAGTCCATTCATTTGAAGCCACCATGGATGAAATACATTGAATTACCAGGTGATCAGCTGAAAAATCAGTTATTATTAAAACAGATCTAAAGCAACAACTCAAAAGTTAAACTCTTGAGTATATTATTGCTTTAGTGCTACAGTAAAGCTTAAACTCTAGCACCAAAGGATGCTTTTCCACTGTATACCATAATGACTTGCTGTACACAAAGTAGATATATTAAAGCAAGGAGCCATTGATTTACAGACTTTATTCTTAAAGACACCATGAAAGCTAACTGCATATCACACTGCAGTGTATTAGAAGAGATCTTCAGTGACAAAACCCAAACACTGAGTGAACTGAGGTCTACAACTAACTTATGAATAAAATTAAAGATTCTAGAGGCTTCCTCAGAAGTGTCTGATCCTTAAACCAGGAAATGCACTTTACAACTGCCTACCTAAGCACATAGAAAATATTATAAAGGATAAAACTATTTATTACTTTCACCTATTATTCATGTGCTACTTTACAGGGCATTTATTGACTAACTCCTTAGTAAATAAGCTCAACAATGCGCTTGCCCTTATCATTCACATGCAAAGCAAAAACTGACTTTCACTGTCCTTCCCTCCTACAACACTTAAGGAACAAGCAATCTTTCTTCCATACAGAATTCAGGAGTAAATGCTAGAAACATCAAGCTAATGTCGTCTCCATTTCGCATTCTTGTAAGATTAAGAACATACTACAACTTCTACATTCTACAATTCTCCTGCTGCAACACAGACAACATCATTCATTTTAACAAATCTGCTTGTCCAAACTACATCCCTTCCTTTCCCAAGTATCAGCTCAAGAAAATAAAGCTGACAGACTCTACGGCATAACCTAGATAATCGCTTATTCAAAAAAATTATTTACTAAGTTAAAAAAAACCAGGGAAAAAATAAGCTGTTACATCACTTTTTTCCACTATAGGCCTCCACATTTCATTCACTTGAAGCAGCTGCTCAAGCTCCAGTCTACTCCAAAACACACCCTTATCAAAACACTAGACTGCATAAATGGTGAATAAAGATTAAACATACAGTAACTGGGCAACTAACTAAAGTCTAATATTGACACTAAGAAGTTGAGAGGGAATATTCCACACAGAATAAAGCCTCTCGGCTCACAAACAGGAACCTATCTTGAACCATCAAAACCCATTTCTCAGATTGCAGTTGGGGCTCTTAAACTTCAAATGAAGAGAAGAATCATTTCATATACTCACATGAAAAATATTAGAACTGTCTTCATACACACCTACCAAAGATTAATTAGACCCCACAGGATTCTTAAAGTGAGTTTTAAAAAGTATTAAAATTAAAGATGAACTACATTGAGGAAACTCACTTGCTTCCTGCGGGCCAGTTCTTCTTCTTCCCGTCGTTTCCTCTCATCTTCCTGCTGCCTCCTAAGTAGCTCTTCTTGTTGCCTCCGAAGCTCCTCCTGCCTTTTCCTCTCCTCTTCCTCTCGTTTGGCCCTCATTTCCACTTCTCTCCTCTCTTGCTCTAGCTACAATTCACATAAAACTATACTCAGATGCAGGTAACGTATTCCTACACCATTTCTTAGGGCAACTCTGCTGAGATTATAGTAACAACATAACAGATGGAAGCCTCTGACAGATGCTCTCCCTTAATTTTACCTATCAGCTGGCTGCCTACTGGGGTCAGATTCCTGAAATAGTCTAGAACAATTTCTGATAATTTCTGTTCTGTAACGAACACCAGTTCTCTAGTCAGTCTTTCTAGATCAGCTCCTTAAAATAACCTCTGACTTTAGAAGGTAATAGCAAGTTGATTTGCAGTCATCATAACATAATCAGTTTCAGGAAATGTACGAAATCATACAGGTTCAAACTTACTCTAGTGTTATTTTTGTGTGAAACAACCCTGACAAATAGGACTCTTACGATTCCCCAAACTAATTCTGGTGAAAAGATGGAAGGATTAAGAGAACGACTACCTGCTCCTACTCAGGGTTTAGCATGACAGGTCATTATGATTCCATTTTAAAACAGAGGTGGCTAGTGAAGAGTTTTTAATCAGAACTGTAAAAAACGTAACCACTACTTTAGAGGTCAGTAGTATCTCCACAGCAATGGTTTCCAAACAGCAGTCCACAAGGATTTCATAACTAGTTTCTATAACCCATATTCTCTTTATGGTGTTTTCCATGAAAATCTAATCAAAATCATCCAGAGTGGTCTGAAGATTGAAGAGCTAATAATCTTCCATTTGCTCAAGAAACACCGTTACATTGCAGAACAGCAATCCCAACTTCTTACAGTACAAAACAGTTTCTGACCTTTGCAGCTTTGGCCTTCTCGAGCTGCTGAAGTTGTTCTAGAGCTGGTCCCTGAGCTGCAGTATCAATGGGGAGATCCCAGACACTGCTTCCTTCCCAGACTAGATAGTGAAGAAAAACAAACATTGACAAGCAAAAATAAGCACATCAACAAAAACACAACTGAAAGGGGAAAGTCTTGTGTATGCTGTTACTATGCTTGATGAACTAAAATCATGATAATACATTAGTCTTAGTCAGTAGAGGGCCACCTTATCTTCCTGTAGAAGAAGTCTTGTCCATTACTAAAGCAAGGCTGGGTTTCCTACAAACTTCTACACAAGACCCAGCGATTCAAACTCCTCCCATCAGAGTAGAACACTTATAACGCTCAATCCCTTTGGATCGAGGCTTCCCATACCCATAGGAAACATCACCACATTATTCACAGCTCTCAAACAGAATTTAAACTGCAAGGAAAGTAGTCTGAACCAGTTAAAAAATACTGATGCAGAAATAATTTCCCCTAGGGTCAAAAAGGGAGTGATGGTCTCAAAGATGCTGGCTTTTAATCTACGAACTTTTCTCAATAGATCTGAGAGGTGCTAAGCATCTTACCTGTAGGTTGTGAAGCTGATTGAAGTTCCCATATTGAGCCAGTGTCCGGCACTGACACAGACCTTGTAACAGGTGGCATCATGTTCTGTTCAGAAATTCTGTAATACCAACAGGAAGAGTCAACATGCGACTTCCAGGGAGAAGAGTGCTCTGAACACGCATGAGATTCAGTAACTTGTAACATACTCCTCTCCTTCCACACCTCTATTTAAAACAAAAATATGATGTGGACAATACTAATCGCAGAGTTCTTGCTCATCTCATCCCTGCTGCCAAATCAAGGGCTAAGCCAGCTACTGCTACAGTTTTGCATTTGCTGCTCATAGGCTAGTATAGAGGAACAAGCATCTAGTAGTGCAGAACTCAATTGGCAAAGCCATTCTGTTACCAGCACAACAGATCTGTCAAAAAGGTACAATTTCAACTACAAGATTTTCCTCCTCGTTTTCATAGAGAGTCTCTGCGATAAAGGCTACATGTATAAAGAAGCATTCAACATCCTGCTACTGTTTCATATTAACAATCTTTAAGATATGTAATGCTCAAATATGAACAACCTTGAACAGGACAGACCACTGACAAGATTACAAATATCATTACATACAAGTTAGAGTATAGGAAAAATGGTATTCAGTTCAAGTCTGGGCTAACTCACCTCATCTTCAGGGCCTGGAACTGTTGCAAGAGAATAGCGAGCTGCTGCTGCTGCTGGGATGAGAGGGCTGCCTTTTGCTGCTGAGCCAGCACCTGTGCATATTGTTGTCTTCAAAAGAGAAGCAGAGAATCACTGGTATTTGTTCACTTGCTTATTTATATAATGACCAAGTTGCACATAGGTTCATTCCCCGTGACTGAAGCCTGCTGACCTATGCAATGTACATGCTAAATTACTAGAGGAAACCACAGAATGGGGCCTTGGAAAGAATCAAATGACAAGAATACAACAAACTGGCCCGCAGCAGCAGAATCAAATTTCTCTTCACCCTCAACTATGTCAGCTAGTTACTGCTGTCCAATGTTTGTCTTGTAAGCTGTGCAAGAGCTACTTCTCTTTTTCTATAAATTACATAGAGATTGCTCACATTAATCTGGCTTTGATGACTGCCCACCTACACTAAACCGATCTCTTTCCCAGTATGTCAAGGCATCCCCTGGTACAGAGCATCAGGCTCTTGCCTTATCAAATCAGTATTCAGAAATCATAATCATTGCACGTGCTTTTAGGACCCCTTGAACAAGTACTCTTATCTGATTGCTTTCTTTTCTCCATGCTCCTACAAAACAAGTTGTTAGTAATGGGCTAGAACTGAACAACGGACAACTTTGGCAAAAATGGATTACAAACTGCCTTCTCCAGCAGTTACCTTCCACTGATCTTCAAAAAGCTGCACAAGCAGACCGAAAATAGGTTCTGCCTTCTCCATCTCCAGTTAAAAAGATGTATAGCCTTCCCCTGACTCCATCCCAACTGCATTACAAGGATAGCTGGGATTCAGTCTGACCATAATAGCTACCTATATAGCAGGTCTCACTGAAGTAGCTACGCACAACATTGAAAAAGACTCTGAAAAGTGTGCCTGAGGTAGCCACACTCTGTCCTACTCCTGTAGACTATCAAGCCTCTGGTGTTTGTGGAAGCAGGCTGCTGCTGTTGGAGGTGAAGCACTCCCAGCCCCATTGCCCAAGGAAACAATGACAAGAAGCTGAACCCAGGCGATTAAAAAAGCAGAGCAGAACACAGGCACCGGAAGATCTCTGGGACTGGAGTCTTACTGTATTAAAAGATGCTGATACTGGAGGTGCTGCATTTGGATCAGGGCCAATTCTTGTTGTCTAGTCAGCCGCTCTTGGTCCAGCTCACCCTGTGTTTAGGAATAAAACATTCTATTTTAATAATATATATAACAACAGTAGCACATTGCAAATGCAAGCAATGTAAAAGCTGCATTCTGAACTGAAAAGACAAAGGAAACAGAAAAATACCTAGACAGAGATCAACATTTACAAAGCCTGTGGTAGAGTGACTGTGAAATACACAGCACTTGTATGTATCACAGGACCAAACCTTCCACCACAGACATGGCAAACCAAACATTTGTAAACTGAGTATCTTTTCTCCTCTTAAAAAGGTAATTTAAGAAGGAGTTCAATTGTGGTGCTTGGAACACCTGTGATTCCAAAACAGAGCAGTTGACACAAATATTTCAATTTCCATTTGTTACAGGACTATTTGAATACTGTAACTGGCACATAATTACCAGATGTGGAAGTGGTGCTGGACCTGGAGTGAAGGGAACCCTGCCCCACATTTTCATGATGTCTCCAAGTGGCTGGAAAGTCTCATCACAAGCTCTCTTAACCAACAGCGACATAGTGAAGTATCCAGCCTGGAACCACTCTGCCATCTCCTGATTACTGAAAGGACCTGAAATAACATCAACCACACACATGGGGGGAAGGGGAAGTGAGGCCAAGTTGAGCATACCAGAAACAAAGACCACGGTGCTTGTTAAAGTAACACAGTACCTAGCATCAGGCGTTCCTGTCCATGTCATCCACCTGTCTGGACAGACAGTACATTCAAGGCCGGAGTGTCAATGCATATATCTAGATCTTTATGGTGACTACAGCATTCCCCCAGATAATCTTTAATGAAAAGTGTGTGACTGCTTTTACCATGCATTGCAAGGAGATGAGTCAGCTCTGAGATGAAAGCCAAGCGGCCACGGTGGTGTGGAGCTTGGCCCAGCTCATACACATCCTGCCTCCCAGCAAAGCTCACTACATCAGGCTCAGCACCACACTGACAACACTTGCAATTTCCAGTTTGGACCTCGGCAGTATCTGCTAGCTGACAGTGCTAAAAGCACAAGCGCTACTTTCCCCGTGTATACTGCACATATAATTAAACAACTGTAGCCTGTTTCAACTCTTGCCTTCAAATCAGAGAAATTCATGTGTTTTATAGTTTTGCTTCTGGAACTTAGCAGATGATCCACCTCTGAGTGAACAATTACATTTTTTAAGATAATGAGGAAACCAGTTTCTCTTCCCTTTCTAAAAAAGCTACACTTTTCCTTCTCTTCCTCTTTTTCCTGAGAAAGATTTCAAATAAGGACTCCTATACTAATTTTACATATCCAAACGGACACAAAACCAGTGTAAAAAAAAAAGATGATTTAACAGAGTAAGAACCACAAAAATATCTTCTGAAAAGCAAGAATTACCTGCCTTATCTGTAAGAAGTAATCTTTAGAAAGAAATTCCTCCCAGAGAATATGAAACCACAAGATGTATCGCAATAAAAAACTATGGGAGTGTTTACTTCTGGAGGTCACATTCAAGGAAGTACTTACTCCAATAAAAAATTATTAGATTGTCACTAAGCAATAAAGATCCAGCAGTAACTAACATATAGTTTAAAGCATACTGAGCAACTAAAAATGCTTTATGGTTAACATCGTTTAAACTTAAAGAGGTGAATAGATAACCCTCAAGATGTGTAATACCTGCAGACATGAGATTGGCAGAGATCCCACCAATAACACCCCCAAAAATCCTATCGAGAGTTCATAGCTGAGGAAGTCATTCACACTAAACAGCTCTAGATTCTAAAAAAAGTTACCCTTCCCTGAATACTCAATGTCTTTGGGATGAGACTAGAAAACTGATTTCAATGTTTCTCATGGATTCTTCAACAAGATACTGAATGGTCATGTTCTTGTTTTGTTTCCACTATTATCTGGAAATCTGAGTAACTATTGGCATGAAAAACAGGTTTTAGTCTAACCTCAACTTACAGAAATATGAAGCAATTGCAAACCTTAGCCACAATAAAGAATAATTCCGGACATTAGGCATGCTGAGCTGATGGGGGCAGTGATGGGTAGAAGATCTATTTTCAAAACCTAATTCTAGAGTGGTAAATGTGCCGCTTTTGTAAAAACAAGCATTGGTATCTGTCGTTCGTAATTTTGTGAAGAACTCTTTATGGTTCTGTGAAACAAAAGAGGAAGTGTAAAGGGCACAGACCTACCCTGAATTTCTCCTTGTGGATCTTTGTAGTACCACTTCTGCATGGCTTCATGGAACAACGGCATGGAGGAACCCTTTGCTCTGTGCTCTTGAATTTTTGCTGCTAGTCTTTCATCATCAAGGGCACTGTCCTGCAGGTAGGCCACCATTTTCTCTGCTTGCTGCAGGAGACATCAAAACCAGCAAGGAATGCAAGAGTTAGTTGTGTGCTTACAGATTTGAAAATGAGTGCACCAAATACAGCCACCTTGTAGTACCCAGTGCTCAAGAGCATAGCAGTAATTATAAGCAACTCGAGGACTTGTGTAACTGCACCACAATCCCTGAGCTCAGCCTACCACATTGTCAGAATCATGAATAAACACAGTTCACCTGCTTAAGTAAAGCTTTAAAACAACTTACCAAGAAGGTCCCACACAGTATCATGATGAAAAATAAAACAGGTATGGGAGCACCAGCATGAAAAATGCTCTACATACCAGTAGTCACAAAACTTTCATGAACGGAGTATGCACTTCATGTATGTATTTTTTCATTTTATTTTTAACATGTTGGGCATACTGTTTTATGGTTTCTCAAGGCAAACAGTAATGCTGCTTGACAGTGATCATAAGCACTAGGATCTCTAGCTCTTTAACACTGGGTATCATACCCTTATTCAGAAAAATACCATAGGCTTGAATTATTCTCCAAAAAAAATAATGGAGGGGAAAAAAGTAGCTTTCAGTATACATCGTGGAATGTGAAGTTTCAGCTGCATTTCTGTTTTTATGGGCTTCAAATATTCTTTGCATTCCACATTCCTGCAGTCTCACGATTGCAACAACAAAGGAATTTGAGACATTTTACCTGCTCTAGGTGTTTAAGGCCCTCTTCATCATCTGGGTCAGCAGGAATGTTGCCCATGCCTGGAGCAGCTGTGACAGGTGTCTGAACTGGCCGCAGAGCAGGATTTGAATTGGAAACAGGAGGAGAAAGATGAGCAGGAGAAGCTGTGTCTGCAGAAATCTGTGGCAAAGGTTGAGCGACAGAAGCCAAATCTAAAGAAAAATTTTAAAATTAGTTCATTATCTTTAACATAAATAAAAATGACTTTTAAGAACTTACTGTAGAAAATATTCAGCAGCTCAAAATTAGCACCAACACAAAAATATTTTCAGATACTCAGCACATTTCAGCATACCCCATTCCCTGGCCACATACATTTGTCCAGGCTGATCTGCTCTACCACAACGAGGCACATCACAACTAGCTTGTGTTTCTCTGGACTGCATTGCAACATAAAGTACCAGTGCACTGCAAGCATTTGAAATAGCATATCCAACAAATCTTGTATTTATAGACCAGCTGGGGAATTCCAGCTTTTTATCACCATAATCCAGTCCTTGACTCTTAAAATAGACCAAGAATAATCACAACAGTTAATGGAAACTTACTAAATTCATCTATCAAGCTTATTACCTTCTCTGTTGGACATTTTGGCTGGCGGTGTATTCTCTGTTCGATTCTCTTTATCTTCTGTTTTTTCTGTTCTTTCTGGCACAGACTCTTCCTTCCTTTCAAAAAGGCTCGTCTGCAGTGGGTCTGGAGGCTGGGATTTCGGTGGGGTATCTGACCTGGCAGCCGGTGAAGATGTTTGGACTGCTTCTTCCACTGCTTCTGTAACATTGCATGGTTCTACGTAACTGAATTAACAGAAATTCTACACTGCAGCATAGAACAGATGCATGAGAAGTCCCACTTACCTGCTACTACTCTATCTGTTTTCTCCCCTTCTTTCTTGGTGGTCTTTTCATGATCTTTGGCTTCTTCATTGTGGCTCCCTTCAGAGTCAGATCTTTCTTCCCCTTCCTCCACAGGTCGGAAGTCCATCTCCTGTTCCTCAGGGATTGGCTCCTTCTGCACCTTCTACAAAGTCAACATTATCATCCATAATTCACCTGACATAATAGGACATTTGCTCAAAGTGAACAAAGGGCCCAAGAAAGCTGTTCACCTTTAGAGAGAGAAACGCTCCAGAGGAGTCAAATGTTCCCATTTCTTCTTCTGCATCTTCTAAGCACCACTCAGGGAGACTGTCCCTGTCGTCATCCATGCTGCCACTCCCACACCGTACTCGTCGATAACCCCGTTCATCATCTCGTTCCCGGAAATCAAATTCAAACCGCCGCCGCCGCTCCATGTGTTCTCGCCAGCCTGCAGAACGAGGGCCGTCTAAGGTGGGGGGAAAGTAACTTTACAAGACAGTCCTGGGGGTAGTAGCTAACTTGGAAGGGTGAAGGGGTGGGTGAAGAGATGACAAACAGTGACAGAAATTCAGAAGGCCCCTAAAGGGTACAATCCACCTATGAACAGGCATCTTAAAGGTCAGGGGAAAGAAAAGGAGTATCTTACCTTTAAGCATGCGACTTTCAAATATTATCCACTGTATATCCCCACATAATAAATTACATTGTGAGCATAAAAACACACATAAGGCTAAGAAAGCTGGGCTACATAATCTAAAACATGCTGGAGCACCAAAATAAGACAAGCAACTCCAGATGCTGATTGCATTTACGAGCCATCATTGATTTAAATCTTTTTCAGCATCTTTATATGTGTAAGATTTTATATTTTCTTTTAGGCAATCTGCAAAAGTCATATCTTGAACAAACCACCCATGCTTTTTTCCTCTTGCCCTCAGAAACACTTTTGTGCATATACATGAAAAACAGGCTGATAACTGTTCAAATACCTCTGAAAGAACTGTTAAGTCCCTTGAATGGTAATTTTTTAGCCATGGAATACCAAAACGTGGAATGATAGTAAGAGGGAAAACTTTCCAAATTGAAGTATAAAATTTATTTCACTTTTCTTTCTAATCTATTCAGAAGACATCTTCGTTCAGCCAAGCTTAAAATCCTCTGACTGCAATAATGTTATTTAAACTGTAAAAAACTTGCTGCTAAGGAAAACAAATTGGGAGAGAAAGGATTGTAAACAGCTTTCCATCCAATAGAAGTTGTCTTAACCAGAAAGGTGCAAAGCAAAACATGAAAGCACCTCAGTTTTTAGTGCTTTTAGTGGTGGCTGTGTTCTTTTCTGGTGAAAAATAATTTCTTTTTTTGGTCTCAGAATTTCTGCAATCAGTGCAGTCTCACTTTATCAAACAGCTACCAAGAAAAAAAAAAATCACAGTAAAGAGGAAAAACGTTGTCCTCTGTTCCATTTGCTTTGAACGGATGAGGAATGTTTCCACACCAACTTTAAGTATCAGTATTAACCATGCAAAAATCCACCTTTGTCTCACAAATACAGGAAATTTAAAACAAACTCCTAGAAACACTATGAACTTTAAGATTATATTTTATCATGGAAACACAAAAGGTTAGACTTTAACAAGGCCTTCACTATACCATATGTGCTTATTTGCAAATAAATCCACTCTGTAACTTAAGCTATGCTTCTAGTTATACTGTGGAAACAAATAACTTTTTGGTATGCAAAACTGTCAAATCAATGTCCTGAAGCAACTTTTTTTGTGTCATTAAGGAAAGAAATAAGGCACAGTAAGCTTGCACCTGTCCCATCTTTCCTGCCTGCCTTAAAGTAGTTCTTAACATCTTAGGCCTGTTATGTCAACTTCTTGTTCATCAATAACTCCCAAAAAATACATAAGCAAAAGTAGAGGCTCATTGAAGATGCACTAATGGAGTAAGTACTCCAGAGAGCTCAAGTACACTTTGGGACACTTAAAATTCAGCTGGACAGCGCCTGGGCTCCATCTAGATGGAGCTTTTGCCAAGAAAGGTTGGACCAGATGATCCTTGAGGTCTCTTCCAACCTGGTAGTCTATGTAATAACCATTCATAATAACCATTAAAGTTAAAATAAGTAATAACCATTTCATGCATCCTCTTGAGACAAAGATGCCTGCAATCACCCCCTGTGCACCTCTGCCCACACAGCGTCCTGGTCTCCAACTTAGTGCAAACTCAGGAAATGCGGGTTCCTAAAGGCATTCTTTTCAGGGAAGTCATACATACAAACATCTCATTAAATGCTGCTCAATTTTAAAAGAACAAGAGCATCTCTGGGAGCAACCCGCAACTAAGCTGGACACCATGGTCTACCCAAAAGAAAAGGCCTGAGACTGCAATTCCACTAACACGGCATCAGAGGCAGTATTAAGTTTACTTCCCCCCTCCTCATCAGAAATATCGATGCATCAAAACCAGGACTTCCTTTGGAATCGGAGGGCTTTTTCTGAGCTTTAAGTGTGAGAGGTTGCTGACAACCAGACTATATTTCCAATTAAAACCATGGGCAGACATCTCCTCAGTACAGCCAGCAACGTCCATGTCAGGTTTCCCAATATGTGGAAAAACAGAGCTATGGCCTGAACCTGGCAATGGCATATCATACAAACTGATTAATATCTCTGCCTGTTTGCTATCCTGGGGCTCACAAACAGCTGAGCATCTCTTCTTCAGCTCTCTCTTGTAGAAAAGAGGAAAGTTTGGTATTAAGAATTTTCTATACAGCCATAAATGGGCAATCTTGAGATCATACATTAAGAGTCTTGATTATTTTTACAGTTCACACCGCTACAAGGGCGCAGGCTCTTCATAGTGCAATCAAGCAACATGGTTTTTGAAGATCAATTCTGAGCATTTTGTTAATTGCATGTATCTTCAAAGTTCAAATTAAGAACTTAAAGAGACTTTGTTTACCATATGGTCTCCTTGCAACGATTTAGTCACAAAACCTCCTTTTATAGTCCACACCTAGGTGGGCAGGCAAAAATAAGAGATAGAGCAGACACATGCCATTGTTTCTTAATAACAACAAAAGTTTATAAAAGCCTTGTTAGAATACAGCAAGCAACTCAGGTGCGAAGTACAGGGCTGCCAATCTTTACAGTCAAAAGTAAAGACAAATCTTAAATTCTTACCTGAAGTTTTTAGCCAACAGTTAGGACCAAACACACTTTTAAATTCAGTCCTGTAGTACCATTAGGCACTAGTTATATGATCAAGATTCCAAGTTAAAAGAAATAATTTTAAGCTAAATTTATCCCTTGCAATTTATGATGACATTATAGGTGAAAGAAAGGACTACTGGCTGCTGTAGGAAATCGTAGTACGCTTTAGTTTCAATTATTAATAGCTATTTATCTCTTAAAAGTTATATTCTCTAATTCAGAAAAGAAACTTCCAATGTATACTAAACCAATACTAAATACTAAACAAGAGACAAAGGAATAGTACACATTGCTTTTTTGGCATATATTGTATATGAACCTAATTTTTCTTTTGTTCAATTTTAGAGCAAGATTCTCAAATGTACTTTAGCTGCTTTAAGATATTCAAGAAGCACAAGGCACAACACCCAAAGTCTACTTGATTCACAGCAACTGATTCTGAAAATGGAGTGAACCAAGATGAATTTGAAAAGCCTTTCAAGACAAGCAGCAACCAAAAAAATCTTTACATGAGATTACAGACTAATGCCTCTCTAAAAGTCTTTTCAGGGAAAGATCTTAATAGAGCTGCTTAAGCGAAGACATCAGAGAGAAATTTTAGAGAGAAATCACATCAGAGAGAAATTTTAGGCAAGAAGAGATGATTCCTACTCCTCAAGGATGACTTGGTAACAAAAAACAAAACTATCTATACACCACGTTCACTAGTTTTGGGACCAAAAAAAGTTTGTCTTTATCTGATAAAATGGGCTTGCTCTGCAAATTTAAAGGTCAATCATTGTATGAATGCAAGAACTGGAACAACAAAAAGAAAGGTCTTTTTAGGTAAGCAGTCATTACATCATTAAAAAAGATGGTTTAAAAAATTAAAAAAAAACAAACAAGAGAACTTTGAAGCAGCCAGTGAATTTCAAGCTATGGTCACATTCTTCTTACAGATAGTTAACCCAGTCTAAAGATCCTATTTCACATCTACGACAGCAGCAGTACCACATTTACCCAGAACAACCAACAAATCAACTTTTCCATTGTATAAGCCAAGGAAAGATGTCTTCTCATCAGACTTCTAGTCCTAGTGCACAGACAGTAGTAGAAAAAGTAGAAAACCCCATCAACTCTGACTGGAAAAGCGTGGTGATGCAATCCAGACAGTTTTCATGCTGTAAAAACAGACAAGTTTACATCCTTCTGAATTAAGTAGTAGAAGAAAAAAAAAAAAGCATTTGGCTTGGCTATTTTAAGGAAAAGTCCAACCTATTTGCTTCTTCACTTTACCATCAATACTCAGCAGATCCCTCACCTCATACGAGGCATAGCCATGTGAGAGAACAGTTTAAACACAGCATGGATACATGACAGATCCCTTCAGCTACATCAAGGGGGTTAACTTTAGCTACAATAAAGCAGACCACAGAACCTGGGAAGCTACACATAGGGGCACAAGACTGCTTCAGCAGAAACAGTCCATCCTCTTGATCCTTTGTGCCTATAAAAAAACGTACAAAATGAGCAGATTTAGGTCAGCTATCCCTGCAGTAAACACAGTTGAAGGAGCAAGAGGAATTAAAAAGCTGGAAAAACAATGGTCTGTGAGAATCACAGTATTCTTTGCTTAAAAACAGAAGATAAACTCACGCCTGACAACTGATAACGTTCTTCTCAACTGCTCTCACCCAAAAGGAAAAAACCAAGCAGCATACAATCTAGTAGAGAGTACGCAGAGCCAAGTCAAAGGAAGGTCCAGCTAAACAAAGGACGACAATACTCCGAAGACATTTCTCTATTTTTAGCAGGACACATGATTAGTACTATTACCTAACAGCAGAATAAGTACAAAGAAGCGGTTTAAGCCATGCCAATTTGCATTAAACACATTGTTTAAAGCAAGAATGTGATTAAAACCATTCTGATAGTCCTGTGGCTAGTACTAAAAGGAGAATTCAAATACAGCCTTGACCAAAGCTGAGAGACTAGCACAATATAGCTGTCAACTCAGTCTATCTCAACATTAGCTGCTACTCTGCAGATTCACAGAATTCTTAGAACAGGCTTTTTATTATACCTGCTACAACTAACTTGTAAGTGAAGTTAAGTTAGTTGTCTACTGCAACAAAAATTCAAATAAGCAGTAATATTTCCTGTGATGGAAGATGAATTTTCAAAACCTTTCTCAGAACATCTTCCAAAAAAGTTCAAGCCGTGAATGAACTTCTGAACTTTGAAGTCTATGCTTCCTTTTAAGCTAAAGCATGCAGGCTTGTACTTGCAAAAAACTCCACTCTTGAGTATCATGCTGCATCTGATCATCATGAGGTACAATCATAGCTGGCCTGTCATCTGAACTCTATAACAAAGCAGCAGTGTCTAATGAACAATTGTGACCAAACACTGGGGAAAAGAAAATGACATTCTTGAAAAATTTGCCCCTTAGCCCTGCTCTAAATAGAAAACATCCGATAATAAATCTAGCCTTGGGCTCACTGTTAAATTTTAGTACAAGCTAACAGTTGTTTCAGGGCAGAGTATTACGTAGCTGCGGAGAGGGTTAGGAACAGAGGTAATGGTTGCTCACAACTATTACAGCACTGAAAGTCCTTTGGGATGTTGAAAAGGGTGATAGATCCATTGTAAGTGCAAGTGGACTTTTTTAATTGAAGAAAAGAAGTTGTCCACGTAAGCCCCCAAAATGTCCCATGCTTCCTTTGCTTCCCTACAAAGATGTAACAGTAGAAGAGCCACAATCCTCCCTTGAGTCCCCAGAAGCCTTCTGCAACCAAAAGATACCCAGACCCAAGATCCCACAACAGGTAAGACCGGCTAGCAGGATCTTCTCCAAGTAGATTAAAAAACCCAAAGTTTCAGCTAAACTACTTAAATACCAAGTTTCACTTTGTATTTCTCCTGCAACTCAGCAATGCAATGCTGGAAAACAAGTGAACCAGACTGACTTTGTCAGACCAGGGAAGGGGAAAGTAACACTGAGCAGATGCCTGAAATTCAGCAAGACAAGACATCTTGTAACTAACTACAAGATGCATAGAGCAGCATATTTTAAGATTTTCCAACTATGCCTCTTGGCATTGCAAACATTTGGAAAACTAGAAAGACGCCAACAACCTGAATGGCTTAGTGTCAGCATCACTCCACAGCCTTAGATACGTTACCTACTGTGGGTAACTTCTCCCCACTCAGCATCACAGCCAAAGACAAAGTACTATTAAAAAACCCCATGATTTTACTAGGCACATACACACCTGAAGCACAACACAGGCAAGCATACACGTGAAAAATATTGTTCCCTTAAATACGTTAGAGTATCACACTCTACTCAGCACTTGTCAGGCCACACTTGGAATACTGTGTTCAGTTTTGGTCCCCACTATATAAAAAAAGATGTGGACAGGCTAGAGAAGGTCCAGAGGAAGGCCACCAGGAAAATCAAAGGACTGGGAAGCCTGCCATGTGAGGAAAAGCTGAGAGAATTGGGTTTGTTGAGCCTTGAGAAAAGAAGGCTTAGGGGAGACCTCATCACCATGTTCCAGTACTGAAAGAGTGGCTACAAAGGAGACGGAGACTCCCTTTTTACAAGGAGCCACATGGAAAAGACAACGGGTAATGGGCACAAGTTACTCCTGGAGAGTTTCTGATTGGAGACTAGAGGAAAATTTTTCACAGTGAGAACAATCAGCCATTGTAAGAATCTCCCCAGCAAAGTGGTGGATTCCCCAACATCGGCCACTTTCAAGATTCAGCTGGACATGGTCCTGGGCCATGATGTCTAGATGGAGCTTTTGTCTAGACAGAGCTTTTGCCAAGAAAGATTGGACCAGGTGATCCTTGAGGTCCCTTCCAACATGGTATTCTATGATTCTGTGACCAAAATTGCATGAACCTTACCTATTTTTGTCCTAAGTTTTATGCCACCTCCCTTTCCTCTCCTTTCCCCATGCTCTGATTCACCCACTGCCCTTTCCCTATAACCACAGCTGCATTTTTCTCCAGATCTCCTCTCACCTGGACTGTGAGGGCGCCACCTCTCACCATCCCTCCGTGACCCAGCCAGTCGCCAGCCTCCATCATCATCTTCCCCATTTTGTTCCTCCCTGAAGATGCGCCAGTTCTCGCTCTCAGAGCGTATAAACTCATGCTTCCTCCCCGTTGTTGCTGTCCCACCTTCCTCAAAGTTTGGTCTCACTGCAAAGAAAACACATGCCAGTGAACATGCATCCCGTCTTTAGGAACCTAGAAACAAAGGGTTGAAATCTTGCTCCCTTAGAGGCACCGGACATGGTGATAGGAACCTAGGAGAGGAATGGAAGTTTATGGAAGGAAACACGAGACAGATTTAGGAAATCCCTCCACATCCCTACGTACCTTGGGGTGGAAAGATTGAGGAAAAAAACGTAAGAAAGCAAAGCATACAAGAAATTATGACATGGATAGGAAAGATAGAAGAAAAAAAGATAGTTTAAGAGACATAGGGAAGCATAAAAGGAAAGAGGCCAAAGTGTGCAGAGAGAATGAATAAACCGCTGTATCATGAAGTCTCATGCTAAAGGAAAATGGGAATATAGGAAACTGTAAGCATTACACACGTTTTATATAAACCAAACATATTTGCTAGTTCTGTAATAAAAAGAATGAAATTTATATATTTAATCAAATACGATGTACAGCATCTTGCAATGTTTTAGGAAAGACTGAAAATTCAAAGTAGGATTAAGGATTAACCAAGACAAACATAGTAGTGTTAACATCATCCTGTGAATCCATCTTCTGGAGAGTCAAGGTCAGCATGTTAAGAGTTAGAAGCGACTATGCTTGAGCTCAAGGACGAGTCTGCCTGGAATTTAGGAGATAAGATAGTCTTTTAGTTCCTAAGTTACATTACATTTAAAATAAAACATATAAAATCCTTAAGTGCTTAATGAAGAGCAACACTGTCACAAAAGTGTGATGTAAATATTTTTATAAAAAGAACCCACATTATACACCAGTAACTCAGGCTAGACATACATGCTGCTTTCACTGTTGACTCATCCTGACAAGGATACACCACCACCAAAATAAATGGTAGTAATAGCTTCAGGACTTCTGGATTTTGTATTTCTTTAAATACGTTTAGCTGTAGGGCACCAGAATTCTCACAGGACTCATCATGATGCCACTTCTTCAGTGTTAACCTGAAATTGTGTGGTTATCTATTTTAAAAAGTATTCAAGTACTAGAGAAAGGTATACTTAATTTTCCTTGTTAGAATCTTAAAATCCAAAAATATAAGGTGATATTTGGAGACTATTGTATAGTATGCCTGCTTGCTTAGACAGGAAAAACAAAACAAAGCATGACTATGCACTAAGATTCCTGGGGTGGACAGGGACATTTTCAAGAATTTAGTTTAGGAAGGATAGGAGATTGCATACCCCTTTCTCACATCATGCAGCTTTTTCTGTCAATGAAAAAATGAGGAAACAGAGTACCTGAAATTCTACGGCATATCAAACCTCCATTTAGAACTCAGAAATTCTTCCTACATAGAGATATTGCACTCTGGAGACAGGAAATACACTGCCTTTGGACTTTGCATAAATCTTGGAGAAAAATCAACATCCCTCCTCCACTATCTCAAAACACTGGAGGAAACAAACCTTTTCCTTTCTCCAGCTCAAAATTTTCCACAGTATATTGTTTTACGGAGAGACTATAGTGAGACAGTATAGGTAGAATTCAATCCAGAGTACAAAATTCAAGACGTTTCCAATTTCCCAACATCCAGGTTCACACGAAATCTTTTTACCACTGTCACAGGAACAAGTTTCTACAAGAATGTTCAAGATGGCAAGATCCTTGACCTATCGAGTAGACAGGAGATGCAGGAAACACCCCAATTTTTAAGATGAAAGAGTTCTTGCCCCCTGATGACTACTTAAGTGACTAAAAGTGACTACTTGAGGCCCTCAGGTAACTGGAATACCTTCCTCATGTTGTTTTTATCTAAAGAGCTAAAGCACATTGCCTGTTGATACAGATGATGTACTTTAGTCAGGTGTCCCCTTCAACAAAGTATATATCTGGGTTATATGAGGCTTCATAGCTGAGATTGGTTAAAGACCACTTCTGTACTTGCTGGGCTTTGAGAACCAAAATTTTAAAACAGCATTTTGGGAAGTGTCTGGTGGTACTGGTTCTGAATAAAGCAAAATCGCTGGAGACACGCAACTCTTCATTTGGTAGGTGCACTGTTGGCAAATTTCCTTATCTGGAAGGGATAAATCTTTGCACACGACGGCCAACCACATTCTGTTTTCCCATGCTTCACAGAAAATAAAGGCAGGCAACAAGCTAGACAGAAAATATGTGTCCAGGAAACACAGAGGTTTTATTTCATTTTAGATCTCTGAAAAAAGTCACACAGAAGAATGTAACAGGAAGTACAGGGAAGCCTCTCAGTATTGCTCCTTGGATGGGCTACGCATAATAGAAAACTAGGAGACAGAGGTACAGAGCCAAGTCAGACGAAAGTAAAATACACAGAGATAGTGGCCCAGGAGTGAGCTGCAATCCAACAGACCAGATGAGCCTAAGACCCAGATGATAAGGAATGCCTCATTCCTTCTGAACTTATTTTTAAAGTGCTACAAGAAGAAAAATGTGGGTTTTTTTTTATTCTGCAGCACAAAAGACTTGTTTTTCCTCACTAAAACAGTTACCAACAGAAAAAAGTTACTCAATTTGCTATTTTGAGACTAGAAAAATAATAGAGATGTGGATATTCTTTTCATCAAGATTCACACCTATTACTTGACACTCATTCAGTAACATTTATTGAAGATATATATTTTAGACTCTACCAAATTAAAAAAAAATATGTTATTTATTCCCATTGTTATTAAGTTCAGTTAAGATTCTGGAGACTGCTCTTTAACACTGCCAAGCTATCAGTGCACAGGCTCTGTTTCTGCTGTTCCAAAAACATTTAGAAAAGAGTTACCTAAAGAACATCGTGAAGTCTACTTTGCCACTGAGTATCTGTATGTTCTTAGCCCCTCTGCAGATATATACATGCTGTAGGCACACCCAAGGCAACTCAGGTTTTCTTAGTCTTTAAGACAGCTGGTTTTCCTCCCAAAAACTGAACTATCCAAGTCAGGTTTTGTATTCTGAACCTCCAGAAAGTGGCATCCCTATTTCCTGCTGTGGGGTTTAAAGCATTTCTATGGAGGTGACAAAACATCAAATGCTGTTTGCCAAGATCAGACACAAGTGGGATCCTGTTCCCCTCCCCCCAATTTTAAATTCTACAGCATTAGAAATCTAACAAACATGAATCAATTATAAGGGTTCAGTACTATATTAATCTGAGGATGGTACCACCTGTGATTCTGAAACCTTTCCAAACACAGCAGCACTCTGGTATGTCACATCAGGTGACTGTTCTGATGCAGCATATCATGACACACTGAAGTTTTCTGGTAGTAGGACACCATAGCAAGCAATATTCAAAAGACAGCAAGGTATGTGTCAAAACAGATCTAGCATTAGATGATCTTAAACATCAGATAGACCAGCCAAGAAACTAGTTGCTTACGAATACAAACAGGTCACAGGGTAAGGATCAGAACAATCAAGTTACCCAAGTGACGGAAGACTATGACAAAACTGTATACAAGAATACTCCTACAGCTTACACATAAATTCCTAACTTCCAAAGTCCTAGCATATTGTCTTTGCAAACTGTTCGTACACTTGAGAACACTCACTTCAGCTGAAATGACTTAGGTCCAAGAGTAAGTATTTGGCAATGTTTTAAGGATGAAAAAAGCTAAAATGCAATCTATGGTTTTGCCTTGGACTAATTGACTGGACTTCCTGAAGAGAAGGAGCAGTAAAAGGGCACCTCTGTTCAAGTCTGTCACAAAGCCAGCAATGGTGTTTACAGAAAACTTCAGATAGAGCCTAGCAGTATCCAGCCAAAAAAGCCTACAGCTGTGCAACACTGAGCTGAAGGAAGACTAACCACAAAGAACAAGACTGGGGTTTTGGGACGAAGGCCCATGGCAACACGTTTATGAAGAGGACTTACTAACAGAATGGCAAATAACTTCTGTTCTCCATGCTATCACTCCACGTTTCTTATGACACGCGTGCTGTTTGGAGAGAACAAACAGGGAAGCAATGATTGACAGCAATGCTGTTTCCTGTAAAGAAGGGAAAAACTAGGAGAGTTTAAGTGCTTTGACTTGCTCTCTTCTTTCTGCTGCATGCTACGCACTTCCTCAAGAACAGAAGAAAAATCTTTGCAGCTAGTGTGTTTAAAGGAATTCAAATAACTTTGCCTAGATGTGTAATTTTGTAGCTCATTTTACAGAAGAAAAAGACAAACAGCCTTAAGATGGTGTTTCTAAGGAAGCACTGCTTCTCAGGACAGTACTTGACATGCCAGGGACTCTATAGGAATACATACATAGTGAAGTGACTCACTTGTAACCAAAGTCAGTGACAGTGATCGGCGTTTCTAGCTTCACATTTTCTCTGCCTCCGTAAAATCTCAATCTCAACAGGAAGGCTCAGACATTCTACACAAATATCACTCCATATTTTTTTCATTAAATTAACATTTATCCACTGTCACAAATATGGATGAACCAGTAAATTCAAAGGAATTAATAAGAGAGGTTAATTCCACAACACACATCTGGAAATCATGTACCGTAGCTATTTCATCTACTGTATGATCACACTGTTAGATTTTTCAATCCATTCAGTTGAATCAGATTAGAAAACCTGTGACCAGACACCATACTCTTTCTATAGTACAAAATATGGTTAGTAAGAAAATACTGCTTAAAAAAAAAAAAAAGAAGAAATCCTTCTTGTGAATACAAGAGGCTGTCTGTAGTGGAAGTTCAACTTTCAACTTTGCTGGAGTATAGAGGGAAGGGTGATGGGTAAGTCACATTGTCCTACAAGCTTGCCACAGTGGTGGGAGTCCCCTTGCACTACATTATTTGCCTTGGTTCTGAAGGTCACACACTGCCTATCACAATTTTCGGTGCTGTGCCTGAACATGTATTAAAGTGTTCCATACAAATGAAGCAAAGAATTAATGTTTTGCAATTTAGGGTTGGGGGGGGAAGGTTAAAGAAAAAAAAAATGAGGGAGGATTTTGTTTCCTAAGCAGGAAAGTCTACATTAATAATTTTCCCAGCAGGCCTTCAGTAGTTTTACTGCAAACAACCACAGCCTTTGTTTCTTAGATCCTCTTACATCTGACGTTCCATCAAAGCCCTCACATCAGCAGCTCACCAAGGGGAAAAAAAAAGTGTAAAATACTACTGCATTACAAAGCTGTCCTCAGTTCAGTAGTGCAGCATGCTGACCACTCTGTGCGGTCGTTCAGCTAAAACATCTTCCCTCAGTAACTCTTCTCATTTCATAAGTGAGAAAGAAAAAACCAGCTTAAGTGAAGTCATTTCATTTACTGCACGGAATCAACAACCCAACTAATCACTGTTTCATTCCTAGGCTTTAGCAAAATCCTGTGATTAATTCCAGGTTTTCACAAAGGAGTAATGTAGACATGGCAGAGAAGTGGCCAGATCTACATCTTCTGACCAGCATTAAACTACAGTTCAGCAACACCCTCCAGAGACTGTCCCATTAGCTTCAGCCCACCTTTTTGTTAACACCAACACTCAGGAGCTCAGGACCTAGTGAGAAGAGGAAGAAGCGGTACTAGACAAGCAGCAGTGAGACACAAGAGTTTCTCTTTTCACCTAAACAAACAGTATTTGACACTGGTTAGGGAGAAAGTATCGGAGAACAGTGCGTGTTTTTCAGCAGCAATACGGGAACTTTTTCCTTTCAGCTTTTCCAGGAGAATTTTGGCCTTTTCAACTTTCATGTAAAACTAAGATTATACAAATTTAAAATATGATCTTGATTAAGTAGGTGAGGGGGAAAGCACCCGTTCTCCAAGTAAGTGTTTGAGGATTTCTCCTTGGCTGCTAAGGGTTTGTGTTGGGTAAAGAAACCCTCCTAACAAATCAGCATTCTTTTCCACATGATCAGAGCTAACCAGCCCCCCTGCAGGCAAAATGACCAATCAAATCAGCTTCAGATAAAAACCAACCCCCCCAGCACTATAAACACAGGAATGAGACATACAAACCCATTTTTAATTTTTTTTTCTTTTAAAAAAAAAGATCTCTACCAACCACTTGTGGGAAGTTTCTTGCCAGTGTTGGGACCAATACACAAGACCAGCCCAGTCGCTCTCCTGGAGCCCAGGTATTCCCCTTCTCCTGCACACAAACCCTTCGAAGACCGTAAGTACACAAACCAATCTTTTTCTTTTTCTTATTGTACAATTAGAAATTGTTCTGTCTTTCTATAATCAAAGAAATCTAAGTTGTTTTCAAGGCACAAAGTTTTATTTCTAAAGCTTGCTAAATTAAGTATCACCTTAAACAAAATGGTTTCTGATTTTCCCTCCTCAAAAAGAAGAAAATGCTGTCTCAGAGGACTATAGTCCTAACAAAGCAAAATCAAAGTCATCATGTACTACTTTTTCAGAAAGTCTGCAAGATAAACAGTGCTGGAAAGACTCTGCAATGCTCTGGAAACAGGGAGCATTTGCAAGCCTCCAGCTAAGGTAGTCAGGTGTTACGTGGCCAGGTGTTACGAAAAAGTCACCCTCGCCTTCTTGCTGCGTTCATCGTAGCTCCGCATTTAACTTCAGATCCATCACAAAATAAAAAAAATGACCTTCACCTCTTCAAGCCCGCTTTTACCATCTCTAATTATATCTCATGCCTTCAATCATGTTTCAATCAATGCATTCTCTGTGCTTACGTGAGCTAGCACCACTGCCCAGGAAACCAAGAACAGGCATCAAGTATGAACTCCAACAGCCTAGAAAACTCAGTTGTGTTCTAGACAAGCCATTGGGAAGTCACATAGGGCAGGAATGCTCTTCAAAACCAACACATTTCACAAAAAAAAGGATGGCAGCAGACTTCTATTACTACAGCCTTACAGCCAGTTAAATTCTCCTTCTTAAATTTACTCCTCCAGTAACAATACTTAATTTTGCATTTAAGTTTCTCTCTCAGGATTTAATATATACTAGCATATTTTAAAGCCTTAAACAACATGTAAGCAAAGTCTTGGTAAAGTTTTTCTGCTTCTCTAAAGGTGACCAGACTAGTTGATCCACTTCATAATCAAGAATTTGGGTTCATACAGATCCTCACAGTATGTTGTATATCCTCATAGTATGCTGTACTATGTGAAAATACATTATATGGAAAATGGATCAATACAGATGTCCCCAAAAATCAAGTATACGTGCAGCCTTGCTTTATGTACTATAAAAAAATCCCATACTGTCCCATTTTACCTAAATTTGGAGGAGACTGGGTTTTGTCTTTAAGTGCATTCTGTAGTAGACTGTCACAGAAGATCAGAAGTACGAGCTCTCACATCCTAAACTTTGTGGCACTTGCTTTGAAAAGTATGACTTGGGCTCAACAAATTGAAGTTCCCACTTTTACAAGACTTATTTATGTATGTAACAAGCCCTGAGAACTGTTATCTTAATTCTGCAGACTGCTTGGGAAAAACAGTTTTGTCACAAACTACTCCCAATTCATCTCAATAGGCATTAGTTACAAAACCTAAAAGATAAACATAGTAGGATAGTTAAAATTTCAAACAATATCTGCAGCATAAGCTTTCAACCAAAGCAATTATTCTAACTGAATTAGTTTCTACATTTCTAAGATTATCCCTTAACGTAAGTTATATGATCCAGTCATGTCATCAATACTGAAAAACCCCTTCATTTCCTAATATGAATCCCAGAACATCAACGATCACCATTCAATCTAAAAACTGCAATACTGGAAAGTTAATAGCATGAAAGTGCCTTTTAAAAAAAAAAATTATAAACTTAGTTTGTTCTTGTTGCAAAGTGCAGAGGCATCTGAATGATCACGGTACAAAGATGATGTTTAAATTTGAAACTAGTACAAGACTATGTAGACCCAGGTCAAGTAAAGAGGGAATGTACATATTCCCAGAGGGGCATGCCAGCACCTCCCAGCTTCTAATATATCTTCAAGTTATGCCACAGCTGTAAGCAATTTTTGCAGTTACTCCCAGCAAACAGCATACTACTAGACTACTTTGCTATCATCATGAAGCAGCACACTATAAACTGCCTCAAATCCCTTCCAAGGTCAATTAGAACAGATTTTATTAAGAGTAGGAGTTGGGCAGGTGGGGCAGCACTCCAGAAGTCTCCCCTGAACACAGCTCCATGTAAAGGCATTCAGGCTCCTAAAATGTTGCAGGTGCATTAGTGCACCTGAAAACAGGCTGGAAGTGTCACTTGAAATGCACTCAACGCAACAACAAAATGAAGACACTGCTGCAAATGAGTCCCCTTGCAACCTTACTAGAGTCTTAACAGCAGAGCTTCTGCTGGGAAGAGAAAGGCTAAGCAAGAGTAAAGCAACATGGTGGCACGAAGCAGCAATGTAACAAAGAGCTGTTACAGCACAAGGAACAAGATCTCAAGAAAAAAAGCAGAGCGTGGGAAATCAGTGTGCTGGATCGTGAATTTCAGAAATGCAAGCAATATCTTAGAGCTGTAAGGCAAGGTTTATTACACATAAATCATGGGCAAGCCAGGTCAGTTTAGAACCTGTTCAACTGCTAGGAAAAGGGAAACTTTGATTTAAAAAGGTAGTACTCACCCTACCTTGTCTTAGAAGAGTGTATAGAAGCCAGAATGAGGAACAGTGATGGTAAAGAGATTAAAAAAGCTAACAGACACTGGAGTTGGTGATAACCATTTATTTGTCGATAGACTGGAAACAGGAAGGATTAGACACACTGAATGCATGACAAGAGACTGGTCCACATGCCAAAAGAGGTTTTGAAAAGTAATTTCTGACAGTTCCTGTCTTTCCAGTCAAGGTCTATCAGCTGGGAGATGGAGGGAGAAGGAATACCCCAAAGCTACAACAGTTTCGCAAGTCAGGAACCAGGAAAAGCAAAACCAAGGAGCATAGCATAAAGGTTAAGAGATTACATTAGACAAATTTGGCTTAGAAACACAGTATGTATTTAGCAGTGGAGACAAGAATTCTCCAACAAACAATGCAGACAAGGCAAAGTTGAATGTCTTTCCTAGAAAAGGGACAAAGTTTGAAACTGGGATTAATGTGGGGACATCAAGGACCATGCCAGGCAGGGGACTGGATCAGATGGTCCAAATTGTACTTTACAATTTCATTAATTTATCAGTAACAAGGAAAGAAGGTATTTATATCTTTTATTACAGTGGGCAAGGAAGGGATTAGAGAGAAGACAATAATTCCTTTTTAAATTAAAAGTCACATCTACTCTTAAGTTGACTCTGTTTTTGAGAATACAGAGGACTGATCCTCCAGCCTAAGTAAACTATTTCTCTCAGGGCAGTTGCTCTTTCACCTCTTATTCTAAACCAACTGCATTGCTCTCAAAGCCTATTTGCAGTTTCTTAACCATTTTTCCCACCTCAGGAAGTTGAGATTTATGGCTCTTAAAGCCTTCAATAGCTTTTTTGGGGGAAAAAAAAGTTTAGGAAGGCTTAAACACTTCCAATGCTATCACTGCCACCAAACTAGCTAATATTTTAAACAGTCCTAGAAGAAAAATCAGAGGCCTGCATCGAATGAAGCCAGAGCAGTAACCTGGTTAACCTCAGCAGGTAAATTCCCTTGCTGGGAGTCTGAAGGAGCAGACACACAGGACTGTTTTGAAATGTGCTGCTGGGGGCTAATGGAGATTCTCCTTCTCAAGTACCTTTGAAACCTGTCAGTAAGGGATCCTTCCCCATAGAAAAGATCCCAAACAACCTGACAGTGAACACTGACTGAATTTTTTCAGAGCTTTAACTCAACATTAAGTGATTAATCACCACCTTAGAAAGCCCCTTCATCAACAAAATTGAGACCCTGCAATGCTGATAACATTTTGCTCTAAGTTTGTAGTGCTCAAGCACACTACCTTAGCATTGATGTGTGGAAGATCCGAAGTGTAGCCAAGAAAAAATGTACCACATTAAGTATGTTTTTCCTTTTCCTTTTAATGTATGTAACACTGTAGAAAAGGCTTGTCACCAAACAGTACCAGATTCACTCTCACAGTATATGTTTGTTTTGCAAACCCAAATAACTTGGAGGTTATGAAGCGGATGCTGGCCTCAAAGTACCATGAGAATTTACACAAACACACTAGTTTTAGTTTTGTGTTTTGTTGTTGTTTTTCTTCAAGAATGCATGATGTTTACACCCAGAGGCATTTTGTTCTGTAAGTGTTCTCCTCTACTCAAATAATGGAGTGCTTCTTGTGAGTACTGCTTATTCTAACACGATAAAACCAAGGGACTGTCCACAGCTCATTTTGTCCCCATCATCCTTCCTATTCAGAGACGCCCATTTTCCAGCTCCTTCAAGGCATCCCAAAGGGCAGTCTTAAATCTTAGCACAAGGACTCTGCTTTATAGATAAATCACTAGTCATCTGGTTCCTGAAGCATTTAAAATTGTATTCAGGTTACTGTAAATTCCATAACACTGCAGCAAGACTGAAAACTGTCATTTAGAGAGCAAAGATCAAAACTCAGAGGAAGGCAAGGGGCCATGCTATGGACTGAATGGACTATGACCAGAATCCTCCAAGAAAAGTAGCCTGGTACTATTGATCAGGAGAATCTCCATAAGCCCACCTTATTCTTTGGCACAGGGAGTGGTTTCAAACTATTCCTTCTAGGAGATGTGAATTGGAAAATAAAAATGAGGGAAAAACCACCAAATTCCACTCAGGCCATCGTCTATTCTACCTCCTTTGACTACAGCATGGGTAGAAGAAATAGCTGGATAGTTTTGAGAACCTACAGAAGGAAAGAAAAATGAAAATTTAGCTAAATATTCACTGTGATGTCAATTCTCATACTTCAGTATGCATTAAGCACAAGTAAAAGCAAAAGAGAATGTTGTGTAATTACTAAAATTTGTTATCAAGTAACTAGTCACGAAAACTGGTGGTTTACAGGATCAAAGATCACAAGAAAAATTTTTACCTTTCATAAATTCATTCTGAAGTTCAGTATCCTTAGATCTAATGCGTTTCAAGATAAAACTAAGATGGCATTCTTGGGGGGGGGGGGGGGGGGAATCCAATTCCTCTAGCCTGTTTGTACACTATTATACACCGAAACAGTCACAATTCAGAGAAAGGTCAAAAGTGATAAGAAACCAACTAAATCGACTAAATATACCATGTATAATTATGATTTGCAGAATTTACATGTATTTTTAAATCCTCTGTTGTTCTACAAACAAGCTTCCTCACAATCATCTTTAAGTAGGTGGTACACATTATGAAGTCTCTATTTTACATGAACCCGTATTTAATTTTAATCTGTCCCAGGTGAACTTTAAACATTCAGTATTTATAAAATTTATGGATTTGAGTGGCCAGTCTCTTTTCAAAAGCATCTCTGACAAGTTTGGCAAGCTTTGACATTTAAAAGTAAACAAAGGAACCCAACACATCAAATACCTACAAGTATCCATTTTGCTTCCCATATTTGCAATTCCACCTTCACCTCCTAAATCCCATACACTTGCTGTCCTATTTTCTTATTTGGTCGCTAAGAATAAAAATACACTGCTTGGGCAGACTAGACTTCAAATTATGTCACAGTATATTTTCAGTATTGCTCTCCTGCCCTCTTTTTACCCGATCCTTATATAAACAGCCTCAGACTCCCAGAAGCAGCTCTGTCCTGATATACTGTAATCCTGCTTAACTGGACATGGTGGGTGCAGACAGCAGTCGTTTCCTAAGCTAGGAAAGTCTGAAAGGGTTACTAGGTAAACTACAGCTTTCTCCTAAAGTGCATAAACATGTCAGGAATAATCTAATAATTATTTCCTTAGTACTACTGTGAATAGTATTCATAATTGTATCTGTAAACTATTATACTCTGCTAAAAAGAAGTTAAAAAACCTGACATAATCAGACAAAATTCAGTTTCTTTACAGATACAGTATGCCTAATCCCATCCCACTCACCCCTAAAGAATTAAAGCATGCGACTCAAATGTAAATTTAGGAAGGTAAAGTATGAAAATTATATTTAAACAACTAAGCAAGGAAAGGAGTTTGAGAAGTAGTCAGATTTTTAAACTTAATCTTTTTTAGCAAAGTATTACCACAAACAGTGGTAAATTCCTCTCCAGGCTCCTGACTTAATCTTCTCTGGATTGCAATGTATAAGCCCTCCTTTGTTGGCTGCAGTATTTCAACCCCTGCTGATGTGTCAAAAACTGTGAACGTTAGGCAAAACACAAATATGCTGCATTGTATCCCATTTTTTCCCTTTTTCTCTTTTCTAGAAGATGACAACAGATACGATAGAGAGCAACAACACCAAATCCAGTGCTCCCCTCCTGACCCAAAGATACCTGAGGATGGTGACCAAGGATGGACACAGCACATTCCAGATGGATGGTGCCCAAGGAAAAGGTCTGGCATACCTCCGAGATGCATGGGGAATATTAATGGACATGCGCTGGAGATGGATGATGCTTGTCTTTTCTGCTTCTTTTGTCATTCACTGGCTAGTCTTTGCAGTGCTTTGGTATTTACTGGCTGAGATGAATGGGGACTTGGAGCTGGACCATGATGCTCCACCTGACAACCACACTATATGTGTTAAGTACATCACCAGTTTTACAGCTGCTTTCTCCTTCTCACTGGAGACGCAACTCACAATTGGTTACGGCACTATGTTCCCAAGCGGGGACTGTCCCAGTGCTATCGCACTGCTTGCAATACAGATGGTCCTGGGGCTCATGCTGGAAGCCTTCATCACAGGTAATCCTTCATATTTAATCTTTAAATAGAATAGGTGTAGCAATTAGACTTAAGAAATGGAGCTAGAAATAAATAGTGATCATATTGGTATCTGAAAGAACAATTAAGTCACTCACTACAAGGATGAGGAGACTTCAGCTATGTAGAAGTTAAACACCTTTCATTAGCAAAGACATAAAAAGGTGATATCAACATTTGGACTTGAGAGTTCTGCTATTCATTGGACAATACTTGTGGTAGATCCCCATTTATCAGCCTCAACCACTTATTTCTTATACCATTACCTCTCCAAGTTTTTTCCATGGAATTACAATTTTTAAAGTAAATTTGTTTTTATTTTAAGGTTTACTTTTGTCTAGCTGAAGTATTTTTGTTGATCTTTTACTCAGTGTTTAACTATTCCTCAGTACCAGATTTAATGAAAATTTTTTACAGTGTCACAGCTATTTTGAGGTTTTTTTAAATTATTTAAAATAATTTTCAGACTTAAAGTATGTCAAAAGACTTTAAAAATACACAGGTTAGTTTACTGTGTGCTCAGAAAGAGTTTCTCCAGTGGTAGCGCACCAAGATCAGGTACTATTACCAATTACAGTAAATTGGGGCAAGCTAACGGCTCTCCTTCCTACAGCTACAGTTCACAATCCAATCATTAAGTGGACATAGAAGCAGCAGCTTTTAGGAAAGCTTTGTTTTTAAACAAAATTGGGTTAGCATGATACCAGTCCAGCAGTTTTCAAACACACAGGCTGAGGCCAGAAAGACCGCATCCACCCAAGCCTGCTTCTGTTCCTTTGGACTGTTTCACAGAGCTTGGAGGCTGCAGGGAACAAACCCAGCATGGTGCTCATATTCAGTTTGTTCTTTTCCGTGATGCAGGTGCTTTTGTGGCAAAGATCGCCCGACCAAAGAATCGGGCATTCTCCATCCGCTTCACCCGCTCTGCCGTAGTGACACACACCGAGGGGAAGCCGTACCTTATGTTCCAGGTGGCCAACACACGCCCCAGCCCACTGACCAGCGTCCAGATCTCTGCTATACTTTACCAAGAACAAGAGAACGGGCAGCTGCACCAAACTAGTGTTGACTTCCACCTAGACAGCATTGCTTCAGATGAGTGTCCTTTTTTCATCTTTCCACTGACCTACTACCACTCAATCACTCCATCCAGCCCCCTGGCTGCTCTCCTCCAAAGAGAGACTGCTCACCATTTTGAGCTGGTCGTCTTTCTGTCAGCTGTGCAGGAGGGCACAGGAGAAACGTGTCAAAGGAGAACATCCTACCTCCCCTCAGAGATCATGCTGTACCATCGCTTTGCCTCCATGCTAGCCCGCAACACCAAAGGTGAATATCAGATCAAGATGGAGAATTTTGACAAGACTATTCCTGAGCTCCCAGCTGCAGCTGACTCAAAGAGTCCAAAAAGGACTGACAAGGAGATCCGCATCAACGGACAGCACACCGACAGCTTCCAGCTCTCCGTAACTGGCCTCACAGAATAGAGAGAACAGACTTTGAACTTTGTGCTTTTTTACTTATTATTACATTAAACTTTCAGGTTCCATTTACAACCTTCCTTCCTTGCTGCCCTGCCGTCTTCTAGTGATCTGTCTCTTGTACTCCAATCCTTTTGATTACAACATGATACACAGAGTAAAAAGAACTGGTGTGCCCATGTAAGCTAAGGAGAGGCTGGATTAACCACCCAGAACAGAGTCAGGTACAAGAATCACAGTACTAATTCTTGGAAATTAATAGAGCTACCTGCTGAATTCACCAGACTATGATTAAAGCCGCACTGACCATGAAAGAAGAGACCTTCAAAACTCCCAAAGCTGACCAAAATCATAATTAACCAGCTTGTGACAAAATGGACAATACAAAAGAAAAACCTCAGTCAAAACCAATATGAGGTCACTCAGTAAATGTATTAGTTCTGGGATAAACAACTCTGTTCATCCAAGATCCTAATTTTTCTGTTCTCTTAACTCTTTGGGGATACAGAGTTCTATCAGTTTTCAGATGGCTGAATTCACTCTTAGAAAGTACTGCCAATCTCTCATGGCAGTGAAAAACACTCCTGCTGTGCTTATTAAGCAAAATTGTAAATACTAACTGTAGTTCTTCATTCTGCCAAATAAGAGAACATCTCATTTCAAGACACTATCAGAAAAATCTTGATGTACATGACAAATGATGCAGTGGAAATCTTTCATATTTGGAAAGACCAAATAAATTATTTAGCAGTGGAAAACAGATTATTCTAAACGAAATAAGATACTTTTTTTTTTTTAAAGGACCATACATTCCACATGTTCTCACCTTTACGCTGCTTGTCTCAAGTAGATCTGACCCAGAAGGATGCACTATATACACGAGAAGTAGAACTGCATCCATTTATATTTTATTCTTTTTAACATCAATATTTGCCTGTACACACAGCACAAAAATATTTAGAGACACTTGAATCAATTTTAAAATAAAAAATTAAAACAAACTATACATGAGACTTCTGTATTTGAGTGCCTCATAAACCTACTGCAATTAAGACACTGTTCTGAATCTCCTAAATAATTTAAGAAGCTACAGGATAAACAGAATGATGGATAATTATTTCCAAGCTCTCAACAAAAGCAGTGCCTATTATGTGTTCATACTTGAACAGTCAAGTATCAAAATAAAGTAAAAGTTATCTTTCAAAGGTAACTTTCTTTTTCCCAGAAACAAAGATGTCATAAATAGCAACTTTCGTTGACTACAGCATAGTACACTACCAAAAAATGCTTCCTTTTAACTTCACTGAAGTATTCAGCAGCAGGAAAAATAGTCTCAAGCTATCTGATGAGATACTGTTTAACTGAATTTTTCTCAAGCCCCAACTCTGTTAACAGAGGTGTGTTCACAACCCAAGAGTGGTTAGCAAAAAGCTACTTCGTGTTAGGGTCTGGGGAAATGGGAATAGCCCCATAGAAGCATTTCACACAGGCAAGAGGAACGAGACAGACTGCCTACATTTTCATTGCAATTCAGCTCTCCTTCCAAAATTGTTGAAGTATTGCCTCCCCACAGACCTTGGATAGATTTGGTTTTATCACAGATACTCTCAAAATCTCTGTTTTAAAATTTAATTTTATGTAAAAGCATTCATGAATATTGTGGAGCTTAGAGAGCAACACACTATCAAGTTACATTGCCTTCATCCCTACTTTTCTCAGCTGCTGACCCATATACAATCTAAAGATCCCTTTTCCACCTTTATATCAGTACCAATCATTTTTAAGTATTTCTTGCAAGTGTTATTTCCATGTTCTCTACCAACATAAGAAATTGAGAACAGTCCTACAAATTAAGAACCAGTGCAAGAGCAGTAGAACAGATTCCTGTGTCAAGTCTGAAATATCCATTTAGGAAAAAAGAGTGGTATGCTGTGTGAGGTATTGTTCTTCCCATATATATCACATACTTCAGTCTCAGACAAACCAATTGTTCTAAAATTCAGATGCATAGTCCCAACAGGACAGCACTATAATCTCACCATTACAGCCAAAGCTATAAAAAGGTATTTCTAATTTCAAGTAACATCTAATCAAAGTGTGGGCTGCTTCATTTGGTTTCTAAATGACTTGATACTTTTAAATTTGTCCTTTTTTGTAAATAATTTTCTATTTATAGATTCGGTTTAAAAGGGGGCACAACAGCAAGTATAAAGAAAAAATATGTTTAGTACACACTAAATGCAATCTTCAAATATTATTTTGGAATGTAAAGCTGAAGACTACTACCAGAGCAAATTAGACAAACACAACTGTGTAGTTACTTCAGAACAGCTGCAGAACAAGGGGTAGACAAAACACCCATATTGCTTTTACAGTTCCAGAGAACTGGTGAACCATGGACATCTGATAAAGTATTGGAAATATGCCATGGCCCAAATTGGAATACAAGGCTAGAAATTTGCTGATGGGCCCTGATGCAACAAAATCGCACTCTACACTTTGGAACATTGCAAGAGCAAGCTGGTGATGCACTTCTTGATAGGGAGGTAGGGAAGAAAAACAAGCCAGGCAGAGTAGGGAAAGTGCAATTCAAAGAAATTCAACATCCTTTTTATAGCCACTTGAATACCCTTTTTATATTCAAGTTTTCTTAACCTAACCAAAAAATACATGTTAAACAGAACTCAGTCAGGTTCCACAACTGACTTACTAAATGTCTTGTTTAATCTACATTACAATTATTTACTACCAGTGTATAATTGCTGGTAACTAGTCAAATCCCCTCAGCTACTAAGCTGGTATTGGTCAAGAGGCTGCAGAGAAAATTAAGCAGCTTTTGTGCAGTTCTAAAAGACAGCCATGATCAAGAAAACAACTTGCTCATTTTCTTTGCTAATGGCCTCAGCTTTCCAGAAGCGATTTGGGTTCTCAATGAAGTCTGTCAGAACTGTGACAATCTGCAACACAAACTCACAAATACTTTGTGCATCTTCAATTTGCATACTGAAACTGGGAAGAGATATTGTTTATGTTGAGAATCAGTCAAATGTGAACTTGCAAACTGTTGTGAGCACTGAAAAAGCAATCATTAATTTTTAAGAACAGCATATTGATCATATTTGAGAAGTAATTCTTTGTTGAAGGGCTACTACTTTTTTTAATCTCATGATACTAAATTGAAGGGTTCTTACATTGTCATCCATTGTGAATGTCCACAAGAGTTTAATATTTGACCTCTTATTAATTCTGTAATGTCATCACCCAGAACAAAGAATACGAAAAAGCTGGCAACTGAGTAAATTACGTAATTTGAGGCTAATCCAAGGCCCTATGAAAGAGCAATGAAAAACTGAAGCACAATAAAGTTAGAGGTTAAAATCCTAAAATAAAGAGTTTAACTAGGGTAACATAAGCCAATACACTCATCTGCTAAAGCACGTTAGCCTGAATTATAAACTGCATGTCACTTCACTCCCTGATTTTTCTGCTTCCACTGCTTTGTGTGGTATACAAGTGCTTGGTATTAACCTGAGACTTCTTTTGGCACATCTGTATCCTTATCTCACACTCAAACTATTTTGTCATTGGAAACTCTTTACTTAACAGTAACTATTTGTTCATTAATCAAGGCTTGAGTCAAAACAGACCAACACCTTCTGTTAACATTTTTGTGCTCCCCACCTTATTTCTCTTTGAAGGTAAAAAGGAGAGAAATGGTTCTCTCGCTTATTGGAACATTAATCTCGAACACAGAGATATGCAAACATAAATTACTATTGTTAAAACATTTTTTTTAAAAAAAATATTAAAACTTCAGAAAGATTGCAGGTCTCTTGCCTCTACCATACTGTGCTACAGAGTTTTTAGCCAAATAAGATCAAACTAGAAGAGAAGTAGAACAAGAGACTTAAGAGGAGCGATCAGGTACCACAGAAAGCTTCATGATTTGAGAATAAGCACACCACCCCTCACAATAAACCAGGACTTCCAAAAAAGCACACGGGGACACCATCTTCTCTAGAAAATGCTTCACAGATGTATTCCAAAGTCCTAATCGCTAGTAGCTGCTACCAACAGGACATGCTCCATACTAGCTGAAGCATTAACCTCCATGTTCAGACAGAAGTCAGCTCCAGTAAGGACATCTTGCATACTGTAAGTTCTTCTCAATTTCAACTGAGAGATACATCTCATCCTAAACTGACATGAAATATTTTTATCACAGTCTTCATGAAACATGTAGTACATTCTACAGTCTGGATCTGGAAGTGGTGTAATTTTATCACAGAATGGGAAGGGGCTAAATAAATAAAATGGAATTGACTGTGGTAGTTATTACTTTTATATCCATTTGTCTTTTGTAAAAAAATGCAGTCCTGAAATCTCAGTAGCACTTATTTTTTCCTATTTTCACTTTTTTCCAAAAGGCCTCTGAATAAAGATGCACTGAAAGTCTGAAGTTTCACTACTGGCATTTAAAGATGGACAATCTCTGACCAATCTCAAGTTATTTTTAGAAGTAACCTCTTTTTAAGGAAAACAAGCAACATCTTAGTTTCGTGTTAACTTTCAACTTAAAAACCAGAAAAATAAAAGCACTCTTTAAAATACATGAAAATCAGTTCCTACATGGAGGGAGGATTGGGAGGGCTTTGAGAGCAAACATGGCAATTTAAGACTCCTAAGGCATATGCCACCATGGTAATCTGGAAGATTATAACAATGGCAATTACACTACTTTCACTAAAAAAAAAAAAAAATATCGACAGCTAAGCAGGGCTTCAAATACATTCCTGTCAACTTGAAATCACAACTGAATCTCTTTGGTTTTGTTTGTTTTGAAATTCAACATGCAACTGTCTTTTCTGACCTCTGCTTTATCAGTAGGTTCTTTCAAAGACCAAAAGATTCTCTGGGTCCTAAAAATACAAGACTCATTGTCAGCAAACTTTTACTAGTATAAACTCCTCACTAAGCACCGCTGTGGTACACACATGTAGAAATATGCCACAGAGAAAGAGCAAGGTCATAGCAGAGAACAATCAATGCATGATCCCACAAAGCAGAAAATCACTGCAGTTAGCATATAACCAGTCGATAGAAGAGAACTTCCTTGAACGTTCTTACCACTCTCAGAACACAGCTTTTACCGAAATGGGTATGTTCCATCTCCAACAGCTGAACATTCAGACAGACATACTGGGTCACAATTCAGGATCCAGTATTCTGCCTGAACGCGGCCAGTGTGAAGCATTTAAACAGAACAGGAGAGGAAAGGCAGAGAGGGGAGCCAGATAACCTGAACAGAAGATTTGTAAAATGACTTAAACTAATTTGACCAGACAGTAAATCCATCAGTATGGGAACCTCAGAATATTACTGCTGGGATCTACCTCACACTAGCAAGCATTCAAAAAAATTAACAGTGCACAAGGCCCCGAAGTACCAAAACAGCACATGCCAGGAACATTTAAAAGCTGCATTGAAAAGGCATATTGCCACAGCACACCTGGTGATCAGTACAGACTCCTTTCACAGAGGTACAGAAGTTTAGCTCCAGTAGACATCACATCTTAATTGAACCTACTTAACAGAACCTACTTACTGCAGATTTTTCTTATCCAAAACATTTAAACATCTAATAGTGAAAACAGCACAAAGAAAGAAAAACACCACTCTGAGAACACATTTAGGAACCTAGCATAGTATCATGGATCTTAACATCAATATACTTGGAGCAGTAAGAAAAGTTTATGTACATATAGATCCCTTCCCCAAAACATACCCTGCTCCTCCCTCCCATTTCCTGCCCATACAGTAACAAAACCATACCTGGATCTTTTCGCCCTGGTTTTTCAAAGCGTCTGTCTCCCCTAGAAAGGCAGAATAGAAGTTTCAAATAAGGTTTTGGAACTACTCCACTCATTTTAGGTATGGCTGGGTTTCTGGTTTTGTTGGGGGGGTTTTGTTTTAAGTCAGTAGGGGGCTTTTTTAAAATCAGAGCTTGATGGACAGTATCTTTAAAGGTCCAAGTGACAACTGAAATTTTCAGGAACACTGATACACACACAGCCTTTGGCAACTAGGTATGTTTTGAAATGTGACCCTAAGTACTGTCAACAATGTTGAGACTAAAATTGACGTGAATCCTTTAGCAATCCATCATTTCCACTGCAACTGTCATAATTTATGTTCTCTTAAAGTAGTTCCTTCTTCCCAGAAACTCAGCAGAAAAATTCTTTGCAAAAAATGCTCTTTTACTTGCTCCTGAGTTTTTAGAAACATTAGTGTGTTGACTCCATCTTCAAAATTGAGACACTCACAGATACACCTAACCACCTTTCCTAAAGTGTTTTTATCAAGTCAAAAGGCACAAATGGAAGCTGAGCAGGTGCATGTAAAAAACTTTAAGGGCTAAGTGTTCTGTTACCTTTCCTCCCAACTCTGTGATCTGTGCATTTCCCTGCCCCCTCCTCGCCCAAATCCACCCTCCACTTCATCAAAACTTCTTTGGTAGAAACCGCTTTCTCCTCGGCCTCTGCCTGAAAAGACAAAAAACACAAGTGTTTGTACAAATAATAATAGAAATTGAAAGAATCAGGTAGGTTTCCCTTTCCTGGTGTCCCTGTGAACTACCTTGCAGTCTTAAGCCCCAGTGAAATTATCTGGGGCAAAGGGAAAAAGGAACAAAGACTGAAAAAAGTCTTATGTAAAAATTCTTATCCAGAAGCACAAGATCAGACAGAACAGGCAAACAATTCTGAAATAAATACTATGCAGAAAACCACAGAAAACAGATACTTACCCAACAGAAGTTACCAAACAAGGATGCACAACATCCACACAGTACATGTGTACTTTATACTCACAAATACCAGATTGCTTTTAACAGTGGAATCCAGTATAATGACACTGCAGATGTACTCATAATTACTGCTGCCAAGGTTAATAAAGGAGACAGAAGATCAACCACTATTAAGTTCTAGTGATTCCCAGCAGAAATCTCCTCCAGTGGCAGTGGGGAGAAAAGAAGGATCATAGGATGGGTATCAGCAGGACAGCAGGAAGAACCCCAATAGCTACAGAACAAAAATTTTCCTCCTCACTTTTTCAAGAAATGATTCTCTGTAGGTGGCTACCAAGTATCAAGTCTCAAGCCAAAAAGTTACAGATGCATCCTCAAGTAAAGCATCCTGAAGCACATCTTCAGTGTTTGGGTAGGCATGGGGTGTTAAAAAAAAAGAAGAAAACAACAGAAAAACAACACCCACACACATCCCCAGACCTTTCAGATATCTTCCAGCACTGGTTAGATTAATGGCTGGGGTGAAGTTTCCAGATCTACAAAAGATAAACGCTGCTTCACAAAGCACTACAGCAGAAGAAATAGAAGGGTTTTTGTCAGCTAACTTACCATTTCAAGGATCTCACAGAGAGATGAAGAACAAGTGAAATACATCAATCAACTGGTTGTCAGAATAATGCTTTTCCTACATACACATGCAGTCTCTATAGTCAAGTCCAAGAACCTAAAAAGCACCTGATAAAGAAATTCTTGGCTGTGAAACTATTACAAAACTCAATCCTTTCATATTTCTCTCTTCCTGGCTTTGAGAAAACAAACGCCTCAAAGGATGAGGTGTAAACCTGGCCAGGGATCCAGAGGAATAAGACACAATGACCAAATGAAACAGGAAATAAACACTTTGAGAACGGACTCTAGCCTCTGTAGTCTTCTGAAGAGACTAATGATAACAAGCCGCTACATCTAAAAATCTAAAGACGCATCAAGGAATGCATCAAGGAATTGTACCATATTTCAGTGTCTTATGAAAAGAGGCTCTAAAAAAAAAAAGGAAATAACCAAGGCAGTTGCAACAGTTTCTCTACTATCCCATACCAAATCTCGTGCCAAAAAAGAACTTTCTTTCCAGGCAGAAAAAAAGAAAACCAATCCCCAGATAATCCAGTCAGACTCCTCAAATACACACAGACTTCCTATCAGGCAGTACAGGTTACAGGGTGTATAAGGAAGCCACAAAATTAGTATCTGTACAGTTTCTCCTTAGGCTTCAGAAATGGGATTAAACATCCTCTTTGGACAAAACTATCCTGTTCCTAGCACCAGCAAAGCAGTTCAGTGGCAGATCTCCTTGTCACAGAGATGCAGACTTCCTTACCACAGAGTTTTGGGGATGCTTAAGTTCAGATGGAGACCAGACAAACTCATAAAAGATAAATAACACTGAGATTTACTAAACACAGAGACCACATCTGGTTCAGGAAATACACTGAGCTGCAAACATCTGGAAGCTGAGCATGTATGTGATGTTTCTTCACCTTTGTATTTTTACACCGCCCTTTTCCTTTTGCCAAGGTGTCCTCTTTTGGCTGTTGCTAGAGGCAGAGTATTGAGTTAAACAAGCCCTTACCCGATACAGCATAGCTGTTCTCAGACAAAGTCAGGTGGAGACAGCACTCAAAGCAAGAGAGATTAGTATCAGACCTACGACTGTCCCAGAACATGAATACTTTCACTATGGCAAGTCTGATACTGCAAGGTTGACCACAGTCATGAGTGCAAAAAAAATTGCAAAGGCCAGAAACAGTAAAGATGTAATACAACATCAAAAGTAGCACAATGTTTATCCAATTATGGTATTGTGGGTCCCCTAAGGTCCTGGAAAAGGACTCCAAGCTGTTATTCTTTGTAACTAAAGCCCAGGAAGGTTTAAGCATCTCATGCAATGGCAATCTTTGCCTAGTTTCTTCACTACACAAAAGCTCTCCTCCTTCCTCTCACAGGAGATAATAAAGCAAAAACAGTTCACAAGAGAAAGCCACAGGCAGGTAGAGTCAAAACAGAACGAAGGCACTGACTCATTTCGTGTCTGAGGTAGCGGAGATGGAAAGTTGCATGCACTTTTCCAACAGAAACAACCGGTTGCCCTTTTCTGTTTTTTACAGTGAGTGACAGCAGCGTTTATAGTGGTCCCCTTGCAGTGTAAGCAAGCATGAATGCACACTGATTACTGACAGCAGACACAACTAGCAGACCCAGAAGGCTGGTCATATGGGAGATTTCATCAGCAAATAAAGCTAATGTCCTGTATAAGGGGGAGAACAGAGTCAGTTGTTTTAACAGCAGCATGGCTTACAGCAGCTTTAGAAGTATGTGAAACAGCTGCCTGAGAGACCTCTCTCCACTTACCCCCTCTGTGTCACGGTTCATCAATATTTCAGATGTGCTCAGCCACCGAAATGGTCCGAATTAAAAGATAACCTTGCAAAAGGTCCAAACAAATGACCCCATCAATTCAGGTCAAGGATGCCTGTAGGACCACAGCAGTCAAATTCCAGTTGTACTGATACCACGTAGTATAGGACCTATTTAAGCCACCTTTGCCCTGGTTGTGTTGTCACCCTCCTCCACTGCATTCTACAAGGCACACCGTCCAGTTGCGACAACAAGATGTGCCCATTCAACACTACCCAGCAGAACATGCAGTTCACATGCAACTCCAGTAGAAACCAAGTAGACCACTGCATGAGAAGCATATTGCGTTAAAACAGATCCCACCAAGCTACAAAAGATAAGTAGCTAGTTAAGGAAAACCACAGTGTACAAAGTCAATTATTTAGCAAGTATTAGGGAGATGAGTCTGACCTCAAAGTGCACACTAGGACACAGCTAATACTGATAACAGAACATATGAAAAATGCTTGCAGAGAGGATAAAACTGCACATAAAAGCACTGTTCACCATTCTGTTTCTGCACTTCTTGGCTTTTTTTGTGGCTAACATATCTAGAATGACATGCTTATTTTAAATAGAATGCCACTTCCAAAAAAGTGTCTGGCACACAAGGAGCAGACTTTCTAAGTGCAGATGTTGCACAAAGTAACGAATGCAAAGTCAACAGATGTCAATAAACCCTTCCATTTAAGAACTGAATGGAGCAGCATGTCATTTATATTTTAGTAATTCCTTAAAAGCCTCAAAATAAGGACCTCAATCCACTGGATATTGTAATCCTAACAGCCAAAAGTCTCTAACCTGAAAAACAAGTCTGAACTTAAGTAAAAAACACAAGACACAAGCAAGAGAGCAAGAAGCAACACACACAGTCATTCTAATTGTCATTACAAAAAAAAAACCCAACACAATACAACAAACAAATTCTTGAAATTACAGCATGACTGGAGTTTAGGATCTATGATCACAGCCACAATACTGTGTGGGAAGACCAGAATGACCGTAGTTCAACTACTGCGGGTTAGGTATGGGAACTTTCCACTTTCCAACAGCAAAGACAGATCACAAAGGGGAAAGAGGGTGGGAAGGGAAAGAACTCTAATGGGAAGCAAAGTACCCTTCATAAGGGTCTTAACCAAAAAGGAGAACAGCTACAAAACAAGGTGTCTGTAAGCTTACAGCCCATTCCATGGACTATTTAAATCTCTCCTGTCTGAGGCTCTTATTCATGAATGTTGACATTCCAGCCCAGCCAGCACAAAGCACAGGGCTTAACTGCACACCACAGGGAGCTCCCAGGAAAACAAGTCAATTAGAAAAAAGGTCACGTGCAAGTACTTGGTTTCTTTAGAGAATATAACTTCAGAACTAAATCAAATGTTTTTGGACTTATGTCTCCACCTAAGACACATACAGTATTAGTGATGGCAGTTGCACACTGCAAATGGTTTAACAGTAACACCAAGTTGTATTTCAGCACAGAGTCGTAAAAATTCTAAACAAAAATCAAAGCAACTTCCACACAGTCATCACTTTCACATCAGCTAAACGTAATTGTTGTAAGGCTTGGGGTGACTGTTGAGAAAATATTTATTGAGTGTTATGTTGTAGTTTTAAATACTGATAAGAGAAGTCACATTTAGAGTTCTAACAATAACCTTCCTTTACCAGCACCTCATCCATTCTTCCCTTTGCCAATCTGTCACTGTGAGAGTCCCTCACAATCCCAAATGCTGGAAAACAATTCTGTGATTTGTGCCTTAGTGAAGGATCTTAATTAACAAATCTAATTGTACATGCAAATTCTTCCCTGAAGTTACTGTTGTGCAAGTCACTTCAAGACAGTAATCTTGTTTTGGTAAAGCTGAAGCCGGCATTTGATCAGCAGCAGCTCTGTTGCATACAATGATGTAAAGTTCATGAAAAAACACTAAATAACCTTTTGAACCCAGGCAATTTTGCAATGCAATAAAGTGTTTTCCAACTGTTAAGTGAAGCAGTTCATTTAGTGAAAAAACTAAATTCCAAGTCCTTTTCACTATAACTTGAAAAAACAGAACTGCATTTAAAGCTTGCTACTTGCAAGCAACACATTAGTTTTGTAAGTTAGGTGTCAACAGTCCTACACTGAGCTTTGCATAAATAACCATTAGAAACAGAGTCCTTAATTACAACATCACCACACGTGTAATTACAAAAAAATGTATAATTTTGTCCTGGCAGAAGCCCTAATTTGTTTGCTGAGATACAGAAACTTCGGGAAGACTCATCATGCCTAAAGCCCAAGACTAATTGCTCATGGAAAGAAAAGGGGAAGAGTGGAAGCAGCAACCAGGATCAATGACAGAGGGAAAGCTCAGTAATTTACAATTTTGAACTGTATCAAGAATGAAAAATGAACGGGGTAAAGTGGAGAAATGTGTCCTTTACAGCTTAGCAGAAGATAAGAATGACAGAGTAGCCTAACAAGCACAGCACATTCGTACAAATTAAGAGAAAAACATCAAATGAGGATGAAAAGTAAGTGAAAAGATTAATTTTGCAACAAAGTTCTTGAGCTGGTATTTCTTAAGATATCTTAAAAATTAAGTATGAAAACCAGGAATACATGCAGTAGAAGCTTTCAAACAGTCTTAATACTGCATAAACTTTAAGATCTGTCCACTAAAGTGTAATGAATCAAACTTTATTGCCAAACAAATTTCCATGCATACTAACAGACTCAATAATAGAATTACTGGATTAGGAGCCATATTCTGCTACAGTGAACCCTATGACCTCATTGAAACCAGTGGGGGCAATTAAAAAGCAATCCACTGCTCACTGCAGAAGGATGACATTCATTGTCAATGGTATAGCAACAAAAGAAAGGAAAACTTGATAAAAGAAAGAAAAATAAAGCGTTTGGCAAATTAGAAATGGACAAGGTATCTTGATACTGAAACCGGAGAGCACATCAGTGGTCATATGATCTCAAATCACCAAATTTTAAGCAGTATTCATTTCATTTGCAGAATTAAACCTTAAAAAGCTAATACACATATTCCTAGCAAAAGCGAAACATGGATAGTAGCAATGCAATACACACATTAAAAACACACAGCAAAAAAGTAACAGCTTTCAAATGTACAACAGAAATATAACAAGGTATATATAAGTAAGAGCATGACCCCACATCTATATATGTGCACAGACTTCTTTTTTTAATTAAGCCCTGAGCTTTGGGCAAAGACAATGATAAATAAGGGGAAGTGACAGGAAAATCTGGGGATAGCCTTGTAAAAGTTTAAATGTATACGCTTTAGCTGGGAAGCAACCACAAGAGGACAGATGACAATCTACAAATATCTGAAAGATGTAAGGCAAGAAGAAACAAAGATTAAGGAATGAGAACAGCAATGAGAGAACAAATTAAGTCAGAACAGAATTCTGGTCAAGCATTTAATTACATATGGAAGTGATTTCTGAAGATGTTATTGAAAGTATCACCAGTTAAGGACCTTTAGAATTACATTAGAAAGGACTCTAAGAGAAACCTCACCTAAGCATCTTCAAAGACAGAGGTTACATGATTAATTACTCCTGATATTTCCAAGTTATTAGCTTCTTAGTATTCTAAATGTAACCCATCATATTTATATATAAGCCCCCCAAAATAGTGTTCACAGCAGTATGCACATTGAAGGGAACTGCTAAGATAAATTCTGGATTTAACAATTTGTTTTGAATCTAGTGATACAGCTTGAGGACATTTTCTCAATTCATTTGCAAAGGTTTGAAGTGATCCAGGATGAGACATCACCTGTAGTGATGCACGAAAATTGGCAAGATTCACATTTCTCCCAAATTTAATTATGTCTTTCCATTAACCTTCTCCTGTTTATTCATAAAAATGACTTTTCAGAACATTAAACACCACCTACTACAATCTTAATGTTTTAAATACATTTGTGGATTCTTTTCCCCTTTCCCTACAAATTTTATACCTTTAATAAAGTTATTTCTAACAATTCTGAACCAAACAATCTCCTATTCCACCTCAAAACTATATTTTGCTTTTACTGTCAGATTGGTGGGCATGGAAAAAGGCACCTAACACAGGTACCAGATGTGCACTAAGGTGCACAGAACAATCACTAAACATAATATTCATTCTTTAACACCACCTTCTTGGAAACGTTTCAAAACTTTAAGGGAAAAGAAACCAAGCATGAGAAAATCTGGCTATAGCCAAGCTCCATCTAACATCTTTCAGAAGCTTTAGCCTGGATCACCTGCATACATCGCAGCACATCCCACTAACTGCTCACCTCGACCTCTAGAGGAACTTCGACCTCGAGGAGCCCCTACCACTGTTCCTCCTCCACGTCCCGTCAACCGCAGGACAGCAGCACTGTTTACAGACATCGAGAAATTTCTCTGCCAAGAAGAAGAAAAAGCCAACGTGAGATTCTATTATAATAAACAGAACCGGAAACAAATTTCCTGAATTTAGCAAATCCTAAATTTAGCTTAATACTAGCTTTACTTTCTTTGTGTTCATTACAAATTCTCTACAACTGAAACTAACAAGGATTCCTTGGAGACATGAGTAGCTGAAGCAGCCTATAAAAGGATCTTGGTCAGTATTAGTGCTTCCAAGTTACTTACCTGAAATTTCCATGCTCTGAAGGTAGCAGGTGAGCACCTACTTCTTTATCAGATGATTACAGCACAGAAGTATTAGAACATCAGCAGCTTTAAACACAGCCATTCGGTTGCAAAAAAAGATTGGCACCTGTCTATACCTGACACCATTAATTAATAGTAATTCTAAACTGACTTCTTAAGCAAAGCAGGAACATGTAAAGAATAACAGAACTTGAATAATATTATATTTACCAATATCCTTTGCCAAAATGAGTCTTTTTTTATCTACATGTATCATAGGAGTAACATGCTTTGGGGAAAACTAAGTGTATTTACAACTTCTGAAATTTAAGTGATAGTTGTTTTAATAAGCCAAACACCAGTAAAATTCAACTTTAATATGAAATAATCACTAAAGAAAAAGCTATTTCAATAAATAATGGATAATTATAACTAACTCTGGCTCCATTCTGTGAGCGCGAATAGTTGGAAAACTGGGCCAAAGAATTCAGGAGCACATTCAGAAACATTAACACACACACACACTTTCTGAATGCAAGTTTTAAATAATTAGAATGCAAAGGACCCCAAACAGCTGTTATATCAGGCTTCTTGATAGGAATTTAAAGGAAGCAAATTGCTTATGTGAACTCATCTGAATTACTATGACTTTGAAGGTCTTCAGAGAACAATGAGACAAGCAGTTATATACTATTTAAAATCTAAATGGCTAACATCAAAGCCAACAAACAGCTGAAGGAGTTTTAACCCATTTCAGAAACAAGCCTAACTACTTGATATGTTCCTCCTACAAAGTAGATCTTCCTTCAAGAGAGAACTGGTAACTAAACAAACATGAGGGGGCAGGGGGGGAATCCTGTCATGCATGGCAAAATAGCAAGGTCAGCTTCCAGTAAATCTGATTCTGTTCTCCTAGCTAGCTCTTAAAGTTTAACAACCGTTTCAACAGCAAGTCAGAATGAACCACCCCCCATTTGCCTCTAAGCAAATCGCCACCTTTGCTGCTGTTGATACTTCCGCTTTTTTTATGAAGTGGTGAAATATTTTGTACAGAAACAACTTCAAGATGTTCATCAGATTCAATGTCTTGCATAGGAGATTACTTAATTTTGGATGCCTTACTTTTCCAATAAGAACAAAATAGTAATCTCACTCCCCTTCCCAATTTTTATTTGGCTTGTCTGCCTAAAATCTGAACAAATTCTCCCTCCCCTCTGTAGACCTTGCCATGGTGAAGATGCAATCCTTGTAATGTGCATAGTGATAATCATCCACATGGTAAAATCACAATAACTAACAAAAAAGCAAAAAATATCCTACTATTCATTAGCATATTACTTCAGTGTCCATCCCTGATAATGCACACCAAAGAGTAAAGCTGCCCCAAAACAGGGGCTTACTTAATTCTTTAGTAGCAAATGGAAAATGTCCCAAGAATCAGACACCAAATATAACCAATGAGGACACAAAAAAATTCTCCATTTTATTCAGCAAGAGCTCGAGACTCCGTTACTCCACAAGTAGATAAGATTAAGACAACTGAATTTTTTCCTAAGGCAAATAGGAATAAGGGGAGGGAGGCAAAGGAACATACGTTGCATATTGCCAGTGGTTGTTGGTGGAAACCTCTGTTAAAGCTACCTACAGAAACCTTCTTTTCTTCAAAAGACAGTTCCCTGGAAACAGATCTTGGACAAATCTATGATGTCATATAACAAAACCAACTACAAGGTGAATCAGTTGAGCTCTAGGTTAGCTCAGCATCCATACCACCAGGAAAGTGACATTCTACATAAAAAGGATAAAAGAGACCAGCAACTCCATCCAAAGTATATCCACATCCTGTAATAGGGAATACTGTAGCCATGACTAGTTGAATTCCACAGAACTAAACAAATTTTAGCTGAAATTCATATAGATGACATTACCTGTCATCCATCTCTAGATAACACATCTTTAAATCAGCTCGAGACAAGTTCTTCCTGGACATACTACACATACAACTACAATGCTATCAGGTGCATAACTCTCAGGTTGCAAGCAAGAATTGCTCTGAATCCAAGCCTAGAGTGAGCCTGACAGGTTCACCTTCAACTGAATACTACCCTGAAGCACAAGTGTTCTGATCAGCCTGTCCTCTACAGGACTCCCAAATCTCCGTGCCTCATGTTCTGAGAGGATACTACTACCTTCAGTATTCACAGAGAGGACTCAAAGGTGTTTTAAACTGTCTTTTATCAACCTTAGATGAAAGAGCTTTCCTGCACCATGACTAGCAGCAAAACTATTAATATTCTCCTCAGGATCACTTTGGAACATGATTCCTGATAACAGACAATGTTTATTGTGTCATGGGAAACAAATACCAGGAATTTCTGGTAGCTTAAATAATGCCATTCTCTTGGTATCTCAAATCAGGCATGAAGGGGGGAAGAGAGATCTTCAGACAAGCAAAACCAGATTGTTCACATCATCTGGGTTCCTAAGAAGCATTAAAGGAAGGACTTTCTTAAAAAGGGAATATGGACCTCTTCTTTCAGATTAAGATTTTTGTGGAGATTGCAGAGACCAGTTAAGCCGACCATGAAGACTCCTGTGATTACAAGTGAAAAGGAGCAAGAAAAAAACCACTGTGACACAGCGCACACCAACTCCTCTGAAGTTTTCAAGACTAGTGAAACTCTGGGCACTGCAACACAGCACCACCTATCCCTGAAGCTCAGCAGCACTTACCATCTCATCTGTACCAAGAGGCTACTCAGCACATTTTCAATACCGTAGCCTTAAACTCATATTACTCCTCTTGGAGAGTATCTTGACAGTCACCAGAAGTCAACATCCCCTTTAACCATAAAAGGCTTGTAGTTTATTCTCTGAAGGACTCCACTATGCATCAGCAAAAAAATACGTCCAAAGGTATTTAACACCAAGGTTCAATATTTTGGTGTGCTACTGTATGTCTGGCTGACCATTTCCTGGGCTTGCTGCCTGAATTCCTCCTGTTCCCACTGCAGAGTGGGAGCTGGGCTATGATTTCCCATAAAAGCATATTGTCAGTCTCAGTTGCCTTTTAAGGCTAACTATGACATGAAATATCTACAGTGTATTCCCATGAACTTAAATATGACTACTGATTAAAAGCTGAACTATTAGCATCTTACATCAAAGGACAGCATCCTAAAAAGACACAAGAAATATGAATCAACTCTGAAAAGGAAGGAATTCCAGAAGAGGTAAAGATGGTATGCCACAATACCTGGGCACAAAAAGATGATGAAAAATTCAAGAATACAATAGCACGGGGCAAAGGAAGAAGGATGCTCTGAAATCTTAAACTAAGACTCCCCACCACTGTAAAAATCAAATTACACTTAAGTCAATAAAAATACTCAGCTTCCTATTAGAGAAGAAAAAAATACCAAACCACCGTACTCTGAAGAAAAGTACTAAGAAACATGACAAACCAGAGAGCAACTGCAAAATCAAAAGTTCTGACAGCCATAAAGGAGTCAATTCAGAGTCAAAAGTCAGAGGCATTTATCCAGAGGGGGATGGACAGTTTTCTCTGCTAGGAATTGAATTTAAAGTAAGGGCTTTCAGACTACTCAGATCAGTCACCCTTGAAATGGAATCTTTATGGACGACCTGTTCTCACTCTTACCTTGTTTACCAATTAATTATATACCTATAGAGACCAAACAAGGAAATAATCAAGCAACTGCTTACACAGAAAGTAGTTAAGAGTACTACACCTTCCTAAAAAATGTTAAGAGTCAAAAAACTTCAGCACTTCTCCAAAGACTACAAAACCAAAGTAAAAGAACTTAAACCCTTCTATTACAGAGAAGTTGGTGCAAAAACTGTAGAAAAAGATTCACTGATCTGAAAGTCCTGTGTGGTTAAAAAAATAGGTAGCACTTCCTGGATGATGATCCTGGATTTAACAAGTTGACTGTCTCAACAGAACATCGTGTGAAAAATATATGTTCAAATTTAAGATAATAATTGAGTATGAAGAGAGTTTAAACTTTATGCTAACATAGTTATGTTTTCATAATTTCTTTCCCTAAAATCTACTAATCTCAAATTTTATGTTTTTAAATGGAGGCATACTGTTTATTTTGCTTTTACACTAATGACAGTTTAAAGATTTTTTTTTTTTTTTTTTAAAAAAAAGGATACAAACCTGTTCTTCTTCTGTAAAAGGTACAAGTGCCAGTGGTGGCAGGGGCTCCTCTTGTAAAATAGGCAGAAACTCCTTATCCAGAAGGTCTGAAGGTATCTGTATGAAGGGAAAACAGCATACAAATATACCCAATATTTCCATTTGAGGGATGATGTCACATACTTTGATTTACAAAAAAAAATTTATCTTGCCGACTCTGTCTCCATCTACCTGGTACACCAATACTTCCAATAACATTTACTGAGGTGGGTGTAACTCCACTGAAAATTTACGCCCTCCAGAAAAGAATTCTTATAGATGAAACATCCAAAGCATTCACCATCCGCAACTGTAGTATGTAAAATATCAAGATCATACATATCAGAATTCAAGCTTCCACACGATTGCAGCTCAAATCTGAGCCAAACGAAATTTCATCTAATAAATTAAAAGTTTTACTTTAACTTCAATGCACTTTTATAGCCAGATTTTTATTTATATATTAACAAAACTACCATATATAGCACAGAGTTTGTATTTGATTTAAAGTCAGCATTTCCAATTTACAATCAACAAGGAGAGTAAAACAAAAAAAAGTAAAGTGAAATTATAGGTATGGACTTATTAAGGAGAGAACACTAATGGTTTAAAACAAAGTAAGTTTTAACACTAATTTTTAATCAGTCCATCATCAGATGGAAGCTCCATGAGCAGATGTGACCTTGAGTATGTGGACAAGAAGCTGCAGTTACAGCCAAGTGAGCTCTAATTATGCCACAGAACTGTTTCAAAAATATCTAGTTCACAATACTAGAGATAAAGACTTCTCCCAACTTTAACTGAACCAAAGCAACCCAGGGTTTTATTTTTTCATTTGGGTATACACTAGCAGAAGTCTTCCTGCTTTCAATCAGAGTATCTTTAAATCAGAGATGTAACTTTGCCAAATGTTCAGGCAGCAAAGACTGAAGATGACACAGTGAAAAAGGAATAGGGTACAAGACACAGCTTTAAAACATCGCACCTAGTAGTTGACTAGAAATGGTGTCAAGGGTCCTCAGTCTCAAGAACTAGAATTACTCAACACCATGGACACACATGTGTATCAAAAGCAAGACATTCTAATAACAACGCCCTTCTGGTACAGCACAGAGAAAATATTCTTTTGGACCTTTTGTAACCATCAGAGAGCTTCCTGTAACACAGGGTATTAATAGGTTGCTCTGAATCAGTCACAAGTGTAGAGGTCTTAGCATCATCTGATCTAACACACACAATTGCAAAAAACCAATGATCTCTGACAGGCTGACTTACTCAAGCATAACATCAAGATTTAAATCGCAGTTTCTCAAAGTAGAGCATGATAATTCTGCACATTAAAGCATGGCTTTAAGCTATAACACACTTAACAGCTTTAGAAAAATCTTTGACATTCAATGCCCTTGAATCCATGTATAAGCAATGCAAGGCTCCCAGCACCGTATGAAAATGTCAGCACGATCATGGTAGGGTAAGAACATGGAGGTATGTCTGCACATCTATACGCAAAGATAAAGACACAGCCTGACAGTTTCTTGCAGTCCCTCCCTGACTCGACATTAAGGCTCTCAGAGGGATTCAGACTTCTAAGTCAGTATGTGCCAGCTGCAACAATAAACCAATCTCTGTCACCACCTACAGAAAAACCTAATGTTTACAAGTGCAGAACGCATGAACCATTTCCCTGAAACACTCTCTGAAATGCAACTTCTGTATCACTGAGAACCTTCCTTTGAAATTAAACCAGAGGGAAGTTCTTGACTTTCTAAACTGCTTTTTTTGCATTACATGTGCTAGATCGTATTTATGTCCCAAGTCCCAGAGAACTGAACTACTTGAGGACTGCTCTTATTAGGCTGGTTACCTGCTAAAGTGAATTGCCTTAAGTCAGGATAAATGTTGAGCTCTTGCCTTTTTTGATGATCTGCTAATATGATTTATTGCCTGACTTTCAAGCTGAATCAAATAACTATTTTACACTATATCAAATAAAATCCTACTGAGGCAAGCAAAACTCCATAGCTGCAAGGTGACTTTAACCATCAGTTATCTGTGGCAGTGGGACTGAATACGGCAATCAGGGTTTTCAGTTTTTTTGCTCTCAGGGAGTACAGGAAGTTGCCCTAAAGCAGCAAAAAGAATCAAACATAATGGGTGCAGTAAGAGTAGGATCAAATAAGCACACACACAAAAAACCCTCTTCAGTTCTTTGCCAAAGGATACACCATTTCTTTGTCCATAATCACAATATACAAGTAACTATTCCTAATCACAAGACCGTCATTAGGAATACACACATCAGGACTTCTTCCTCTTTCTGCTCACCTTATTATCCTTTAGAAAAAGTGCCAACATTTCTTCTCTCCCATAGCGATAGTCTGCTAGTTTGTACTTTGGCAAAGCCGGAGACAGAGGAGGGGATGTCACGCTCCCGCCACTAGACAAAGCTCGCAGCCTAAAATAAAGAAGAAAAGTGATGAAAACTGAATTGAGGAGAATGTGTCTTCACCTATGCTATCACGCTCTGCACATTTACAGATTTGACACTAATGAAATAAATCAAGTACGGGAAGCAGAGGAAAGACATTAACAGTCTAACTTCAAAACTCTAAAACTTAGTGCTTCACGAAGAAGAGTGAAAGAGCTTCTCTCGTTTTTCCCATAGCCACAAGAGAGAGAAAAAAATTTCCACAAGCACATCAAGGAATTCAGCTCATCCCCTGGAGAACTCTTAAGTTGACAATATAGCAAGCTAGTTACACCCCCTTAAAGCCTTGACTAAGCTATTTAGACTGGCTGCACAAAATTAAGTTGTAAATCTTCCATAGATATTAATGACAACTTCTTTTTCATGAGAAAAATTCTTACAACACTAGGGTCAGTGGGGCAAACATTAACCTAAGGAAAGAATTTATTCAGATGTTTCACAAACAATATAGGACAGTAAATTTTGCAATGAGGTTTCTTCTTGTGTCTCTGGAATCCTACTCTACCTCCAATTCCTTTTCCAGAACTTAAAATTAATAGCATTTTTCAGAGAGCACATACATCATTTAGCTTAGTGTCTCAATTAAAAAAAAAGATGCACAAAACATTGCCATACTTTACTTCAGAGACAATTCAAGCAGTAATTTCACTTATAGTAACAGACCAATATGTTATTAAGTTTGATTCCATCCCACATAGGTAAGCTACTCAACTTCCTGCAGATAACATCTTACAGTTATACGATATTATTACACTCCACAGGTGGATCAGTCTCATTCTATAAAATCATTTCCTCAGCTACCCAAATATCCTCTATTTTTAAGTTTGGGGAACGTTTTACAAAAGGATGTGTGTCAAAAAACAAAGCCCAGACCATTTTCCTACATTCTTCTTGCTGTGCATCTCAGACATGTTAAACAATGAAAACTCTTCTCAATCACAAAATCCTTGGAAAGGAAGGTGCTCTAAACTAAAACATTGATTCAGAGGCTACCTTTCACCTAATTATTGAAGCATGCTTTGATTTGGTTTATTGTTCTTTAAACAGAAAGGAAAAAGCAATTTGCAAGTCAAATGTTTACCTTCTTTTTTTAGTTTGGTGCCACCCAGTGGCAGTTTCTTTACATACCACTTCCAAACAAAAAACACCTGGGGAGGCATTACTCAAAGGATTAGATGTCTCAGTGCAATGTTTAACTCCAATCCAGATGAAACTTGACCGAGAGTTTCACTATTAAGTGATACAACAGCATACATGACAGACATGACTATACTGCAACCCAAAAGAATAATTATTGATCTTAGAATTTTATTCCATTATTCCTGTAAAAATCTAGTAACTCACTGAAGATTTTCATACATAATCTAATCTGGTTTTTAATCTAAATGGAGACTGACTTCCCCTCACTATGACACAGCAATCAAGTTACTGTTAAAATATGTGCTTTTTTTAGAGTTGCCTTCCCCCTTCTCTTTTTTTAATATAACTTTGGCTTCCATCCATCAGTGAACCTAATCATGTCTGTCTCTTACACTGAAGAGCACTCCAGCATAAGATATCTGCCTGGTGGGTGTATTTATAGACAGTGATAAAGTCATTCTTTAACTTTCTTTCAATCTAACAAAATAGACTGAGCACTCTCATTGTCTTCTAGGCCACAAATCACGTCTTACTTCTCTGCTGAATATTCTCCAATTTTTGTACATTGTGTATAAAAATGTGTCAGCAAAAGTGAATATGTTATTCCAGTAACAGTCTTACCATATGCTATGCAGAAATTATATTTCCTATATCCATTCCACACTCCCATTTACACACTTATGGATCGCATCACTCTTCAGAAACCACACCATCCAGAATTCTTGGTTGTAATTGCAGTCACCAACACTTTAACAAGAAATCGGACCAAATACTGAACAATAATCACACCTACGCAATTACTCTTCAGCAAAAGCCAGGGCAATGCATGTCAGACAAGGTGAAAAACTAACAACTGACACAAGATTATACAACATCCTGTATTCCCTTTAACACAACAGCTCATTTGTCCTGACACTTTTCAGTGCGCACATGCGGGAAACTATGACATGAAATGCACACTTTCATCATATTCCACTGAGATTTTTTTTTTTAATACTGGGGAAAAAAGCTTGCTTAGCTATAGATTTAAGTCTAGTTAATAAGGAAGTTCTTATACTCTCCTTACATTTATCACGTGGAAAGACTAAACAAGTACATCGTCTTCACTTTGTGTATACCTCTGAGATCATAAACGTTATTCCTCCCTAAGATACTTGGCAGCAATGTGAATATTATGCATTACCATAACATGAAACCCAACTCATTTCATACACAATGCCAATTTATAAAGTGAAGACTAATTTTGTAATATCGCTTTCAGTCACAGGCCAGGGACTGAGGTGAAGCAGTATGGAACAACAAATACATTATATCCCATTCAGTCTTATAATCAATTCAGTCCCAAAGGACAGAAATTCATAATGTTTTTTTTAAATTTTAAACAAGGTTCTGGAGTCTCACAAAACAGAAAAAACTCACCATTCAGGCCCAAAGTTAAGTGTCTGAGTTTCTGCTGCCATTTTTTCCTGTTCTATTTCTCTTTTTTAAAAAGCGTGAACCTGAAAAATAAAAATATTTACTATGAAAACAACTGGATTAATACAGTCCTTCATAAATTTCACAATACAAAAGCACACCTGGTCATGCAAAGAAGTGAAAAAAATGACTACATGGATTTTTTAAATTTTTTTTTTTTTTTTAAGGAATTCATTTCAGCTCTCAAAACCAGATTAATTTACTAATATAGTAGTAACTGCATCAAGATCTCCTCCCTAAATTTCCCTTTTAACAGCTCAAACAGGACACTGGATCAAGGTGTCTGAAGAACCAATTTAGACAAACAGTCCCTTTTCAAATCAGTGATTACTGCAAGACAACCAAACACTGAGAATTTGATGCATGATCCTCTTCTGTAAGAACAGTAATGCTTAATTAACAGACATGCAGCTTCCTGACAATTACAAGAGGATAAGAAAACCCACTAGAATTGCAGCAAGAAAGATTTGCCAGTTGAGTGGCAGAGTATTCAAGAAATTTCCACTGCTCATTCTTGAAAAATAAGCCTTCTAAAGATTGAGTACATACAATGCTGTGACATCCTACTAAATCTGCAAGCAGATGACAGTATTTCTCTCATTCTTGGTTTTATTAAGCAAAAAAATGTACAACTTAAGACTTCAGTACTTTCATTCCTATTAGCCAAAGTCCTGCAGACCCTAATTAAGGTCAGGTCAATACATATCAAGAGTGTAAGGACAACAGCAGATGAAGCTATACTCGAGGGAAAGAACAAGACTAAAGGAAGCCTGTGAAGTTCTCTCTATCAGAGCCAAGTTCAGCCCAGGCAGTTCTAGAGAAGCGTCTCTCCATTTTTGAAGAAAATACAGCTGCTCTTTCCTTCTAGCAACAGCAAAATCCAAACCTGCAGAGGAAGGTGCTTTGTTCTTTATTTTTAAAAAAAAAAACACGAAAAAACCCCACACACTGTAGCCAAAGCCCAAACAAAAAAGGATTTGAAGCATTACCTACACAAACTGGTTAATTAGATTTCAAGAACCTATAAAGACAGATGGGAGGGAGGGAGCTTTGCCATGTCAGAACTGTGTTCCTTAATAAACCTGAGGACTAAATAATGAGCCTCACAAGTTTATCTATACTTTGCACGAAAAGGTGATTGAAAAGAAAAACAAAATATGGGGAGATAGAACTAGAAAGGGCATTAGTTACTGAAGAAAACAAAAGACCAAATCAAAGGAATCAAAGGTTTTTTCTTGTCTATATGCTACTGAAGTAATGATGATAAAGTTAAAAAAAAATAAAACCAACAGCCTGAAATCCAGAAAATGCCAAAAAAATCCCACACTAAAATAGTTTAAGCAGATTTTACCCAAATCTTTTGGGCATAAGGTTACAAATTGTTGTAAAATTCCCTGCAGTCTAAACCTACCAACCAAGGTTTGGCTCATGTATTTTTACTAGATGCCATATTAATTTTTTCCCATACACAATATAATCTATATCCAAATCATAATGTATTTTCACAATAATTCTATATATTGAAATGGGATTGTCCCCACTATATCCACCAGAAGCTAATACAAAAATATCCAGCTATTCTCACAGGCCTAGCTTGAGATTATTTTGGTCTGATTTGAGTTGCCTTTCTGAAGCAGCCGACAGCTCATTAAAACATTATGCTATATCCATAAATCATTCTGCAAATTAAAATACAAGGTTAGGTACCTAAAGAAGACATACAGTAGCCACATGTGAAAATATTGTGAGGCAATTGAAGCAAACTGCCAAAGCGTGCATGATAGAGACATCGCCTCTAACGCAATTCCTAGTAGCCTTAATTGGATGGCTGTCCCTTCACTTCCTGCAACGTCTGTAATCCTTCTGCAGGAGGGGGTGTGGGGGAAAGAGCTTTCAGATCAACCCATGTGGATCACCAGGGAACCTGGGATCTTTAGCTCCAAACATCAAAGCTAGCTTAGCATCAGTCATACCAAAAGGCTGGCACTGAATGTTAAACTGCAATGAACACACAGCTGACAAGCATCAGATACAAGGATAAAGCACTAAAAACCAGTTAGGATCAACAGTTTACTAGTTTTGGACCCACTGGGCCCCATCCTCTTCAGTCTCTGGGTTTCCTTCCCAAAAATTGAGGATGCTGTCATCTTTCTCTACTAAACTCCTAAGCACTTTAGTACCTATGAGCATACTCAAAGCCTGCTAATCTCATCCCACTGAGCTGCAAAATGGCTTTTCTTGTCCCTCATTTTGGCCACTGCACTTTGTTTTTGAAACTCTTCGCTGGCTTCCTCTTCTGTGCTGCATTCAGGTAAGTTACTTCCTCCCTACAAGTTCTGACTGTATGAATTTTGAATTGAAAGCAACACACCTGTAAGCGGATGACATTTTAGCTGAACAGGAAAAAAAACCCTAGACTAAAACCACAGATCTGCAGATGATTTAGGTATGTGTAACAGGTGAATTTAATTAGCAACACTACCCAGAAATAAAACATACATGAAAAAGAAGTTACATGCAAAGCTGGGAGAAAGGGAGGTGCTCTGGAAATACGTAATGATTTGGGAGGAGAGGGGCAGAGGAACAGCAAAAAGAGACTCAAGAAAGCTAAGACAGCAAGCACGCAAGAGGAATACACTTAGCCACGTCACAGCAGACAAGATAGGGAAGCAAAAACCATGTGCTGCTGCTGGCTCACAAAGCAGCAGCCAAAAGGTGAGAGCACGGGAGCCAAACTGAAGAGGAACCTCTGACAGGGAGTGCACAAAGGAGAAGCTGTACTAACCGGAAAGGCAAGTTGGGGTGGACTACGCAGTGCTCGCATCACGACAGGAAAGAGTCAGGGTGGAGCAAGAAAAAGGGTGAGGAATTAAGAAAAGGGAATAAATCATCAGGTCATAAATTTAACTTTTTTGGCCAAGGAAAAGGCATTAATTTATCAGATCTTTATTATCTAGATAACTTTCTTAGGCTCTATGCTTCAATATTAATTATTAAATGTTAATTTTGGTTTTTATCTATGCTGCCTCCTTATTAATCAAGGATGGCAAATCACAAAAAATGATATATACCAAACACATTTCCCCCTTGATATAATTTGATGAGGGAAAAACCTGTTTCTGAACTGCTACAGTTTTCCAAGTCAAGATTTTTCTACAAAGTAATGGCCATTCACTGAGGAACCTGCACAGCCACAGATTTTATATGGGCAAAGAGCACAAAAGGACAGCCTCAAGTTGAAGCAAGAAACTGAGGTCATATTTTGGTATCATCCAGTCAGCACCACTGCTTGGGCAAGAATGCTACCTAAGGACTTCCCACCAGTCCTTCAAAGCAGAATCTTTTCTCCAAGGTTTTCTTCAAATCATGTCAACCTTTGATCAAGGTGCCCATGCAACTCTACAAACAGTTGCAGTTTTCCTGCATATTTGGGGAAAAATAGAATTGCTTCATAAACTGAAACTGGGACCCCATTTTCTGGGGGGGTACCACAGCCACCAACCCGCTGTCAGCATGCAGGACTGAAAAAGAGAAGAAATCAACCTGTGGACTGACAAGGGAAAAAACATCCTTTCTATTTTGTCAGCAATTTAGTACTCTGGAAGTCAGAAGTCCATCCTCTGAGCAGACACAAAATGTAATCCAATAACATTAAGCCGTTAAGTGGCTTTCACTCACAATTAACAGGTAATATTATAGGTACAGAAGCTGCTATCAGCAACACTCATTTCATTGGTTTGCTTTAGGTACAATGGCTGTTTTACCAAGCTCGTGGTTTTTTTAATTATTTTTTCGAGCTTGCTGTTCAGTACCTGACAAATCTATTAAAGCTCTCAGAAACATCTGCTTCAGACACGAGTTGGAACTTGATCCTACCAGCTAGATTTGTGTGTTAAAATGCATAAGAAGATGTTTCAGTTGGAAAAAAAAACCTAAGAAAGATCTGTAATTACTGTGGCACATTTTGGCCACAAGCTCTGGTCTTTTAAAACATACAGCTATCTGATAAATATCTAGGCAAAAAGCTGTTTTTCAGAGACTTTGAAAGATCTAAACTGCCGTGTTTTCCAGACTTTGCTGAACCTCAGGATTTACAGAAAATTGCCATTTTAAGGTTTGTCCCTTGCTCATGGGCACTTGAGTTAAAGATTTTCAGGCAATGTTAAATTCCTACATTTCCATTACAGAATTCTGTCAGCTTGTACCACATGGCAATCTGTCTCACCAAGATGTTTTGCTGTTTTGGATAGATAAACTGATTCTTCGCATCCCAAGTTGAGTCTAGGCAATGACTGCATCCAGGTCTGCCCATCTAATCTTCCCTACTGACAAAAAAAAAATTAAAGATTTGGACTGTCACTGCAATTTATAGCTTTGGGACTGCTGCTTGCTTAGGTTTTTTATTAATTTTGGAAACCTAAACCTTGGAAAAAAGATATACCACTGATCCTTCCCATACATAGCTATTTTATTTTGAAATGGTCTACTGTTTGATCACAGATGTTTAGGAAGAAATGTATGCTTTTCTTTCAAGGTAGCTCTGTTCCTACTATAGGTTTCAAACGGCCTTTTTAACCTAGAAATTGGCTGAAAATTTTGAGAACCAAAGAACACAATGCAAGTCTAACGCAAGCAGATTTAAGCGCAAGGATTTGGGTTCTTCTTAAATAAACTTGGAACAGGAATTTAACAGCAGTGCTCCACCATGCAACAGCAACATTACATCAAGATGATAAAACTTCACCTTCCACAAGCAAGAAAACATTCCACAGGCAGCTACTACAGCTAGCTAATTTCAGTGCCAGTAACTGTGGTTTTAAAAAAATTAACAGGTTGACTGAATAATTAATGCTGATTTTCTCTAATTCTGGAAATATTAAAGAAGATCCAGAATAGTACTCAAGCTACCTTTTAAGTACAGTGGTAAACAGGATGACTCAGGTGGCTACACTACAAGTCTGTTTGATATTAATCATTGGCTAAAGCAGACAACACTGATTAAAGGACACTGACATAATTAAGGCCAGCCAACATGGATTTATAGAAGACATTCAATCAAAATACATTTTTGTAAGAGTAGAAATTTCATTGCTTAAGCAAGTAGGTGAAATAAATTTTAACTTCTGCAGGACATTTCAATTAAGTAGAATGCTAAAAAGGACAAAATCATTCAGAACCACATGAAAAGTCTCAAATCATCACAACCTATGTTTTCTTTTAGCCTTCTCTTCTAAAGAATCTACAACAACCCACCTCAGAAGACAAAATATTCTCAAAACAGAGTGAAAAGTAGGAAGCTATCCTCTACTTCTATAGAATCTGTAACACTGGCCCAAATAACTTCTAAAACATGAGGATGACAAACATGGATATGGTAAATAATGGAAATGACACATCATCAATAATACCATTATGAATTATTCAATTACTCGGTCCAGTATAGCAGGTTGCATTTAATAAGGCCAAGCATACAATCAAAAGACTCACAAGCAGAAAACATAGGTAATATACAACAAATGCAAGACTATTCTGGAAAAACACAGTCCTGAAACCAGTTTGAGATTTATGACATTAATCAGCTGAAAAGGAACATATGATACAACACTGACTAGAAGAGCTAATAGAAAACACTGAATACAGAAATAAGGAAATACAGAGTAAATACAGAGTAGATTTTTATCACTGCAGGGATACTCTGTCCTGTTGTCCATAAGGCAAGAAAGCTGATAAATCAGGTGTTCAAAAATTGATAGAACGTGACAGATACGTCTCTCAGTGGGGAAAACCACCACCTAAGCTCTATTTATTAATCTTTGAGAAAAATTTAAGTATCTTGCTCAGTCTGTAAATGATGATGCAGGTAAAAAAGGCTGAAGACCCAAGTTTATCCAGTGAAGGGACTGAAGCAAGACATTCAGACATAAACAGAGTAAGTTGTTTTCAGGTCAACACTAAATGATTGTCTAAAAAGTATGTTCTAGTTTAAACAAAAAATTCATCAGAAAAAAAGTATCCATTAATCACATTACACAAGATGCCAGACGAGTCACAGTAGTCCCTTCTGGCTTACCAAGCCTTTATCCTGATAAAGGCAGTGAATTTTTCAAGGCCTATCTACCCACATGCTAAGAGGAAGTTTTTCCTAAGGGAACAATATCTAAACCATCCACTTCTCCAGAAACTACGCCTCTTATTACAGTTACATTTTTAGATCTCCTAAAGTCTTACAACCTTTCTGTCTCAAATCATTGCAAAAGTGTTTCAATCTCTCGTCAGTTTACAGTCAAAAATTGTTCATGACATTTTCAAATGGCAGGACCAAACCAACTACCCTCTGCTCACTTCATACAGATCCATCTAAAACTTCATGGAATGCTAGAGCTTGCAACACATCGCACCACAGTTAAGAATGACAAACATAAGTAGGCACTGAAGCTCTTCTGGGATAGGATAACAAAAAAGACTAACAAGACCCGCACAGCTAACAAAATCCAATGAAAATAAAGGAACATTAACTATCACAATTCTAGATATTTTCCTCCTTTCCTACCTACTATTGCGAACTTGGTGGTTAGAGGTAAGTTAGAGAGCTATCCACTTCTTGCTTCACCTGAACACGAACAAATGTGAAAGCTTTTCCCAGTTTCTCAGCCAGAAAGCAGTGTGACCTCCACCTTTATTACAAGACTTCCAGCCAAAGGCAGACACCAGTGATTAAGCTCCAAGCAGAGTCAGGGGACCACACCCTTGGCTCTGCCACTAGCTGGAACACAACCCACTTCTCATTCCAAATCCTGTCCCAATATCCTGCCAGCATTCTTGTTTTCCAGCTGAAAAATCACTTCCACATCTGTCTCTACCTTGTACATTGAAAATTTGCTGGTAGGTAAATATTTTGTCTGTGTCATTCCACAAGATGCTTACAGGTCAGGATGCTGAGTCTACCTGCTCCTCAATGAGGCCAGTAGCCAGACTACCTGAATGCAGCCAAACCCACACTGCAGTTCCTCTCTCCCATTCGTCACACACATTATACAGCCCATACGTATATTCAAAATGGCAGAACAAAGCTTGAGACTACATTCACTGAAACCATTCACTGAATTAACAGATCTGGATTGTTGTGGACTTTTGGTTTGTTTTGTTTTTAAATGTCATTTACATAAGCAGCTTCTTCGGGCTTTGTAGAAATTCCCACTCTCCTTAAGGTTTCCTGCTCATGCAGTTTTGATATGTCCTATACTTCAGGAAACAAATACTCAACAGTGAGAAAGCATCTAGTAAAAAGTCCTAACACAGATGATTATTATGTGTATCAGATTACACATGTTCATCAACCAGGAAGTCAGAAAATAACTTGTTACTACATATGAATGACAACACTTCTTACTAGGTCATCATTTTTCTTCTCTTTATGTTAATATTGCTAGAGATATACACTTGTTTTAAGAACCGTATCTTTGTAAACTGACTTGTGATGTTCTCCTGATCCTGCCTTAGGACTATTAAAGCCTAGCATAACATAAGTAGAGAAAATTACATATACCAATGATTCAGCATTAACTAAGCCTGATGCAAAAGCTTCCACTGGTTTTAATGGTAGTTTAACTGGGCCTCTGATTTATTAAATCAAGTTATTAGATGCTTTTACTTAAAAACCTTGCCATATGCTATTTCCATGATCAGCCTCACTCACTTTCTATCACACACGTTATTCAGTCTAACGCTGACGTCAGCCCTGCTTTGAGCAGGAGGCTGAAGCAGACGACCACCAAAGGTTGGTCTCATCCAACCTAAATCCTCCAATTCTACCATACGTGGCTCAAAAAAAGACTCACTTTATACATCCGTTACTTGCCAGTCATACCAGCTCCTTGCCACATGACGTTCTGATGCTAAGTCTGAAGTCACATAAATTCAGCTATCCATGCATCATCATCATCACCCAGAGTAATCTTCATAACATACAAAGTGCACCTTTTCCTTCTCTTTCTTCAAATCTGAACTGACATGCTACCACATGCAGACCACAAATCTGTTTCTATCCAATCTGATCTACACATGGACATTAAAACCTCTGAATCTCCCAGACACAAACACCAGTATCTTTATCATAAAATACTAGCAACAAAATGCAAAGTATTTCAATTTGTTGTCAGTGACAGGTGGGGGGGGGGGGGGAAGGGAGTATTTCATAATAACCACAACTGGAAACAAGTATTTCTCTACTGAACAAAAAAGACCAAATACCTAGTAACAAAATGTTACCTCCAAAATGTCCAAAATGCAATGCATCATGCTTACTTTCACTGCAGTAACAGCTATCAAACACACAGAAATATTTTTCTAACCCATTTTTTTCCTAGCATGTTACATATAAGCTCATTTATCTTTTTGTAATGACAAATTACATATACAAGAGCCATTGTTGAAGGCATCAAGTAATCGTTCTTTCTTATTTGCCTAGATTTTTGAAAACATATGGCCAAAAAAAAAATAGAAAACCATAATGAACAGCTTTAATAATTAGCTGAGGGAATAAAAAACCAGTACATGATCCAAAAGGTATCATCAACAAGGCATTATTTTAAAACAAATTTTCTAAATGTCCATCAAAATTCCTCACTGACCTGTAGACTCTACTAACTCTACAGAGCTCCTGATATCCCTTCTGCTTTTCTCCACAATCCTGAGGTCTAGATATTCAGCTTCTATATATTGCAAGCTTTAAGGATTACAGGAGAGGCTCACTCCTGAAAACACACACTTTGATTTCATGCTTGCCAAAAACCTCAGGCGCATTGAAACAATTCTGTGCATCCTTTCCATAAAAAATAAAAAAAAAAAAGCAGGAGGGACATAAAAATTCCAATGGCTGCTTAGTGTCCCACACAGACATCAAGCCATCACTACATTTTTCTATATTCAAGAACATTTAACCACCTTTGGAGGGAATGGATTGACAGCCCTCCCTCTGAAGAAAAAAAAAAAAAAAGAGAAGTGGACACATTTTGTAATCACACACTGTGGCAATCTCAGCTACTAACAAAGCAATGCAGAGACCTCTGTCTTGTATAATCCTTTGCTATCATCCAAGCTACAGATGAAAAAATAATGGTATTAAACATCACTATGATGAACATGGTTATATATATACTACCACAAACCACAAGAGGGCCAATGTTGCATAGACCTTATAATTTAAAGCACTTAATTCTTCCTAGTTCCAGCCATAACTTATGTACACCTTGAGCAAACTTGCTAAGTTTTCTCGGTTCTGACAATTTTCAAGGCAAAGCCTTTGTGCAACCAAAAAATGTTCAGGAATTGACTGCAAGAGAGGAAAGAAGAGGCTAAGCTCGGGTGATAACTGACTCTGTTCCCGTAAAAGCAAATACTATTCTTCCCCCCCCCCCCCCGCAGCATTTCACACACCTAGGTTTTTAATGTCACTCAATGAATTAAAATAAATTGATGAGAAAACCACACAAAGAAACACAGTCCCTTTCAACAGAAATGCTTCTTCAGTAACAGACAGGTTTCTCCTTACCAAAGCATCCAATGGATCAGGCCTGTGCTTTTACGCTTGTGAGCAGAAATTTTATTGCTCTGCCTATCTATAATCATGAATTAAATATAGCTTATTTCCACTCATATTTGAGCAGAAGCACTGAGAGAGAAAAAAAAGGCCAACAGAAAAATGAAGGAAAAATGCTAAGAAAAGGAATTTTTTTCTAAATGAGACTATGAGAAGACTTAACATCATACCTTAAAAAGCCCTAAGAAGGAATTTTAAAGACCTCAATGAAAGAATAAGAAACATACATTTGACAGTTACTTGAACTTACAAGATCAGACAAATGTAGGCAGGATCAAATTTCATCTCCTTGGTATTTCAAACAAAAAAAAGTAATCTAAAGAGCTGGAGGTCTGAACTACTTTAAAGGAGGGGGTAGAGGGGAAGGAAAAGACCATGGTCTAGGTGCCTAGCTCATTGTCATTAATTACTGTTAATCAATGTTTCCCTCGTATGCTGAAATAATTGGAAAGATCCTTCAGTAGAGGCATGTAGTAGCAAACCACCTCTTCAGCCAGTCAGGTGCACCAATGCGATGCTCCATATGACTGACACCTAAGTTGTTTTTAAAAGATGTATCTATAGATGTTAAAAGAGCTGCCAACTTTTCTTACATTCAGGTACAAGAAACTCTAGTTTATTGCAGAGCTCCATGTACACAATAGGCCTCAGGAGACAGCAAGTATAGAAGAGATGCAATCGTGCTTAGTCTGAATTCCTTAAAAAAAAGCCTTCTTTGCACTCCCCTTTTACACACACACAGTCTTTTCCTCAATCAAGGAGTAAAACAGGTGGGGAAATTAAGTTGTAAAGCCCTCAAGTCTCTATTTACAAGCATTTCTTCCCACTTAGATCAGCATAAAGATCATATTTTTCATTTACTGTATGTTTTAGGAAGGCAAGAAAAAACACTAAAAGGAGTATCTGAGGATATTTTACAGTCCTCTTAAGATCAACATCTGTAATGAAAAGTGGATCTGCAAGAGTCCAAGTTTTTACTTTGGTATCAAACTATTTTTGTAAGCACCCTGTGAAACAAAACATCACTGCAAGGTGACTACTTTGCATTTTAGTTCTATGCACTTACTTTAAGAGACAGGCTCAAGTAAACATTCAGAAAAGGTCCTAAAAGAAATACAGTGACCATGTACCTCCCTGCATGTTCGTGCATCCAGGGACTGGGAGAGCCTGAGCAGCTCTTAAAATCATTAAGACATCCCAGTATTCATACACAATATTGTCAGCTATTGAAAGGGGCTATCAAAGTCTCAACACAAGCAGATAGTTTTGGTGAAAGTGATAGCTGACATTCAACTTCCATGGATAAACCTCTACCTTCTTTTTAATATAGTTGACTATTAGAATTTTTTTTTAAATCACATACACAGTAAGGAATTAACACTGACATACATCACCTTTGACATTAGTTGGCTTGTAGAACTTATGCCTATATGAGCCTGGGGGGCAAAGGGGGTGCAGAAGGGGCAACAGACACTCCAACATTTCTGTTGATACTCCCAGGACAGATTAGGGCCCACATTTTTACCTCAGCATCAGCTAACCATTCACAGGACACCTATTCAAGCGAATGGCAAGAATATCAATGCTTCATAATGCTAAAGCTCTTATTATCTATTGGAGCCAACACCCAATAACAGAACTCAAAAATACCAGAACAAAGCTTTTGTTGATGACAACTGCAACCCATTTTGTTTACAAAGGTTTCCAATTATCACACTGTGCATCTACCAAAGCACAGTTCTATTCACAAAGCAACAAATAATTTGTGTTTATTAAAAAGTTTCTTAAGAACAAAAACAACCAGCAGAGTTACGGGAAAGGGGAAAAAAAATTCACACGTACTTTCCAGGAACTTGCCCAAGTCAGCTCCTGAAGCAAGAAAATAGAATGAGCAGCAAGAAGTTAGACAGAAGAACATAATCAGAATTCAGAAGTTCGTTCCCCTCCCACCCAAGAAAACAGACACTTAAGAATTACAGTAAGAGGTAAAGCATTACAGCAGCAAACCAAGAACGTTGAGCTGAAGGTTACTGGGGAAAATGTAGGTTTTATTCCATAAGTACTACTTGGCAACATCTCCTTTTGGCCTACAACTTGTCCCACTTCAAAGTGCAATTACATAGAGTTGAAAGAGCAGAGACTGCTTTGTTGACACTGAAACTACTTGTCTTGGATCAATACCAAACGTACACAATCCTGATCGATGCTCTCTTCGGCCTGCCAAGGCCTCTCCAGTCAAACACTGCTGGTCATTGCTGCTCCCAACACCCTGCTGCCTGTGGGGGGAAAGGCTCGAGTGCTCGACGAGCTCCCTCCTTCCTCAGCCTGTGTAACCTGACAGGGCTGGGCGTGCTCGGAGCGGGGCAAACATAGGCTTCAATGAGGGCGCACCTGCCCGCGGCACTGCCGGAACACAGGCCCAGTCCCACCGGGCTGGGAGGGGACGTGCGAGTTCACAAGGGTCAGCGTGAGGGGAGACGGCGCCGAGGACGCAGCTGCCAGCCCCCGAGGGCGTGAGGAGCCGCGGGCGCCCAGCCATCGCCTGACAGGCACCGTCTCCCCCTGCCGGGACCTGCTGCCAAGGAGCCGCATGGAGAGGGCAAGGCCCGCACCCCCGAGGGGAGCCAGGCCCAACAAGCCCCGTAAAAACCCAGCGCCAGGAGCGCAAAACCGGCCCTCCGGGCGCGCCCCTCACCACCGGGCCGGGGAGGCCTCGCCTCCCGGTAGGCCGCAGGGCGCGTCGGGGCTGCGGCACCCGCGGCGGACAGGAGCCGCCGGCAAGGCCGGTGCTCGACGCGCGGCCTACACCCGCTCCCGCAGGCGGGGAGAGCGGCGGCGGCGGGAGCGCGGCGGCGGGGAGGCGTTGGGGGCGGCCGAAGCAGTGGCGGCGGCAGGGAGCCGACGGGACGGCGTTACCTGCGCTCCCGGACGGAGAGTCCCTCACGGCCACAGCGACTCCTCAGCCCCAACAACACAAGATGGCGGTTGCGCCGCCACGCAACGTCACGTGAGGGTAATCCCCGCCCCCTGCCTCCACCGCGGGACCCGGATGGGCGACGGCACTCCCCCACCCTCGCGCAGGCACCGCCCGCGTGACGACACCGCGCCGCGCGCACGGGAGGGAGGGGAGCCGTCCCTCAGCAGCTGCGCGCGCATGTCCTCCTGCACCCCCCCCCAACCTGCGGGAGCGCCAGCGCCCCCTGCTGGAGGCACGCGCCCACTGCAGCCTCCCCCACACAGCCCTGGGGGCCGGGGGGGTGCAGGCGGCCATGGGGGGGGGGGGCCGGCCGGTGCAAGGGGCTCCCGGGAAGGACCCGCTGCACCTCCCGCCCAGCCTCCTCTTCTGGAGCAGCGGGGTCCTCCCTCAGCCCGAGCCCGCCCCCCCCGGCAATTAAATTGGGGCATCGCCCTCCTGCCGTTGTCTCTCGCCTGGGCAGGCCCCCAGGGCCGGGTGCAAAGTGGCCGTTGGGCGCCTCGGCCGCTGAGGTAAATGACTCTGGGGCTCCTGCACCCAGGCACCGGCAACACGCCTTATCACCCATGTGCCTCACCCTTTCCCTCTCCTTCTAGGTTACCCGTAGGTAATTACTGGCGGCGCTAAAAGCCCACAAGATGCCGACTAACCGAGAAGCGACCATGTTTTATCCCCACGCAGCGTCCGTCTTGGCAGGCACCCGCTTCCCCCATGGTCACCGAGCAGCCGTGCCTGGGAGGAGGTGGCTGCTGCTTAGCAAATGCATTAGATAGTTCATGCTTTGACTCCAGATTTCCTGATGGAAAAATCAGGAGCTCAAGACAAACTCTTTCAGCTAAAAATGCTGGCTTATTTTTAGTTCCAAACCCCATATTAGTACGTGATGCAGAATAGCCCCTATGTGGTTCCTTCAGCCTAAAATATTCTTAGCTGTTACGCACTATCGAAGATATAACTGTTTTCAGCTGAAAGAGTTTCACTCCAATCATGATTTCAGCCACAATCCACGTTGCTTTCTCCCTCCTCTTCTAGGTGAATAAATACTTGTCATTGTGCACTGAACGCCGGCCAAAAATGATGCAACAGCGAACACAAGGGATTCTTCTGAGCTAATGGGTTGAAAGCTTGTAATTCTTAGGACATATTTTTAGCTGAGAGCAACATAGGACTGGACTATTTCACCTGAAAAAAATCTTAGAATTAAATTTCTCCTTTAGGAGGCTGGTATGTAAAAGCAAAGGGCTGGCCTCTGATAAGCTACATCTGACACCCTCCGCCCCCTGGTTGTTGTCACACAGTTTGAGCCCATACTAATAACAGTATGGGGCAGGAGAGAGGCAGTGCTGCATTTCAAGCTGTCAGTCAGAACTTCCAACTTGACTGCAGAAGTGGCTGTGCCTTGTTATTCTACTTACCGAACTTGAGTTTGAGCACTCAAATATTTCCACATGCTCTAAGACAAGCTTTATGGGAGATGGGAGAAATTTAGCATTTACAGAATTTTTTTTTCTCCCAGTTAGCACAACCATTGTATTATTGAGACCAAAAAAAATTCAAGAAGAGCATTTGAAACATGCCTCATCTGCAGAACTTGACATTTTTGTAAAATATCTCTAGAAAACTCAGATGATTTTTTTTTTTTTTTTTTTTGCAATAGCATCTTAAATCCTTCACAGCACTCATCATTCAAGCAGAATGGAGAGACTGTCATGAAAATTCAAGACTGTACCTGTGTGGTTAAATTCTGTGGTGGGTTGAGCCTGGCTGAGGGCCAGGTGCCCACCAGAGCCGCTCTATCACTCCCCTCTTTCATTAGACAGGGGAGAAAAGGTACAACGAAAAAAAAAACCTTACGGGTCGAGATAAGGACAGGGAGAGATCATTCTCTAATTATCATCACGAGCAAAACAGACCGAACTTAGAGAGGGAATTCATCTTATTTATTACTAGGCAAAACAGAGTAGAGGAATGAGAAATAAAACCAAATCTTAAAAACACCTCCCCCCACCCCTCCCATCTTCCTGGGCTCAACTTCACTCCCGGCTTCAACCTCCGCCCCCCCCAGCGGCACAGGGGGACGGGGATGGGGGTTACGGTCAGTTCATCACACGGTGTTTCTGCCGCTTCTTCATCCTCAGGGGGAGGACTCCTCTCATCGTTCCCCTGCTCCAGCGTGGGGTCCCTCTCACGGGAGACAGTCCTTCACGGCCTTCTCCAACGTGAGTCTCCTCCACGGGGTGCAGACCTTCAGGAGCAAACTGCTCCAGCGTGGGTCCCCCACGGGGTCACAAGTCCTGTCAGCAAACCTGCTCTGGCGTGGGCTCCTCTCTCCACGGGTCCACAGGTCCTGCCAGGAGCCTGCTCCAGCGTGGGCTTCCCACGGGGCCACAGCCTCCTTCAGGTGTCTCCACCTGCTCCGGCGTGGGGTCCTCCACGGGCTGCAGGTGGAATCTCTACACCCCCTCATCCTCCCTCCATGGGCTGCAGGGGGACAGCCTGCTTCACCATGGTCTTCACCAGGGGCTGCAGGGGGATCTCTGCTCCGGCACCTGGAGCACCTCCTGCCCCTCCTTCTGCACTGACCTTGGTGTCTGCAGATGTTCTTCCATCTTCTCACTCCTCTCTCCAGCTGCAAAAGCGCTCTCTAACTGTTTTTGTCTTTCTTAAATATGTTATCACAGAGGCCCTGATTGGCTTGGCCTTGGCCAGCAGCGGGCCCGTCTTGGAGCCGGCTGGCATTGGCTCTGTCAGACACAGGGGAAGCTTCTAGCAGCTTCTCACAGAAGCCACCCCTGTAGCCCCCCCGCTACCAAAACCTTGCCACGCAAAACCAACACAAATTCCTACATGGTTCAATTACAGGACTTCAGCTGATGCTGTCTAGGTGTGAAATTACTCCAGCAGCAGTCTGGCATTCACTAGGGTACCGAGGGCATGAAGTACTTCAGAATGCTCTAGATTACCATGCCAATTCATCCACACTATTAAAAATCTAAGCACAGGGAAATGGCATCCCCTAACAAACAAAAAACCTTCCTTATTGACCCATTGTTTTCACCCCTCCTAGCCTGGAAGCCAGAGCCTGCCTCCCTCGGTACAGCAGAGGAGCTACAAACACAGCGCACAGCTTTGAAATGGTAAATAATGGACATAGAACAGCCCAGAAGATGTGGCAGAGTCTGTCACATCTCCCCTTACCACCCTCACTTTTTAGTATTTGGAAAAGTGGCGTGCTCCTATTTGTCAAAATAGGAGTCAACATCTTGGCAGCCAGTTTTCCACGGGAGCGGAGAACCATCCTCGTTTATCACATGCCTAACAATAATAAAAGCAACAGACAAGGCAGGCAGGTAAACATCTGACTGTAGTTTTTAAAGTCAGCCACTTCAATGGACCCATCACCTCAGATGGCTTATGCTGAAAGACAGACTGCCACAAATACACTGCTACTTCTGCAATGCCCAATTATTTTAAGATATCCTTCCCACATGTGGCAAGCTGCGTTTGAAGGGTGACAATAAAGCACTCTGGTTACTCCAATCCATTTTGCAAGGGATTTATTTGAACACTCCCATAAGGTTAAAATTCGATTTAGTCACCTTAATCCTCGCAGCTGAAGCCTGAGCCCTAAGCCAGGAAGAACCTGATTGCACTGTTTCCCTTTCTCTCTTGATTACGTTTACAATGAGCTGAGAGTTAAGACTTCCTGCCATCACACAGCGTCCCCTGCAGCCAACCACAGCGGCTGTGACAGAAGCATCACTGAGAAACACACTGCCATCCGAGTATCCAGTCAGGCTGAACCCATCCTTGGTGCTGGCTGAAGTGTTAGCAACTCCTCTACCGTACATCTCCTGCTCTGGGAAACATTAAGCAAAAAAACTTCCAGAGATCAAGGACTACCTGGAGTTCCCATTCTAGGAGATGAATGACGTAAGGCAGGTCTTCATCCCTTCTGGGAAAGACCCATAGCCATAACAGGCTTTTCATCAAACTTCTCTACTTGCCATCACAGAGTCACTTGGGGCACGTCAGTAGTGCCACACCAGCATTGACGTACCAGCAGGTATCGGTAAAGAGAGTTGGGATTGCCAAGACCTCTAAGAGTCACCTGCGGTGACATCAGGCATAAAAGGAGGACAGAGTGTTAAGGACTGTAATATATTAACTGCAGGTAAATAAAATTAAGTATTGCCAGATAGTATTAGATGGGAGATTTTGCTAGACAATTTCTTTTTAGTACTTCTGCATAACCTAATGACATTGTTATTAAAAATCCAATAATTGCCAGCAAAACAGAACAATTTAGAAAGCAATTAATTTCCCAATGTCAATTTTTGCAAAGCTAATTTCAAAACTCACATTGCTGCAACTTCAAAATCCAAAAGCACTTACTGTTCCCTGCCCCAAATAAAGGCCCAAGCTAAGAGCACCTATTTAAATTGAACAAAAACTACTACAGAGACACCACTCATTTCCTTATTGAAACTTGTCAGCTGGAGTTGACTCAAATCTATTAAAATAAAAGCACTGGAAGCCCTTTTTCCACCCTCTCCTCCTGCTGCCCCAGGCTCCTCACCCAGCTGCACGTGCAAAGCAGCACGAGCAGAGCCGTGCTTCCTACACTGCGTGTGTGTGAGTGTGGGCAAATGAAGATCTGCAGTGTTGCAATTTTCCTGTGGAAATAGAGACTAAGGATCTTTCACCCTGATTTTACCTGACCTCCAAGACCTGAGGGCTCACAGATACACAGCAAATGCCTCGACTGCCAACAACGCACAGAGCAGAGCTGCACTGGATATAATATTTATGTCTTCCATTTCATTCCTCACTGGATCATACCTGAAATGATGCATGGTTAAACCTCCTCCTGAGCCCACCCCCCACCCAAAACTGGCCGTGCCAGCAAAGCTTAGCAGATCAGCAAGAGTAGAAATAAGATGCTTGGACGCATTTTCAGATGTTCACTTTTTTTTCCCCCTCCATTCTATAAAGGCAGAAAGAGGAAATGCAAAGGGAAATGTGGCTGAGGCAACCTGCCTGCCTCCCAGCTGGGACACTACGGGGGCTGAGACACAGCAGCTATTCTAAGATAAGGGAAGGCTGGCAACCTTCAGATGTCAACATTTAGCAGTGGGCAGTATTTCAAATATTCACACAGCCATGACCCCTTCTGAGGAATTGCAAGCTTTAGGACTTTTTACACCATAACTGCTCTACAGAAGGGGAAGTGCTATCAAGAAGGGGCTGAAACACTTCCCTCACTCATCCAAGCTTGGGACACCAAGCTTTGGGGCTCGCTGCTGTAATTTGTGAACAAAATGGTATATTCAGGGACCTAAAATAAACCACAGACAAGACCAGAGATAACAATGCTTTATTTGTACATTTCAGCAACAGGAGAAATAATTGAAGATGAAATTATCTGCTTTGTTGTAAAGTATAAAAACATTTAATTATAAATATTTAGCTAAAAAAGCGTGATTTATAAAATATAATCTGTGAAGATATATACACAGTTTAATTGTTTAGCAATTCTTTCACCTGACATTAAAGAGTAGAGGTTTTTCTATTTATTATTCCACACTCACAGTTTAGTGCTCACAGTTTAAGAAGCAAAACAGACAAGTGAAAATACGACTGGTGAGTTTCATTCTGGAAAGAAAAAAAATAAAATGCACAAACTGGGGTAACAGCAGAAGCAGAATTTGAGCAAATCCATGTTTCGAGAGAGGTCTTTGAGGGAACACAGCTCCCTGCCATGACCTACAGTGTATATATCCCAACAAGCAGTGGGCATTTTAACATTTGTGGGCAAGTTTTCTGTGTTTGCAAAAGAAAATGGCTAATAATATAGTGCAAGCCCTCAGAATTCAGCTAAACATGCTCACCTCGTTCTTCCCCTCTTCAGCAGGGATTGCTCACTATGCTTGGCTGGTGATATCTGTCATGGCTCTAATGAAATCAAACAATGTCACCTTCATGATTCAGGATATGAACAAATTTCCAAATAGAAAACCCCAGTGTGCCATCCAATTGCATCGTCCAGCTGGCAAGATCCCTTAACAACAGATATAGCCGCCTAAGGCTGGAAAATATAGTGAAGCCATACAGTACACTAAATGTGATGGAATGTGAAAAGATACATGGTCAGGCAACTCAGTTTTCTATTCCTTGTATCAAGAGAGCGCCAGCTTCCTCCCTTTGAAGTCTTGGGGATTCTCACTTCTTATGAAAAGGTTTATTACTATGGCACTTCAGAGAAGAAAAAACTGGAAGACTCTCCAACATGCTGGATGGCAGAAAATGCTACAGGAAATGATAATTAATTTGATCCATGTCCCTAGTTACTATCTTTCTCTCTTCACAGTGTTTTCACAGTGCCTATGGCACAGAGCTATGAGGATGAAGGAAAGGGATAGTCAAGGATGCATGACAACAGTCAACAGCAGTACAAACGTACAGGAAGTCAGGCTGTACTTCGTACACTGATTTACACAAGACCCCACTACTTGCCTGTAAGCAAGGAATGAATTCCTAAGGAGTTAAGAGAAAAAGGATGTCTAGGAAAGAAGGAAAGAATGAAATCAGCAAACATGACATTTGTCAATGTTCACCGTGATCTGCTACCTGCTGTTTCTGCTTCAGGGTTATGTAGTCCTGACAGTTCAGAGCAAACAGCATGTACACAGCTCTTAGGATTCACATCGCATAGTAACTGCAAGAGTTGTGCCCTTAGAAACTCAGGAGGATCTTCAGGAGAGGAAGGCTAGCAAAGCTGTAACGAGTTTTAGGCAGGATCCAGGCAGTTCTCTCCAAGGTAGAGCCCTGATCTGGGAAACGTACCAAGTCATGTGCAATCTCAGAGTGCATATTGGCTGGTTGGTTACTGAGTAAATGCAGATTTTAACTCCCTGAAAGCCGCCCGACGGTGTTTCCTTTCCTCCTCTTCCCGCTTTCGCTCATCCTGCTCAGCTCTTATCTCTGCTTCAAACTTACTGGCTGAAGAGAGGGCTTGAACCTTTACAAGAAAGAAAATAAGAGAGTGTCAAGCATTACATCAGAGGGAGAGCCAGAGCCTGAACTACTCCCGGTTTAGCAACACAAAACTGATTGCTGCACCTCCCAGCGCTTGCTGAGAAGCTCTGTCAGGATGGGTCAAGTATTAATTACACTGCAGTGCTTGGGTATTTACACCCAATACCTGTCAGCTCGCTTGACTTTAATGTCAATAAAAGAAAGGTCATTTATTAATAAGTCACTAACAAGTGACCTAAACAATGCTGTCAGTACCATTCTTTCTGTAAGAAGGCAGCATAGCATAAGCTGTGAGTATAGAGTGGGAGAAACCACTGCAGAAAACAGTTCTGAATCACAGCCAAATCTGAGAACATCATACTATACCACAGCTAATCTGCAGATCAAAGAGACATTGTTTATTTGCTGGCTATTTTTCCAGCTTTCATCTCAGTACATCTGCTGTGCAATAGCTGTATTCTGCTCTTGGGAAAAAACTTCTTATATAAACAAGCAGGATTATTTTCTCTCCAAGAGAGCTTTCAAAAAAGGGTGCTTTGTCAGCTTTGAATGGTGCAACGCTCTTTCTGCCAACCCCAGGACCCTGCAGAACAATTTTGATTCCAAAGGTTACAGAGAGCTACTCAAGAAAGATGTCAGAAATCTGATACTCCCAAATACTCCATTCACCCCTGAACTCAGTGTTCAGGTTGAGGGAGGTTTTGCAAAATGGCAAACTCAGTCCCATTAGTTTCCAGGACACTTTTGTCTTTGGAAGTGGTGGGCCAGCTAGTCGCATAGAGCTCCCAGCCACAGGGACACAGGTCAGCCAGTCGGCTCTACCAGGACAGACCCACAGCAGAGAAGGTGAATTAAGCCATTCTAGTGCTGACTGATCTGCAGAGGAAGGCTATAGCTAGCGTCCATCATCAAGTTTGAAGGGAAAAATTATGGCTGAGTTTAGGGGTGGGGCATGAAATCTGCATCTTTTTAGCTAGGGAGAAATCTGGCAGTATCTGTTATTGAAAAGCAAGCAGGGTCAGTGTCTCAGTGGCAATTAAGGCCTGCGTACAGAGCGTTTTCACGTTCCTCTGTGCCACACCATACCTTAGCTTCAAAGAAGTTCTTGGCTCCTTTGACTCCCTCAATGGAGACATCTATCTCTGAGAGCTTCGCAAGAGTCAACAGGCCGCTGTCCTCCTCGAGTTCCCCAGCTGCGGCTTTATGGAAAATCAGCAGGAACTAGCAAGACAGAGAGGAAACATTCAAGTTCTTCACTGAGGCTCAAACAACTTAAAACGCAAACAGTGCGGACATTTACCTGGAGGGGGCTGGAATTTTCATTTCTGAGCAAAGGAAACCAGGTCTATATAAATGAAGTGGCACCATGCAACTTGTGCTCCTGTGCCCTGGCTCTGGTACACAGCCCTGTTGGACTAAGGCATAGAAATCTCATAGCAAAAAGGTTTTCTGAGGAGCAGAGCCCTGGTGAAGCACAGCTCTTCACAAGCCTGGGCTGCTACATAGCCAGAGGAAGGTGGCCACCTCTCCACCTGCCTAGTATAACCATATGGTGGGCTCAGACACACCTCTATGTCTCTACATCCTAATAGTGTATTCACAAGTCCCCCACCAGCTTCCCCAGTGTTCTGGGGGCTCAGATCACATCCTATGACAACAAGAGTAGGATAAAGAACAGCCTGGGCTCACACCTGAACCTCAGGCTCCCCGGACCAAGGCACCAGTGCATTCCTGTTAAGGGAGAACAGCAGCCCAAGCGTGTGCACTTGGAAGGGATCTGGAGATTGCCTGGCTGCTACGAACCCTATGGTCCACGTGGTATGGGAAGGGAAAACAGAATTAAGGTCAAATGCACTAGGTCAACAGAATTTAGTTACTTCAGCTGGGAAAGGTGATTTAAACCAATCCATCCTTGGAGCTTTGCCTCAGCCGGTTCCAGGGAACCCCAGCTGGTTTCACCAAGGTGAACAAAGCCTACGTAATCCTGTTGTGCCCATTAAATAACATACACAAGAGCTTCTCTAAGACCTGTCAGAGGTCAGGACAGAGGCATGCCCTTGTGACAGAGCGGCTTGAACAAGTGTCCACAGAGCAACTGGTTTAGAAACCTTTGTCCTGCACTGGACCATACACATTTACCAAATCCAGAGTCACTACAGCAGAGTGGATATTGCCATGTCAATTGCAAAAGGAAACAAACAAAAAAAAAGAGCCATATCGCCACTTTTTTTTTTTTTAACAGAAGGGACAAGACCTGCCTGCTTAAAAATAAAGACCTCTGCACCACCTTCCACCTGCTAACCGAACTCCAGGTTAAGCTGTGGGTACTCTGACTAATTTGAGAGATCCTATAACTCCCTGCTATTCTTGGCCACCCCAGGAGGTGTCTCAATGCTTGGCACAGCACTGAAAGAACAAGTCACCTGGGTGCAAAAGAAGCACAAGCAACAAAGCTGTGCCGCTGCACCACTTCAGTCCAGGGCAGAGGGCTGCAAATAGCACACAGAGCTGCCCCGAAATCCATTTGCACTGGAACATCAAGTATCTCTAGTGCTTCTCAAGACCGACCGCCACGCTTGGGATTTTGTTTCTTCTTACAGAGAGCCGGAGCTGTCCCGGAGGAGGGCAGCAGAGTCCCAGCATCCGTGCTGAGCCAGCCTCTAATGCGCTCGCCTGCTTCAAGTTGCTCACAGAAGCTGGTGGAGACGGAAGAGTTTGGGAAGGCCTCCCATGGGGAAGGGTGTGGAGATGACAGCAGTGCTGGCTGCCCTCTCACAGAGGCAGCGTCACCAAGCATTGCTTCATGAAACTGCCTTGTAACCCGCGCGTGCTCAGCACAGAGCGGCCAGAAAGCAGGCTGTGCTTGGGGAGGGAACTGTTCCCCCTCCAAACACATGTAAGAAAATTAATGATTCTCTGCTGAATGGGCAGAGCATCCTGCTCAGAGAGAAACCAAACCCTCCTCAAGATAGCCTCTCCCTCTGCTCAGACCCGCTAGGCTCGGGCTAGTTCCTCTCTTCTTCCTCCTCCACCACCAGGCACGGGGACACGGAGGGCTGGCAGCCAGGCTGGCATTAGTCATGGTTCCTCCTCATAGTTTCTCCTCCACCCTGCGAGTCCCACTTCCTGCCATCGGAAAAGGGCAGAGGAAGCAGCACAATCCTGAGGTCTGGTACAGCTGTCGCCCAGGGAGGGACTGGAAACACCCAGTCATGAGTACAAGTGTGCATGAATCATCCAGAAAACTAGGGAATGGGGCAACAATCCTCCATGGAATACAGGCTGCTGTGGCCAGGAAGCTGAGCTCAAGGAAACCAGGGACTGAGCCACCGGTTGGGGTGGACGTGGCATAACATCAGCCCCAAGGACGCAGCAAGGCGGACCATGGGGCCTCATGCTGATTTCCACAGAAGCAATCCTGCCTCAGGTAAGCACACGGCCTGCAGCCCACCTCACCAGTTATTTGCCTTCGAGGCATCAGTCCTCACTAACCAGAGAGCGCCAGGAATCCACATTGTTTCCTGATGAGCTCCCATTCCCAGCCCTTCTCACACCCTTGCTGGGCCCAGGACACACAGATGAGCCTCAGGGAAATGTCAACAGAGAAGCAAAAGTGAATAATGTTGGTACTTTTCAAAACCCTGCTCTCAAGGAGGACGTGACACACACTTTCCACCCCACTAACCTCATAAGCGATAAGATATGTATCTGCTCTCACATCCTTCATGATCCAAGACCTACCCCCGCAGTCTCAGAGCGATGCTGCAGTTACACAGCCCCACCGGGCGCCGTGCTGGCCTCAGGGATGCGAGGGAAGGTACAGGACTGACTGGCAACAGCAGCCTTGCAGCAGCTTGCCAAAAAAGCAGTGCCACCCAAGGCTGTGGTTTGCACTAACCCTGCTCGCAAACACATGACGTGGGTCAGCATTTAAGCTGGTGCAGGCGTGGGGGACAGTGGGTGGATTTTTGCGGGTTCTAGATAGCAGCTACAATTAAGACATTATTATTATAGCAATTAACTCTGGTTTCCTGTGGTAATGACACAACTACACAGACAGAGGTAGTTTTGTCCCCCCACTATACCTCAATCTTTTTAAACCTAGATTTCTTTGCTTGAGTCAGGAGCAGTCTTGTGCAGTTAATTGTTGATGTATTGATAGACACTCAAAGGTCAATGGTAGAAGGCAGCTTTCCTAACAGGGCCAGCAGTTCACCACCAGCATGTCAGAGCCATACAAGCCTGCTTTCCAGGCAAGGACTTACACAGGAAGGGAGGACAGGACACTACTCAAAGTAGCACCAAAAGGTGGCCTAATGCAAGTGAAAGAGGTCCTTACCAATTCTCCGGCCAGGCCACAAAAACGTGTGTTTGGCAGGTATGTCAGGACTCGATATTCTCTGAAGAGGCAGACAGGAGCCCTCCAGTGCTCAAGTTACACCCTGCTGAGTTCAGACACATTTAAACCAGGGTTTCTCCTTGTGTCAGTGCCCCGAGTCAGCTTGGTCACCCACCACATGCTTGCTCGTCACCACCAAGGGGAAGCAGAGTGGGACAGGGCTATGGGCTGGTTCAAGCCTCCTCACCCACCAGGAAAGCTGCCTCCCTGCCAGTCCTCTGCCTGAACACAGCAGCCAGGCACAGTGCATCTGTAAGAAACATCCTGCTCCTCTCTACTACAGGAAGCTTTGGGTACATGCCAGAGCTGCTGTGTAATTTGTCCCCAGAGCTCTGCCAGTGACACTCCTTCATTCCAACCCATGTGCCACTCGAGCTTGCGTTTGCTTGACCATCGTTTTGCATCTGGCAAGAAGCTACAACAGCACCAGCTGCCACACGCTGCCTGCCAAGGGCTGGCAACACGGGCAGCCTGTGCTGGCTGACGGGCGGCTGTGCAGGGTGCTGCGCTCCAAACAGGTGGCTGCAGAAGAGGAGCTGCTCTGCCACTTGTGCCGCACCACTGGTGCCAGGATATCACGGCATCTTTCCAGAGCCTTTGGGGATAAAGGCACTTCTCTTTCACAGGAGAGAGCCCCTACAGTGAGCCCAGAGGCTGTCCCCAGCTCTTCAACAGGGGTGAAGGGTGGCCCCAAGGGCATGCAGAGAGGCAGAGGGCTCCTTCAGCCCACACAGTGATTTGGCAATCGTAGTCTAACCTGGGGCCAAGGGCATGGTGTTCTTCCTGCTCCGCTGGATTCTTTGCTACCCCTGGTTCACCTCTGACCAGGCACATCTCCTTCCCTGCCCAGAGGGGCTGCCAGCTTAGGGCTTTGCTGGTGTGAACTGACAGGCTCTCACTTCCCAGATTTGCTTGTCTTACCCCTTCTCTATGGGCCAGGCTCTGTAACCCAATGGTTTTTGGACTCTCTTCTACTGCTGCCCTCTCGCAGCAAAAGAAATCCAAGAAAACCCATGGGGAACAAAAGTAGGAAGACATGGTGTGACATGCCAGAACAGAGAGACGGTGCAGCAGCTCTGCGAGCTGCCCGTCACCCCTCTCATCCCAGCCAGCCACGGGCCCTGGCTGCTCGTCCTCCCTCCCAGTCACTACCAAAGGTCCTGGCACTTCCAAGATGAAAAACTTGTGTCCTAAGCTGTGGAGAGCTCTGCACCTCATCTCCACAACCAAGCTCCCACCCTGCAAGACACACGGTGAGAGCACAGCCCCTGCAGAAACAAGGGAGCCCAGCTGCTCGGAGCCCACAGCAGCCATCTCCTGGGGCAGGAGGAAGCAGGACTGCAGCACAGCCCCCAACTGCTGCAGGACACAAGCAGCGCTGGCTCTCCTGCTGCCTACAGGGCTGTCATTTAATTCAGAAAGCCAGCGTGACATATGCTTCTGAGACAGCAATCAAAGCCTGGGAGGAGGAGATGATGCAACAGGAGGTTTTGATATCCGGGCTCCCCCTTCCTGCTGAGATGAGTTGGGTACCCTTGAGTGCACGCAAGTCACTGCTCAAATTCCCTCTCTTCCTCCACCCAGCAGCAGATCCTGGCCTGCGCACACCACTCCCAGCAGGCTCAGTGCAGCTGTCACAGACTGACCCGTTTGCTGTGTGTCCCTGCTGAGCCAGCATGCAGTACCAAACTGCTGCACCACCACATTTATTCCTCGCTGCAGGGAGGTGACCACCCCTCATGAAGTTTATTGTGGCTGGTCACTGCACGACGCAGAGAGAGACCCGATATAAAATGGAAGAGGAAGCCTCCTGCACCCCATGAGACCAGCTGAGCCCTTCCCCTGCACCTAAAATGAGGCCTGAGCTGCTGTACCACAGGAGCCCAGCAACAAGACCTTGTGGCTGAACGGATGTGCCACCTCCAGCTACAGCAGGGAGCTCTGTCAGCACCCACAGACAGCTTCAGCAGGACTCAAATGCACTCCCAAAGCAGGCAAGGAAGTTGCAGAGCCTTGGCATCAGGTACCATTACTGCCACATGGGAATGGACGTTGACAGTGGTCCACACCTTGAGCTCCCCATGGCATGGAGGAGCTCACCTGCTTCTCCACTGCACCCCACAGCTGGAGAAGCACAGAGGGGACAGTGCTACCTACAGCCAGAGCAGCCTAGCTGCCTCCTCCCCTCGCCCCGCAGCCACATCCGCATCTGCTCCTGCAGCCACCCTCACCTCACGGAAGCTGAGCTTCCCATCAAAGTCTTCATCCACCTCCTTGATCATATTCTTCAGCCCCAGGTGGGTCTGCGGGGCTCCCAGCTTTTCCATCATCAGCTTCAGCTCCATCAGGTCGATGTACCCGTCCCGTCCTGAGTCATACCTGTGGGGTGCAAAGGGAAGGGGGTCAGCCCTCATCATCCCCCATATCCATCTTCCCAGAAGAGGAACCATGCAAATGAATAAAGTCACAGGGTGGTTCAAAGCTTGGGGGAGAGGGGAAGCTGCACAACACTGCCAATGCTGAGATATATTAAGCCTGGGGAAGTAGTGGGCAGCTTTCAGAGCTGAGACATGCTCAGGGGAGATCAGACCAAACCACTTACACGAAAGGAGCATGGAGGAACTCGGAAATCCCGCTGAGGTAAGCCATCTCGCCTACTTGCGTGGGCACAAAGGTTACTTACACACAGCTTACACCATGCACCAGCACAGTGAGGCAAAGGCATGCTGGAGCCAGCTCCTGCCAGGTCTCCTGCTCATTTAGAGGAGAAATACAGAGCAGAAAGCAACCAGAACCTGCCAGTAGAAAGTGGCTATCTTTCTTTGTAAGTAAAACACACCCCCTCTAGCTGTTAAGATCTTTCCTCTCCAAAATGGCTTTGTACTACACAAGCACGGTGCTTCAGGGCAGCTGTTTATTCGGTGTCCCCAGGCAGAGCAGAAAGGCAGTCTCAGGGGAGCACAACAATGCCGGCTGGCACCAGGGGCTGCACCATGGGGCTGGGCTGGCAAAAGAAACCAGTGCCCGCCTCTAGGAACAAGGCTGGAGTGGGACCATGCTCCCAGTGGAGCGCAAAGGACAGCAAGGACTCTGCAGGAGGAGAAAGCACCTGTGCAAGGGGCAGAGTGCTTTAGGGATGCGGAGGCAGTGACCTGCCGTGCTCAGCCTGGGACCGTGCACCAATTCCTCCCCTGACATCCACTGAGGGTGTGAGTAAAGCATCTGGGCCACTCAGCAACCAGCACTTCACACCCATTGTGTGGGGTTTCAAAGTCCAAAGGCTGGAGGGATGGGCGCTCTGCTATCAGACAGCCCATCAACAGCCCTCCCTTATCCTGCTCCTGCCATCAGGGCCCAGCACAGAGCTGAGGGCTGGCATGGGAAGATGGGGCAGGGTCTGCCAGGCTGGGCTCAGCCCTGGTGCGCAGCTTGCCGCTGCCCCCTCACCACCATCTCAATCCTGACAGAGTTAAATCCTTTCAGTCATTCAGAAAAAAAAAACCCTAGGCGCGGCACTGAAGCTTTCCCTTTGGCACGAACCAGTCAAATCCTCCCACCCATCATCCTTCATTGACTGTTAGCTCTCTTCCAAAGAAATGAGGGCTGTAGCCATCCCAGATCGAGACCTGCACAGTTGTGGTTACCCTGGAAGAAAGCCCTTTCTAGCTGAGAAACCTCACAGCCGCAGAGGAAGCTGTGGCAGAGGAAGGCATGAACAAAGCTGCTGGCCCCAAGCTGCTTGCAGGGCTGCAGCCCTGCCTTGCACTGCCTACACAAGAGCTCTGCTCCTGCCTGCACAGGCACAGGGTGCTTTTCCCCCAAACTGAGGTGGTCTCCATGACTTTCCAGAGTCCCACCACCTCCACAACCATCTTTCTGCCATCGGAGCAGAAACCAGGTCACAGAGCTGAGATGTCACAGGGAGGAAAGGCAGCAGGTTCATCACAGCAAGGCATCAGTTAATTAAGGCACACATTCACAGCATTACCCAGCCCAGCTCTGAGACGCACTTTCAAGACCTCACAGAAGCGTAACAAGTGCAATATTTAATTGTCAATTTACTTTTCCTTTAAGTTTGGGAGAAAGGGTGTGGAGCCATTCCTCTGGATTAAGACAGTTGGAGAGGCAGTGCCTTTGATCAGATAAAGCAGCAAAGCATATAGTGGCAGGGAGGCACTTGGGGTTGGGGTTCTTTTTGCCCCAGCAAGCTCATGCTGCCCTTGGGCTGAGTACAGAAGCAGGATGACACAGAGGTCCCCACCAAAGGCTGCCCACCCAGGGTCAGGACACTGCCTGGCCCCCCCTCAGAGGCATTGGATAATGGAGATGAAGGCAGAAAGAGGGCACGAGTCCAGCCCACACCTGCTGTGCCCATCTCACCCTTCTGCTACGGACGCTACCCGCAGGCGAACACCCACCCTCGGTGCCTGCCCTGGCACTGAGCCCTGGGCCAAACGGCCCGAAAGGGTTAAGCGTGGGACACGGCTTCAGGGCTCGTCATCCCTGCAGAGAGGCAGCACAAAGCCAGGATTGTGAGAAATGGGGTCTTGCCAGCAGCGGGGCCGTGGTTGCAGAGCAGCACGCTGTACCAGCCACACAATGGGCGTTGAGCATACTGGGCCACAGTACAGCTGGCGCCAAGATGCAACCCGAAATCAGGTTACCAGTCCCTTGCACTTGGGGACAGCCAGAGAGACACTGAAGCCCCCGGATGCTCAGTGCCAGCCCCGCAGAGCGACGGCATAATCCTGCAAACTGCTGCATTCCCTCCCCACCCCCCCCTCGCCTCCTAAAACAGCCCGAATATTTTAGGACCTGGGTATAGCCACTCGGCTGCCACGGAGCTGTGCAGCCAGACTATTTAGGGAGAGGCGTATTTATAGGGCATGAGAGACAGCGTAATTCATTCCCTGCCGCCTCCCCACAGGCGCAGGCACTCGGCGACACAGGGTATGGCTGCACCTCGTTGGTCGGCCAATGCTCTGGCACACCTCAGCCCTACCAAAAACCCCACTGTCTGCCTTTTGGGAGCTCCCAAAGCCCCACTGTCTGCTTTTTGGGAGCTCCCTTTCAGAGCCCAGCGCTCCAGCCAGCCCCTGACACAGCTCTCACCCATTTCACTGCCTACACAGCAGCCCTGTCCCAGCGATGGACACCGGTCAGCCCTCACAGGCAGCACAGGCAGAGCTGGCGGAGGGCACCAGGGCAAGTTTGGTCCCTAAATGCATCCCAGGGAGCCATCCTATCCCATACTCCAGGAGTGGCACAGCAAGAATACGCAGCACTCGGGTGCTCCACCAGCCCTCCTGGCCCCGCCGTCACCCGCTGTCCTGCCGTGACACCAGAGCTTTGCTTCCTTCAGGCTCAAAGCTCCCCAGGCTGCCAGCCAAGCCTCACCCCAGTGACGCGCAGGCATTACGGACAGAGGGGTTCTCGTGCTGACAGGCAAAGATGTCTCACATCGCAAGCAGGCCAAGTCCAGGAGCAGCAAGTCAGTGCCATGGGCACATCAGTCCCCACCTGCGACGGCTGGGATGCAGCAGGCAGCTACAAGCAACACGGCCAGCAAGATAAGGCCTTGCAGCGCTGCTGCAGCAGCATTCCTGGCAGCAGATGAGACACAGGCAGCTGCTGCCAAAATCTGCTGCAACAAGGATGCACCCAGATTCCCACGCTGGCTCGCTTCCACCCGGGCTGCAGAAGCGCTGGGGGTGGAAAGCAGGAGTGGAAATTGGGGAAGGAAAAAGGGAATACTTGCTGAACAGACTTGCTTAAGAGCAAGAAGTGTTACACACGATTACAGCCCAAGTACAATCATTGTACTGGTGTCACACAGCACAGCTGAGGAGTTACACCACAGAAGAAAGAAGGGTCAGGAAGGGAGGAAAAAGGAGATGTTGAAGACTGCATCACCTGTACTGACTCGGCAGTCACCTCCCCAGCTGTGTGAAAAACCCCAACAGGGAAAAAAACAAGATAGTTGAATGAGCAATCCCAAATGCTTAAGGATCAAAGAGCAGTTTTTAAACATTCACACTTCTTGAGAAGGGCTGGAAAGAAAACCTGCCCTCCCTGTACACATTTGCTGTACCTGAGCTTGCTCCACACACTACAGGCACCTGTACTTTGATCTTTGAGTAGGCTCCTGCATGCTGCAATGGCCTAATACAGGCTTTGAAATAAAGCAGGCAGAGTAATGGTGCTGAAGTAGTAATAATCTCCTCTTAAATATTTCAAAATCCTTTCTAAGTAGCACTTTATTCCCTCTTAGCATTGTGCTTCACCTTACATGGAGAGTGAGGTGCTGATCTCTTCTCCCTGGGATCCAGTGATAGGACGCGTGGGAATGGTTCAAAGCTGCCTCAGACTGGACATTAAGAAAGCATTTCTTTACCAAGAGGGTGGTCAGACATTGGAACAGGCTTCCTAGAGAGGTGTTGATGCCCCAAGCCTGTCACTGTTTAAGAAGCATTTAGACAATGGCCTTAACATGGTTGAACTTTTGGGTCAGCCCTGAAGTGGTCAAGCAGTTGGACTAGACGATCATTGTAGGTCCCTTCCAACTGAAATATTCCATTCTGTTGCCAAGAGCTTTGGAAACAATTCCTCCATAGTGGGGTGGGGACAGGAACAGGCTCCTTGGCCACATGCAGCTCCATCCTCCCCAGCCCAGGCAGCAGGAGCTCTCCTGCTCTTGGAGGGACATAAGGGCAAGATGAAAGTCTCCTCCAGCAAGATTTCCTCTGAGATGCTGGGTGAGACCCCGAGGCACCAAAGCCTGCAGGGCCCAGGCTGGGTGCCAGGCACCTGGGGTGGCCGAGTCCCCATGGGGATGACCTCCCTGACCGCTGGGTCTCCAGAGACAGCCGGTCACACCAGAAGCACAGCAGTCCTGAACAAGCTGATCTGCTGCAGCACATCAAACAGGTCCCTTGGTGCAGTAGCACCCAGTGAGGGGCTCCTGAGCAGCTCCAGGAGGATAGCGGGACATCACAGTCTCTCCCACCGGCCAGGCAGAAGGCACTCATGAAATGCGTGGGCAACACATGAAATTCCCTAAATACAAAAGCAACAGCAAGGCTGGAATTTCTCCACTCCCTCGTGCCCCACAGATGCAGCTGACAGCTGTTTTCCTCCCCTCTACATACCTCAGAAAGGTCACTCCCATCAGGCACAGCCTCACAGCCCGGTGCTTTCACACCCCCCTCTCCCATTTTCCCTGGACAAGATGGCACCAAGGGGAGCTGTGAGACTCCAGAGCTCCTGACGGTTTGCTCACAAGACTTGGGGAAGGGAGGTTATCATGGTTACCACAGTCCCCGCACATTGTCAGAATAGTCAGCTAATTAGGTCACATTATAATTAGCCTGAGCTGCAGACTTCCTGGTCCCTCTGCCAAAAAATAATACCCACCCCGAAAGCTGCCTGCACCCAGCAGCCCCCACATGCTCCTGTGCGGCCCCAGCACCTGCAGTGGATACCCACACCCCATCTCTGGGGGAATGGGGCCGAAATGGGGAGATGCTACCAAGAGGAGACTTGGACAAGAGGGGGAAAATTGAGCCCGATCATGGCAGCAGGAGCAAGGACCATCGTTTCTGCTTTGGAAAGACCCTCCTGGCACAGCAGTATTTGGATGAAGCACTGGATTTCAGGAAATCCCACATTCAGACGGGCCCTTCCACCATAACACAGGACAGGCATGACCACCCGCTGTACCGTGGGACACCCTGACAGACACCACAGCAGCAGGATCACCAGAACTCTGTCTTCCCAGCCAAAGTGCCATGACCCAGCCCACAGCACACCCGGGTCCCATAGGCTCAAGTTTAGTCCAAATTACAGATTTACAAGACCCACTAAACTAACAAGAAACACTTCCGGGTGGGAAGTCTGTTAGCAGAAACCTGGCATCCCGTGGCAGTGAGAAGTGACATCTCCGTCTGTCAAAAGCTTATTTTTTTACCATTAGTAAGAAGGACCCCGGGTTGTAGCGGCCAGGGCCAATAAGCCATATAGAGAATAAAAGCCTTAATCACATTAACTCAAGCTCTGACTGGCAGGAATTAAGGGGAACATTTCCTTCCCTCCTGGAACACGTGGTGTCAGCCAGTACTTGAAACGGGTCGCTGGGAGCAGATGGAGCAAAGACCAGATCCTCCGCCACCACTAACACCAGGTGCCTGTAACAGAGTGAAAACCAGGACGGGGTTTTCCGTCCGCCTGTCTGGGGAGCACGCAGCCGAGCTTCTTCCCCTTCTGGCACAGCCAGCCAGCCCTCAGCTGCAATAGTCCTCAAAGGGCACACAATGTTTTCCAGCTACATTGACCAGCTGATTAGCATTCAACTGCAAAGCCTAGGTTTCCCTGCTTACAAGGCCAGCATTTAATGAGCTCATTGTTGAAAAATTCAGCTGCAATTCAGCTCTTCCACTTCTTTATTTCCCAAATCACTGCTGTTCCTTTCCTCATCCCTATCGAGGCAGCGCCGCTGCCCGCTCTAGGCTCTCGCCTGCAGTTTCTGGGCACTGCAGCTGCCCTGCGCTGTTTGTCCTCCTGCCCTCGCAGTACCACATCTTGGCACTCTTACCGAGCAGCGTACCCCTTTAACAGTCATCAAGAGGGGCGCAGGAGCAAGCGGAGTAGCAGTCTCACCCGGACCACCTCCCTTCCTGCACCCTGCTGCTGACGCGACGCTGCCCGTGCAACAAAGAGCTCCAGTGAGCTCACAAAAGCCCATCGCCCGGTCTCCCGGTGACAGCCCTGGCTAGGGCCAGCAACACCCCACCGTGTTGGGAGTCGGGAGTGTTGAACCAGGCTCTTGGTCTCCTCGCAATGACCCCAGCCTCCAGCGTATCCAAGGCAGCTTTCAGGTAGGAGGAGGACCTAACAAATTACAAACCCTCCTGCGATCACCTCCATCAGCTGAAGTAGGTTTTCACACCTTGTCGTGACAGCCCAGGTAGCTGCAGCCCTGCCTCCTCTTGCCTGGCAGCAGCTCACCCCCAGTCCGGCAGCCCTGCCTGCGGCCAGCTGGCACGCGTGGCTGCCTGCCCGACCCTTCTCCTCGGGGCTGGGAGGACATCGGTCCTCAGGAGCACAGGGGTTTGTAGTGTTGGAGGAAACAAGCTAATCAGGCATAGCCCAACAGCAGGAGCCAGGACAGGGCTTGTGGAAGAGAGAAAAGCACAGGATCACAGCCCTGGGAAGGGCCAAATCTTTCTGCTTACAGAAGCAGCTCTGCATTGCCACTGGCAGCTTGACTTTAACACAAAGCTTCCTGCCGGGAGGGGATCCCCATCCCAGTCCCCAGGGAGCAAGAGGAAGCCACGCTCGAGCTTAGTCTGGGTGCACGGGAGGGAGCACAAAGCCTGGCAAAAGGGACCCTCGAAGGAGCTACAGCACCGCCGGGCAGAGCCGGGGATGTTCGGGGTTGCAGTTGTTGAAGGCAGACATCCAGCGTCACTGCGAGGTCCTGGCACAGTCCCCAGGTGCCCCAGGGTGTGGGGCAGCAGCGCCTGTGCTCGCCAAACCCTCCCCATTCCACCCAGAGTGTCCCCCAAAGCCACAGCTCGCAGGTACTCCCCCCAAACAGCCGCCGTCCCAAACTCAGGTACAGCAGAGGCAACCCCCAGGCCGTGAGTTAGGTGCGAGGCTGAGCTCCAGCCCCGAGTCTGAGGCAAACCCCGTGACCCCCCCCCAAACACAGGGACAACACGGGGATCACATGGCGCTGGTAACCCGCCGCAGCTTCTTCCAGCCCGACCGCAAAACCGCGAAGAAATGCAAACATCTCGCCAAGAGCAGGCAGCTTCTCTCCAGATGTGTCCCCGGGGAAAAACGCTGGGAGGGCCTGAAGAAAGGCAGAGCTCCAAACCCTACGGCAGAGCCCGCAGGTCCGGGCAGGCGAGACCCTCCCTCCCCCGGTACCCACCGCCCCCCCCCGGCCGATCCCGCTCCACTCACAGGCGGAACATGCGCTCCATGTCCTTGATCTGGCGGCGGCTGAACTCCTTGAACTCGGTGTAGGGGTTGAAGACGGCTGCCCGCCGGGGCTGCGCCGCCCCCTCGTTGATGTCCTGCCGCCGGCACAGCTTGGCGCTCAGCTCCGCGTCCGCGCTGGCCGTCAGGCAGCTCCTTTCCGCCTCGTCCCCGGCTGCCGCCGCCTCGTCCCCGGCCACTTCCTCGCCCTTGCCCGCCGCCTCGCCCCCGGAGGCCGCCCCGCTCTCCTCCAGCTGCAGCCGCCGCTGCAGCTTCTGCGCCAGCTCCTCCGAGGCCATGGCCCGGCACTGCCCGGCGGCCGCGCTCTCCGCCCCGCTAAGCTCAGCTCGGCTCGGCTCCGCTCCGGCCAGGCCCACCCGCCCCGGCCCGCAACTTTATTCCCTCACTTGGAGGGGAGCGGGGCGGGACGGGGCGGGACGGGGCGGGGGGAGGCCGGGACGGGGCGGGCGCTTAAGGAGGCGCGGCGGCCGCCGTGGGGGCCATCCGCGCGTGGGGCGCGGCGTGGGGCGGTCGTGCCGTCCCCAGAGGTACCCCCGAGATGTGCACCCACAATCGGGTGCAACCGCACAGGCTGACTCCCTCACGTGTACACTCTCCCACACAGGAATCACCCCCACTCAGGTACACCCACCCAGGCTCGCTCTCCGCAGGTACCCACCTCCCCAGGCAGGGAACACCCCCTACTCAGGTACGACCTCATGGGCACCCTCCCACGCACCCTCCCCACAGGCAGGGACCCCCCAGGGAGCCCCCTGAACCCCACGCAAGGTGCACAGGCAGCGTACATCCCACAGATGCTGCCTGCACCACCCCGCTCCGTGGGGTGAGACGACCCCCAGCCCTGCCGGGAGCCCCCGTGGCTGGGGAGAGCAGCCGGGCCCCACCGGCTCCCCAGGCACCCCACAGCCCACCTCACGCCTGCGGGGACGGGGACGGCAGCGGCCAGGCCCGCCCCATGCCGGGACAGAGGGACCCCTTAAGCCCCGCCATGCGCCTCCCCTCTCTTATCTCCTTGGGCTAAAATTAACCCAGGACAAAGCTCAGCTCAGCTCTGGGCTCCCCCTCCTTCTCCAGGGAGCATGAAAGACAGGCAGCCCCTTTCCGCCACTCCGCTCCCCTTCCCGAGCCAGGGCCCAGTGCCATCCCTGCTGGGCCTCGGGCTCTGCGGGGGACGGGGTGACCCTCCTGGGACCATCCCTCTCTGGCCTGGCTGACAGGAGGCTGACGGCATCCCCCGAGATGGGATTAGGGCTGACGTGGGGTGGTTTAGGGTGGCTGCTGATGGGATTTACCCACCGGGGAGGCGGGGGAGAGGAAAGGACTGACTTGGACACGCCGCCTGCTTATGGCTCCCACGTGCCTCAGCCTGTGCGTCATGGGGAACCTGTCCCAGCAGCTGTTATGTGGTTGTTTCACACCTCCAGGCAGGCATTAAGCAACTCTCTGACCCTGCTACGTTGTGGTGACATACAGTTGACCCTCTTGGGCAAGCTCATTCCCACCAAACCGCTTCAGAAAATGACTACTGAGGCGGTTTGCGGCAACCCCACCTGCTACCTGCTGCGTGAGCAGCTCAAGGCTGCCCCAGTGAGGGTCGGGATGGCTGCATGGTCAGGACAGCGTGCGTCACTGAAAGGCCGCTGCGGGCGTTTCACACCAGGAATTGTGAAAACACAACTAATGAGTGGAAGGGATGGCATGTGCAATGCCCACACTGCTTTGCACTCAGCCAGTGTCACCTCCAGGGTGGAGGGTGTCTCTGTTTACCCACGGGGCATACGGAGCAGAGCTGGGAGCTCCTGGAGGGACACAAGTCACCCTGGACACTCATGAGCCAGGACGTCCTTGTACAACTGAAGGGTGTCCAGACGCATGAGTAGAAACAGGGTGAAATAAACAACAGCACAGCAGGGTTGCCATCTGCTGGAAATAAATTTCTGGGGTACGAGATGGCTGCTAAATAAAATGAAAATAATAGAAAACAGCAAAGTAGAACTGGTACAGAGGGAGGTGGTACAGGAATGATAACTATGAACATGGAACCCCATTGAGGAAATTGTAGTGAGTATGAAAGGTACTGGTATAGGGACAGAACTAAAAGACTGAAGTGTGCATACACTGCACATATCAGTACTACAGACAGAAAAAATGGAACAAGGAGGGGGATGGTGTTCGATACAACCAAGAAGGGGGAAGACAAGGAGAAAGAGGTGCGTACGGCCATACCACCCTGAGAACGCCCGATCTCGTCTGATCTCGGAAGCTAAGCAGGGTCGGGCCCGGTTAGTACTTGGATGGGAGACCGCCTGGGAATACCGGGTGCTGTAGGCTTTTGCTTTTGGGGGGGGGCGCGGGGGGCGCCCCCCCGTTCCGATCTCCCCCGTCCTCCCGTCTGGCGTTTTGTTGTGGGGCGTTTCGGGGGGGTGGTGGTGGTGGTGGTGGTGTCGCTGTGGGTGTCTGTGTGGGTGCGTGAGGGTGTTGGGTGTCCCCGAAGACGGGTGCTGTGGGGGCCAGGGGTGCCTACGGCCATACCACCCTGAGAA